>NW_005871081.1:6364757-6372964 GCF_000147115.1 Myotis lucifugus
GATTCAAGGTACATTATTTAGTAGGACATATTGTTCTATATATCATTTGAGAGAGGAGGCAAATTGAAGGTCAGATAAATTTTTCATTTTAGCCCAAGCTCAAAAACATTTATTAAAGGAGATAGAACTTGCCCACCCAGGCTCTCTGTAGGCTTTCCAAACAAGCTTATGAATTTTATTACATTACCATACCACCTACTCTGAGATGATCAGTCTTAGCTTGGTTGGGTGGGGTAGCATGTTATAAATTATGACTGCCAGAACTAATATATACAAGAGCTTATAATTTGCTTTGGAAGGAGTTGTGATGGACAGGAAAAACACACACACACACACACACACACAAAATAGTGGATGCATTATAGTCATATTTGAATATCAAACTAAGGATTTTAAACTCAATTATAAAACAATTATGGAGGCTCAATTTTTGGAGGCCATTTTAAAGCCATTGAGTTTCTTGCTTAGTGAACACTCTGGGAAATTAAATGAACAGAAGAGATCGCATGTGGCAGTGGATGGCCCATGGTTTGCACACCTGTGCAGGTCGTTAACCTCTCTGAGTTAAGCGATATTTGAGGTAAACAAAATCAGCAATGTTTCCTGCTTTCTCTTCATGCACAAGAGTTTTGTGACTGGGGCAGAAACTGTGAATGAGGACAGTCACCCAGGGAGGAGACATTAAATTACTGAACATGGTGTCCTGGCCATAGAGAGAGGCCAGTGAAATAAAATAGCCATGCAGAGGCTGGAAGATGAAGGAAAGAGTGTGTCGCCGGTTCTCTTTTCCATTGCTTTCTGCCTCCACTTTCTCAGAGAAGAATGGTGCTATAACTTACCAATTAACTCAACTTCTCACTCTGCCACATGTTTAGCTTCTTCTAAGAATTTTGTCACCATGTTTCTTACCGCAAACATTTTTTGTTTGTTTTGTTTTTAATCTTTTACAGTTAGTCCAGTTCTCTTTACCTATATCACATCCCCTAAAACATTATGAATTATTATTATTTTTTCTTTACTTTCATTTTTATGTCTTCCATGGTGCCTTTTTAAAAACCACACTAAAAAATCCTAGGTAAATAAAAACATAAGACCTAGTCATTGGATTTTAAATTATTAACACTAGATACAACTTAGACAGAAAATAGTCACTGACATCACTTTGATATTGGAGCCTTTTGGAAAGTAACAGGAAGAACTGGCAATCTCAGACACTCATGAGTCACCAATGTCATTGAGGAACATTGGTAAATGTCAAGAGCATGCAGATCAGATTTTGAAGAAGAGGGCATACTATTATTACAAACCAATGGCAGGATAAATTATAAGAGAAGACAGTGTTCTAGCAGTCTGGAAGCAACAGTAAGTCACAAGAAGCACCCTCCCATGCAAAACTAATTGCTATAATCTCTCTATTTCGAACATTTTAAGATGTTAGACTCTTACTTCCATTACCGGCTAGTAAGCCATATAATTATCTTTCTTGCTTCATCAATTGAGCATCAGAGGATGTTTTCTTATCGCTATTTCTAAGGTCAATCACTCTGCTGGGAATATAGTAGTCATAAATAAATGCATGCAAATACGTGATTGAATAAATAGCAAGAATGCATGCATGCATGCACTAATAAATATGCTAATACCATACCTCTTGAATGTTGGAAAATAGGAAGAAGAGAATTATCTGAATTGAAAAGGTTTGTAAGGGATATAGTGCCCCCTGATAATTTTGTGAGGAGGTAAAATGAATGAATAGAAGTTCAGAATAGAGAGACAATTGTTCATTATATTCTCCTGAGAGATAAGAAACAAAATGTCTCTCATTTCTCATCCTTAAACTATAAGGCCCAGTGTTTCATTTTTGTTTTGTTTCTTCTATGTAGGTTTGAGAATCCCCGATTATCAGCATGCATGTGCTGCAGCTCGGCAGAGATGTTATATGGAGAGAAATAATAAGGATAGCAGGCTTCCTGGAGAGGCCTGGTACTCTCATTCTCCCACTGGCCTCTGGCCTCTCTGTTGGTCACCAGCCAGGTTGACGTAAGGAACTTTGTATCCACACCCTCATTGTGAGAGAAAGGAGGATAAATCCACCTGGACTATGTCTTATCATAATTATGATTTTTCTAAGTTTTCAGAGATTGACCCTATTTTTTAAATGGAGAACTATTAAAATTAAAAATAGACAAAGATATAAAATGAAACCAATCTAAAGTGGCTCAATAACTTTTTTTCCCCAAAAATATAATTAAACATGCCCAGCCCATCAGGAAAATAGCTCTCAAAGGTACTAATCTTACTTACTACTGTGGTTCCAAATGTTCGGTAATGAGAACTGAGTTAATTCTACAGTCTCAAACTGCAGAATTCTAGCTGTAGATAAACCATTGAGGGAATGAGCTATTTCTGTTGGTGCTAATAAGGAATGACACTTAAAGAAAATAGTGTTCAAATAAAAAATCGCTCATTTCAAATGTTGCCTTAGATTGGAGGCATGCTGTGTCAGTGTACTGACAAGCTTCTGTTTGTTGGAACTGGTGATACTTATTTTCCATTCCCAACAGTCAGTCATTTCTCATAGTCTAAGGTTGATTTTTTCAACCTATAATTGTTATTTATGAAGTTGTCAGAGGTGTTAATAAGCACCCATTAATAAAATTCGTGTATGAATATGAATACTTAGCAGACTAATGGGAAGAAGCAAGCACATTCCTCTGGACAAAGCTAAAAAAAATGCCTAAATTACTTCCCTCAATTAGGAATACGGAGCACCTAGGGCTTAAGGTAGGATTACAAAATTTATACTTCTACGCCAAGACCAACTTGATGCAGAATACAGTTTCCCTACAGAATGTCATGTTATGGAAAGTAACATGTAGAGACTTCACTGCAAAGGAATACAAAGGTTAATGTTTATTTTTGTTGCTGTTGTTATATGTCTATTGTAGTATATGCTTGCTTGATTTCCTCTGAGTATTTATATCTTAATTCTAACCAAAAGTTGTGTGAACACATGTTTGTGTGTTTGGAGGTTAAATAGAAATAAGAATGTATATGCTTGTGAGTCTCATTAATTATAGTATTATTAAATAAATTATCAATGTTGTGGAAAAGGCATGTTTGGGCAAGGCATCTAGCTGTGAGCAGTTTCTACAACCATGCTTTAATAACACATGGTATGTGGTTAATGTAAGGTTCCAGTTGGAATTGTGGGAGCCACTATCCTACATAATAAAAGGCTAATATGCAAAGCGACCAAATGACAGAATGACCGGTTGCTATGATGCGCACTGACTACCAGGGGTCAGACGCTCAGTGCAGGAGCTGCCCCCTGGTGGTCAGTGCACTCCTACAGGGGGAGCGCCACTCAGGCAGAAGCCGGGCTCATGGCTGGTGAGTGCAGCGGAGGTGGCAGGAGCCTCTTCTGTCTCCAGGGCAACACCTAAGCTGGCAGTCGGACATCTCCTGAGGGCTCCCAGACTGCAGAGAGGGTGCAGGCCAGGCTGAGCCCCTCCCCAAGTGCATGAATTTCGTGCACTGGGCCTCTAGCAGTCCAATATATGAGCAAACCAGTGGATCTGCTTCCCCACTGCTCTATGTTCTGAGCAAAGTCTCTGACTGGTATCAGAACCCTAAATCAGTTCTCTGGTTTCTGTGTCCCTTCATATATGACCCACCCTCACTAAAGATTTGCCTGTGCTCAGTTATCTTTCCATTAAGTTTGATGTTTAACAAATCAGACTACTTCTTACCAAGTACTCTGTCAAGGCTAAAATATAGATCAGGAACTAACCTTTTTGATAGATTCTGAACTATTTATTCATTTGGATTGTATGAATGCAACCTGGGCATTCAGCCCTCTGGAAAGGATGCTAAAATCCATAAAAGGATAATTTTAGGAGATATTTAGGACAGGATAATGCATTCTGGCTTAATTCTAGGATGCTGAATCAATTGAAGGATGAGTGAACAGGAAAGAGGAAGGGCAACAACAAAAAATGAGACAGAAATAGAAGGAATGGGAAGGAGACCAGAATGGGTGTCAGAGAAAACGAGGTTTGGCCAGATTATGTCAAGAATTTGGCAGAAGGACAAGAGGAACAAAACCCTGGCTATTAGTCATGTGTTTTTGTAGGAATATAAACAAAAGTAGTGTTCAAGTAAGAGCCAGCGTCTTAACCAAGAAAAAGAAATGACATAAACTACTTATGTGAAATTAACATGCATCAGTTATACTCAAAGGAAAGAAAAACAAACTAAAACAATTCTTCAAACAATACTAAAATACAACCTGAGTTACCTATGATATTTCTCCTGCCACATACAGATATATTATTAGATTACAAATGGCATTAGAAATTATGAACATATTCAATTAGTGCAAGTATGTGACCTAGATTTAGTTCAGCACCCATGATTTCTTAAATTAAAAGGCTTTTATACCCAGCAGTACTTTAAATTATCTTGGTACAATTTGGAAACTTTAAAACCAGATGGTACTTTTGTTAATACTTTAGCAGACACATTTGATATTGCCGTTGGATTTAAAATGAACATGTGGGCTGAGGCCCCTGCAAGACAAACATAACATTTAAAAGTGTCTGGATCTGTCTGTGCTTCAGTAAGAGCTGCCTGCTATCATCATCACATGATAATGACTGGGAGTCATTATCATCCCATGCTTGAAAGTGACCTTGAGAATCTTTCAGCAGGTACTTTTTTCCAGTTGGATAAAATGCATTTTCTAAATTTACATTTTAAACATATAAGGAAACACAAAAAGTAAATAAAACTTAGTAGAATCAATAAAATACCATTTTTCCTATAAAAGTTTATTACAATTTTACCCAACCCATTATACCTGAGATTATCATGCTACTGCAGATTATATTAAAATCCTATTTTCATTCGCCCACTATCTTTCACTTATATTCTAATATGTGATCATTATCACTTAATCAAACAAAATGGCCAATAATCCACCATACCTTACCTACATAAATGGCATTTTGTACGATTTAACATAATGTATGTGCAGTTTAAGGTACAAGGTGATGAATCCTACTTACCAATATCTTGTTGAAGAAATAAAACCAAATATTGCAGGTAACTAATTGTGTTATTCTAGTCCTCTAAACATTTTTTGCTTGAAAGTGGGATGTCTCTGCCTCTCATCCAAAACAAGCAACATGGTAACCAGCTAAAGCTGCTCTTAGGGAAAAACAGAGATGTCAGGCACCAAGGTTTTCTCATGGTTTTAGTGCTGATGTGAATGTAGCTAAACTCAAGCCTCCAGTCAGGACCCTATACAAGAGTAATGCCTGCCAAGGTATGGTGACTGTGGCAGGTTACATGTATGATGAGGGAGCAGGAGTTGAGGGAGAGTTTTAAAGAGTTAGCATTTGAGAATGGTATGATGGCAGATCCTCAGAAGGGAACTCAAAAAGGCTAGTAGGAAGATTATAATTGGACATCTGCCCACAGGAACTCTAACAGCCACCTGGTCACCAGTTTATCTCCACTCCCTCTCCTGGCCCAGTGCTGAGGGGAACCAACCACAGCGGAGAGGGTAGGGATGGACTACAACAGGAAGTGAAGGAAACTCTCAATAATCAGGAGTCAGAACAAGGTCTGGTTGGAGTAACATTTTGAGGTGGATGAATGATAGGTGATTCTACATTAGACTTAACAGGATTTTCAATGCCTATAATTTAGGCTGATTATAAACAGCAGAGGGTGACCAGAAATGTTATGGAATCTATTTGAGATTTTTCAGAGGTGGAAAGGACCTCTGGTATAGAGGGGTTTAAAGTAGATGTGAGAAATAGATATTTTCCCCCATCTTATGCCTTGCCTAGCCTCTCTAAATCAAACTATTTAAACACCATTTTACTAGCTCTCTTAAATTCCTGTGTTCAAATGGTTTCAAACCTGGCAAGTATTACTCCAATCCTTGTTTTTATTTCAAATGAATTTACTGATGGGTGTCAAAAGTGAGGTTTACCATGTTTTCCTGGAAATCATAGGCAACACATATGCAAAGTAGAGTTTAAATATATTTGGCAATAAATGTCCACCTTAAATTTTTTATCATTCCTCCATCCCCAAATATATCTAACATTCTTTTTTTAAAGTATATTTTTATTGATTTCAGAAAGATAGGAAGGGAGAGGGAAGGAGAGGTAGAAACATCAATGATGAGAGATAATCATCGATTGACTGCCTCCTGCATGCCCCACACTGGGGATCCAGCCCACAACCGGGACATGTGCCCTGACCCGGAAATGAACCGTGACCTCCTGGTTCCTAGGTCCATGCTTAACCACAGAGCCATGCTGGCTGGGCAATACATCTAACGTTTTTGGCTCTGTGTTCAGAAATTGGGTACAAAGGTGAAGGGTGAAGTAACAAAAACTTCTAAAAAGTGAGTTAGGGATACTTAATTATTTTGCTTAATTCAGGTTCATACTAGTTAATGAAATGGCCATACAGAAGACCATAACATTATTAGAGTAGCTATGACATTAGTAGTTTAAATGATTTATATAGGCAGATTAAGGTAGGAGGGTAAAAAAAAAAGAACATGAAAAATCTCCATCTTTCACAGCTTTAAAATGTTGGCTCTGTTGTGTGGCATAATTAAGTCAACAGTCTGCTGGTCGGGTTCCAGGCATGTGACAACTGTTCCCTCTCTGTCACCAGTACATTCACGGGTCTTGTACTTTTCCCAAAAGCTGTGTGCACAGCCTTTCCTAAGGTAGGGTTGGCTGGGAAAGCCCCATGGATACAGAATAACAGGAGAGACAATTAACCAGTGTCCAGAGCATCAGTTAGGTATACATAACATTATTTATAGCCTAGCTGTCAAAAGCTCTAATAGTAGGAACTTAATTTGCTCTTACATAACTGACATAGTTTTATATAGACCGAAAAATGCTTATCTCATTTTGACAACTTTATTGTTGGATCAATGTGCATGTCATTTTATTTATTTGTGTGTTTATTTCTCATTCTGGTAATCTTATGTCACCAGGCAAATTTATTACAATAATATTGACTATATACCCCTTCACCTTTTTTAACCATCTCCCCACCCTTTGGCCTGTTTCTATAAGTCTGGTTTTGTTCTGTTTTATTTGTTCATTTATTTTGTTTTTTTAAGATTCCACATACAAGTGAAAACATATGATATTTGTCTTTCTCTGTTTGACTTATTTCACTTAACTAATCCTAGGTCAACTTTTAGGAAACTTTTCCCAAGAATTTCATGTTGTCAGTCTCTAGGCTGCTTTTAAGTCAAAGATCTGAACACTGCTTCAGGAACTACTATTTCTCTTTGAATTTTTGGAAAAGGATAACAATATTGTTCACCTTTCTTTTTTAAATATATTTTATTGATTTTTTTGCAGAGAAGAAGGGAGAGGGATAGAGAGTCAGAAACATCAATGAGAGAGAAACATCAATCAGCTGCATCCTGCACACCCCCTACTGGGGATGTGCCCTCAACCAAGGTACATGCCCTTGACCGGAATCGAACCTGGGACCCTTGAGTCCGCAGGCCAATGCTCTATCCACTGAGCCAAACTGGTTAGGGCCTTGTTCACCTTTCTTAATGTATTCTTTAGAAAGTTTTAGATTATTAATAACCACATTTGATAGGGAGATATATTTAATAATAATGATGTTTATAAAGTTTATATAGACAGACTCATGTGGAAATTGCAAATCTGAAATTTGAGCTGTGCAAAATAAGCTTTTGAATGAGTAAAAGTTAACACTTATTTATTTATTTTAGGCACTGTTCTAAGTTTTTTCTGTCAACTCCTTGAATCCTACCAATGACCCTACAATTTGGCAATGTTTTCAATGATATAGACGAACAGAGGAAAAGTTAAATAAGCTGATTCAGTGATTCCCAAAGTGGGCGCTACTGCCCCCGGTGGCGCTGCAGCGATCCAGGGGGGGTGGTGATGGCCACAGGTGCATTTGGGGGTGATGAGTAACTGCTATTAAAATTTAAAAAAAATTAATTTCCAGGGGCTGAGTAATATTTTTTCTGGAAAGGAGGCGGTAGGCCAAATAAGTTTGGGAACCACTGTGATAGATGATAGGTGGCAGAGCTGGGATTTTAACACACTTGGGACTTAGAACATGAACTATTGCCCTGTATAATAAAATGTTCTGAGAAAGGGATAGGATTAAAAGGT
>NW_005871081.1:6373096-6410586 GCF_000147115.1 Myotis lucifugus
GTTATGGCTCTACCCTGTCACACACAGAGCAGGGCCTGTGTGTCGGGGGTTGGGGTGCCGCACCCTGTCACACACAGAGCGGGGCCGATCAGGGGGTTTGGGCGCTGCCCCCTGTCACGCTGATCCGGTGCCAGGAGGCCTCATGGTTCCACTGATCCCAGTGCTGGGAGGCATATTACCCTTTTACTATATAGGATAGAGGCCTGGGGGCCAGCTGGTTTGCCCTGAAGGGTGTCCTGGATCATGGTGGGGGTCCCCACTGGGGTGCCTGGCCAGTCTGGGTGAGGAGCTGAGGGCTGCTTTCAGTCTGGCAGTTGACTGAAGCTCCCAACCGCTCCTTTTTTTCTTTTTCTTTTTATTCTGGGCCAGCTTTTGCTCTGGCTCTAGCTCTGAGGCTTCCGCTGCTGAAAGCAGGTATCTGGTTTGTTTGCGTTCTATAATCGAAACAATGTATAACTCCAGCTCTGAGATCCCAGCTGGCTGAAAGCTGGTTTCTGGGGTTTTGTTTAGCTTCTATATTTGTTACAATGTTTCTTAGAGTTGCAGCTTAGAGGCCAGCAACTCAGGCGGGGAACGTTGGAGTCCGCAGTCACTGGAGCAAGCAAGCCTCCCTGTTCGCTTCAGTGCATGGCTGCCGGCCGCCATCTTGGCTGACAGTTAATTTGCATAAGGATATGCTGATTAGCCAATGGGAAGGGTAGCGGTCGTACGCTAATTACCATGTTTCTCTTTTATTAGTGTAGATACCTTATGAGTTAGAACATATTATTGCCATTATTTTTCATGTAAGAAAACCAAGGCTGAGAGAGATTATGTAACTTGTCTATAGTCACAAAGATAATGCATTATAGAGCCAGGGCCTCCCCACAGGAAAACCAAATCTAATGCAATTCTTTACTTTAGTACTCAATTATTTACTTTAATGAAAGCATATCATTATATTAACATAACACTGGTCCATAAGCACTGAGATACTTAATTATTTTTATTTATTTTAATTATTATTAGTTTTTTTCCATTGCTATTTATCCCCCCCTATGCTCTGTCTCACCTCTACCCACCCCTCTTTCTCCTCAATCACTATACTGTTGTTCATGTCCTTGAGTTCATTCTCCTCTTTTTTTTCTTTTTTGCTCAATCCCTCCATTCCTCTCTACAACCCCAACCAGCACTGTCTGCTTGTTCTCTTTGAGTCTGTCTCTATTTTGCTTGTTAGTTCAGTTTGTTCGTTAAATTCCATATGTGAGTGAAATCATATGGTACTTGTCTTTGTTTGACTGGCTTATTTCACTTAGCATAATGTCCTCCAGGTCCATTCTTTACTGAGGATTATCATATCACTAAAGTGTTAGTCTAGCTAAAGTCTATATCCATTTCTGATTTATATTGAAATATCCATACAGATTAAAATACTTGCTGAATTAAATGTGTATTTTAAATATAATAGTCACTACATTCATCCATAATCAGACTAGATTTTAAAATTATATATCTTCATTGATAAACCATACTTATTTTTCATTTCTGCTCCACATTCTTCAACTATTTTAGCATAGGGTAGGGCAGGTCAACATTTATTATGTCAAAAGTTATCATAAAGCTTATGAAACACACGCAGAAAGATGACATAGACTTAATCATATAATAAAAATAAGAAGGACAATTTCAGTGTTAGGGTACAATTGGAATGCATTTAGAAAGTATTGATGAAACAGGGAAGGTGAGTTTGGCAGGTAATAAAGACAATCTATGACAATAGAAATTAAAGTGATGGAAATATGGTGGCCTGCCCCTATGTCTTCCTAAAGCATTTATGTACACTAAATAAAATGGTCAGGTGATTGTGAGTTAGAAAAAAAATTAATAAGCACTTATAAAATTGAAAATGAAATAAAGCATTATTAACATTTCTTAATCGCATATAATCATGCAATTATCACACAACTATCTTACTTTGCTTATTATCCTAATACATATATATTTTACTTACCATTTAATATTTCTGTTAATATTACATATTGTTCTATTTAACTTTGTGTCCTTAATTTCCTTATATTTTTTGCATAATTTATTTTTATGCTACTGTGTCATAATTTTCATGGCCATTCTATATTTTGGCATTTGTGTTGTTTATGAAGTTGTACTGAGGAGTGTCATATTTGAATATATAGCAACTTATGACATTCAACTCTTAGAATAGAAAGATCATATCTTTCTCCTGTGGAAACTTTCCATTGTTTCCTACAGCTTTCGAAATAAAAGCTAAAGTTCATTCCATGTCTTTTAGCCTCAAGTGGTGTGACTTATGATTGCATCTCCAGCCACTTTCTCTTTGTTCAATGGGTTGCAGTCCCACTGGTCGATTGCTTCTTCATTATTTTTCAATCACATCAAATGCTTCAGGACCTCTACGCTTGCTGTGTCCTGAGCCCACGATACTCTCCCTCCAGGCATCTCATGACTTAATTCCTTCACTTGTTGAAGTCTCTTTGCCAATTTTATCATTTCAGGGATTGCTTCATTGCCACCCTTTCTAAACTGGCTTTGTGTCCCATTTTTTTATCTTCTTATTCTTCATTGGTCTTATTTATCTAGATGAAATATCCTAATGTATATTTTCTAATTGATTTTGTCCATCAGCATAATATTAACCCCATTCTAGTAGGGATTTTACCTTTATACTAGAGGCCTGATGCACGAAATTTGTGCAAGAGTAGGCCTTCGCAGCCCCGGCTGCCTCGGCCCTCGCAGCCCTGGCTTCACATGGAAGGTCGTCTGGATGATTGTTCTGCTGTTTGGCTGTTCAGTCTATTTGCATATTATGCTTTTATTATTATAGATTGATTGATCTAACCCTCACAGGTTAAATATAAACTTTATAAACAATAAGCAAAAATTGATCATAGATGGATTGATCCAATCCTTATACCAATACCACTGTGGGGAATTCCCTTTCCCCTGTTATATGCCATCTTCTAGGAAAGCTTGTAGAAGACTGTAGAAGTTGAAGGAGCCAGATTTGAGTTCTTCACTCTTACTACTCCTTGCACTTTATAAAGCACTGTGTCCGTGGACTTTGGATCTTGATCTACTTATGCAAAGTCGTGGTAGCAATGAGGTGTTTGTGACTCATTCAGGCTTTGATACAACCTGTGAAATGACAGACCGTGCTCCATGATAGCCAAAGGGATTGCTGTCTCCAGGCCTTCTGGAGCTCACCTGATTCCAACCACTTTCAAAGATTTGTAACATCTCTTCTGTGAGACTCCAAAGACACCTCCACTAAACTTCATTTTTTTTTCTTAAAATAGGCAAGTGTGGTTCAACCTCAATCTTACCCTTAATCTGCTTGTCAGTTTCTCCATTAGCTTCAGTCTTATGAAGGTTTATCTTTTCAGGCACCATTATATCTAATAAGGGCAGTAATGTAAGACTAAGGTATGCCATTTAGATTTAATGTTAATAGCTCACTAGTCACATAAATGTAGCTACGGGTCCCAGTAACTTGTAATGAATGTCTCCTAAGAGACTTTATGTATTGAAATTCTTCCCATCAGCAGCAATTTGAATGTATAATTATTTTTGCAAGTTTGAAATGTTACATCGATTAGTGATTATTGTGAAAAATATGAATTTTATACACAAAAACAACTTTTAAGGTTTTTGAGAGATAATATAATGTAAACATTGACAGATAATATGAAAGTTGGAAACTGTAAGACAAATTTAGGATGCTTAAGGCAAAAGATGTTTGCAAAAGTTAAAGTGACAACATAAGGTCTTATAATTGATATTAGATGATATTATTTTTTAATTATTTGGAAAAGTAGCATTTACAACACTACATGCAATAATTTATTGTATTGATTTTTTATTTATTGAATTCCATGTAGACTGTGAGTTATGAAAAAAATGTCCTTTGTGCAATTTTTATATGAGTTAGGAAATAAAATTCACTTGATATCTCAAAATTTTATAAAAATAAAAACCTACAAAAATCAAAATCCATAATACATTAATTTTAATCTAGATATTTAAAAAGACATAAGACATAAAATATAGGTAGTAGGATAATTAAGCTATTTTCCAATTTTTTTGAACTACTGATTTCAGCTGACTACAAACATCACAAATTTTCAATATATTTAATTCAGGAAGAACTTAAATTGCTAACAATTGCTGACTACTTGTGAACTAAGTTTTTTAAATTTGAGGAGTAAATAAAATGGCATTATAATTAAATTTTCTCAAAGAGATTTTAGATTTTTTGTTTAATTCAAAGGTGATTCCATAAGAAAGTATTCATATTTAGACAAATATTAATTTCAGCACATAGCAATTTTTTAATTAGCCAAAATATGTGAAACACTTCACCTTCAGCTTAAATACCTGGCTAAATATCCACAAGCATAGGTAATGCTAATAGCCACACTTAAGGAATATTTCTATCTTTCCTTTTTTATTTCTTGCTACAAAATACTGCATGAAAATGTCTTAAATATAAAGTAACTGAACCATTTTTATTACAGACATTTTTGTGGTTCTTGATATAATATAAAGGGTAATATTATTTTCCAAATGGTGCATATTATATGCTACCTTTAGTGTGTTATGTTCCAGCAGCTACATTACCATACTGCCAGCATTCAGCATTACCACTTATCCATTTATGTGTTTGCCTAGTTGCTAATTTAGTAAGTTCATTAAAATATTATCAATGTTGTTTTATTTTATGTTTCTTTATTAGCAAGAACAAATGTATATTCAGTATTATCCTATATAATGAAAGGCTAATATGCAAATAGACCAAATGGCAGAACAACCAAACAATTGAATAACCGGTTGCTATGACATATGCTGATCACCAGGGGCCACATGCGGAACATGGCGGGTGTTGGAACAGGTGAGTGGGGGTGCCAGACCAAGACTGGGTGCTGGTCGCTCACATCGGGGAGAGTCTCTGGTGGTTACTGAAAATTTTCTGCTCCTGCTCACCACGACCCGCCCGGTTCTCACATCTGCTGCCAGCACCAGCCCTGCTCGCACCCACTGCCGGCACCTGGCGCCAGTCCTGATGGCTTTGTACTGTGAGCGGGTGCGAGCAGCACCTGCCAGCCCCAATTGTCCCTTAGGGCTTCTCCATTTCCCCCTGCTCATGAGGGGCGATCAGGGCCAGCAACTGCTTCTCACACTCCCTGTTGGCAATGGCCTTGCTTGCACCTGTTGTGGATACCAGAGCTGCTGCTTGCACACACTACCAGTGCTAGCCCCATTTGCACCTGCAGCCAGTGCCGGAGCCACCACTATCAACTGCTGCCGGTGACTGGGGCCAGTCCCGATTGCTTGGCACCATCAGCAGGTGTGAGCGGCGATCACTCCTGAGAGCTTCTCCACCTCCCCCTGCTCCTGAGAGGTGATCAGGGCAGCCATTGCTGCTTGCACCCCCTGCTGGCACCAGGCCCCAGTCGTTCCATGAGGCTGCAGGCAGACAGGGGATCGGGATCCACAGTGGGAGGGGCTGGGCAGGGGCACAGAGGATGGGCTGAGACCTGCCCCTGTGCCCACCACAGCCTCGAGGCCCACAGTTCCTTTCAAGGTGCATGAATTTGTGCACTGCACCCCTTGTATGATATAATTCTTGAAAACTTAGGAATATATAATCCTAAAAATTAGATGTTTAAAATTTATGTCCTCAATTGATATTTTTCTGATTGACTGAACATACTAAAAATTCAATGTTTTATAACTTTTCTTTCTCCTGCTGTGTCTTTTATACTTTGTTACCTTTTATTTTGATTCAAATTTCATTTTTCTACTTTTTCAAAACTTATTACTTAAAATATTCAGTTATATGTCATCTGAGTTGGCTTATCTTGCAAAGGATGTCCCCCCAAAACGTATACACACTTTAAAAGCTGAAGAAAGCTCAATTTTGAAAATGAAATATATTTTAATAAACACTGCACTTTCATAATTATTCAAAGTGTTTGTGTACATTTTTGGGGACACCCTATATTTTCTCAGATATAATAAATGGTCTTCTAAGATATATATGTATATATTCAAATTTATATCATTGCTCTTTATCTTTGCCACCTCAAAGAGTCTACAAGAGATAATTGATGAGCTCATCTGAGACTATTATGTAACTAGAAAGTGTGTCATTGTTGTTGACCCAACCAGTATTCCATAGATCCACATCATCTGTGAAGTTAAAACTAGTCAACTTGATATCATGTTGTATCTTAGTAACCATGCTAAGCCTACAAATTTCACACAAACAGCAACAAGTCCCCAAAATAGTAAATTATTTTCATAAGTCAGTGTGTCTCTGAAATATCACCAGAGTTTGGTTTCATGGGACTTCGATTGTGTATGTTGTAGAAAATGTCCAAGTGTAGTAAACTAGAAAGGACATGAAAAATTGCACTTTTTAACATTAAGAGAGCCATTCGATGTATTATTGAAAATGTACAATTTAGATCAGTAGTCAGCACATTTTTTCTTCAAATCCACCAATAAATGGCAAATGAAGTCCGTCTTATACTTAAAAATTTCTCTGACCTTTCCTATCATTCTTAGCTTACAAAATTTACTAAAATAGGAGTGAACAATAGTTTATAGATCCATGATCTGGAATATTGTATAGGCATTGGAAATTCTGTTGATGAGTATTTAATCATATGAAATGTCTACAATATACAAACTAAAATGGATGATAAAATAGCATGTGCTATTTTTCTAGTTTTATGAGCAAAAATATTTGTGACACAAATTGATGGGTTGATATTTCTATATTCATATAAACTGAAAAATATATAATGCATTGATAACAATAGCCATCTCTGATACAAAGTGACAGGTTAAGTTAATGTATTTTCCTTATGCTTTTCTCTATTTGATAAGCATTTGTAGTGATTTTTTTTTCAGAAACCAGGAAAAAAATTAAATGCTATAAAATAGTTCAGATTCAAAATATGGCATTTTTTTTTACCATTAATTGCCTTACATAAGTAACATAGGGGATATCAAAATAGAACGACATGTTAAAGAACAGACCATTATTAAACCCAACCAACAACACTACCCTGATTAAACAATGGGATTTGTTTTAACAACCTTGTATGGATGGTCCTGTGCTAGTTTTTACACCTCAGTTAGCAAACCACTATAAAACCACCTTGCAAGTACCATAATCTCTGTATTGTATAATCTTTTGTTTTCTTCTTACTATGAAACATGTTTTTTAATGTATGAAAATATAAATAGAAGCATGTTTATTTGAACTGACAGAAAAAAAAATTACTCCACTCTTAAAGCCGAGGATTCCTAACTCAGCCAGCCATTTACTTTGGATCTGTAGCAATCAGATGATTATTTTCCACCTGGGAACCCAAAAAGTCCCTGGTTCAGTTCCCTATCAGGGCACATACCAAGGTTTCAGGTTTGATCCCCAGGTATAGGAGGCAACAGAGCAATGTTTCTCTCACATTGATGTGTCTCTCCCAGATTGATATTTCTCTCTCTTCCTCTCCCTTCCTCCCTCTAAAATCAATAAAAACATATTTTACAAAAGAAAGCCAACAAGAATAAAAAACAATATTCTTGAAGAAAGACAAAAGTGAGAAAAGTAATACCATGAAAAAAACTTTACCACACATGTGGGGATGCTTGGCAGGTGCTCAGAACTATGCACATGAAATTTGTGGGGAGGTCCATTTTGAAGATTAAGAATTAGAAAAGCTCATTGGTTAAACTGCAGACATGGGGTAGTTAGTTCTCTAAGACACAGAATAAGCTACAAAACAAGAAATAAGTTATTTTCGTAAACACACTTTATTATGTTGGGATGAATTTGTATATATTGTATACACACTAAACAATGTTGATGTGCAACAGATGTAGAAAATAAATAGACTAGAAAGAATCTGAAAGGTGTCACATGAAAACAAAATGGGTGAAGACCTTAAAAGTAGTTGTAAACAATATGTTATAACTATTAAGTCCATAAAATCAATTTCTGTAGATTTACTTGTGAAGAAGCTGGTAAAGTTTTTTAGAGAAAATATCAGAACGTGAAGAGATTAAATTGCATATAAAACTTTCTGTGATTATGGAACAGAGTCCTCATTTTCTTGCCCACCTCAGGTCAACTACAGGTCATACCTGTAGTTCCTTTCAGAAGGAAGAACTGAGTTGTGATTTGTTCAATTGTACTATACTAGGACCACATTATTTGAGTTGGTATCTTGTGAAAATGCATAATATTTTGATTCTGGACCAATAGTTGGTTCATTTTTAAAAATTAATTAATTATATTTTTATTGAATGTATTGGGGTGACATTGTTCAGTAAAATTATATAGGTTTCAGATGTACAATTCTAGAATACATCATCTGTATATTGTGTTGTGTGTTCATCCCCAGTCAAGTCTCCTTTCATCATTATTTACTCCCCATACTGTCCTTTACTTACCGCCATCCCCTTTCCCTCTGATAACCACCATACTATTATCTATGCCTTAGCTTCCCCCCTCCTTAATCCCTTCACCTTAATTACCAGCCCAGTAACCTCCTCCACTGACAGCTCTCAGTCTGTTCTCTCTATCTGTATCTAGAATCTGCTTCTATTTTGTTTGTTAGTTTATCTGGTCATTAGATTCCACATATAAGTGAAATCACATGGTACTTGTCTTTCTCTGACTGGCTTATTTCACTTAGCATAAGTTCATTTTAAAATATGTCATATTTAGTCTTCAGTTATTCAGACTCAAGCGAAAGGTTCAATATTCAGGTCAGGATTTGCAACAGGCAGACAGAGAGGTGCCTGTAGGAGAGGAAGACTTGACATTTGGGCACCTTCTTGTTAAAAAAGGTTCAAGTAAAACCTTTACTAGTTAAGGAACTTCTAAAGTTTGTATAAGCTTGTCTGCAGTCCAGAAAAGTGCCTGCGGTTGAGGTCAGACAATGGCTTGAAGGGAGAAAGGTGATGCTAATGGGTTGCTTGGAGGGGACAAAGATATCTACCTTTTCTCAATATTTTGCCTAAGGCCATCTGATCCTGCCATTCAAAATCATCCTTTCTGTCATTTTGGCATTTGTGGAACACTGAAGAACCCAGATGTAAGCTGGCAGGTAAATTTTGAATATTATACCTGACACTTTGTTTTAACTGGCAGGTAAATTTTGAATATTATACCTAACAAAATAAACAAATAAATAATTTATTCTTGCCAGATATTATAATCAAATATCAAGTAGCAAATGTAAATATATAACATTTATTTTAAAATGAAATTTGCTCTAGCTCAATTGAATACAATTCAGGAATATACTTCATCTTGTGTAACCATAATTTTATTCAATTTCCAGGTTTCATTTGGAGAAATAAAACTTTGATTTATGTCTCTATATACTCTCCTTTGAGACAATCCAAAAATAAAAGTGCATCCTTAACATTAAATTCCATGCTTTTAGCTGCAGCAGAGATTTTCCCCCATTTCAATGTAGCTTTTGTATGAACATGTGCAATAAAAAAGCTAATAAACGTAATAAATGGTTCAATTGCATGACTGCACCTGCGTGTTACCTTTATCCTCATTATCCATTTCCTCAAACATTGTCCATTTCTTTATCGTTGTCATAGAACCCTATTGTAAGTCTAATAAATATTGCAATAAAAATAAATATTCTGAGAAAATATTACAGTGCAAACTGAAAATAGGTTTGTTGTAAATGTATGCACGTTTTTATTCTGCCAAATGCGAGTGTGCGGACATTCTCCTGTTCACTTTAGATCTCCCATAGGAATAAGACCAACATTCTTATTTCTTATGAGCTTCATCCAAATATATATTTGACTGGCTCGATGCCAGCGATTTTTTTTTTCTTCTCAATGGGATTGTTGAAAACTGATTCAGATAACACCATGAGCATATATATATATATATAAATTTCTGAAAAAACCCTCTGAAAAGATGTCTGCACGCTCAAATAAAATAGAAGATTAAGTTGTTATTCTCACAATTCAGACATCAAAAACATTTTTTCTGACTTTCTATAGATATTGGCAAACCATATTTTACTTAAAACTTTTGAATAATAGATATATTTCCAAACTGATGTATATGTGTGGACTCAAAATTTCGGTATGCTTAGAAAGGCAAAAATTTCCAATGACACTTAGTACTAAAACTGTGTATCAGGCATTGGCAAGACATGAAAAATGACAGACGCACCTCCTCATATCTCACTAGTTTTAGTAAGAATATTTTAGATCCTTTTAGCTCAAGACAATTTTAAAACAAATCCACCCTCTAGTTAGCCAATGCAGCACTATGTTTTCATTTAGTTTTACATGGGGCCGTTGGCAGCTGAATAATAGTATACTCATTAATGCTTTTGACAGTTCATACTGTCAGTCAGGGAAGATTTTCACCAGCTGCTTAAACGGCATGAGCAATGCACAGTGATGAAGAGGTGATCCCAGACTGACAGATCATTTTGGAGAGCTTGCGTAGGCTCTTTTTACTCTTTCCTGCTTTCCAAAAAAGGAATTGAATTGATAAAGCTATTTGATGAAAATCTTAACTAGATCTTATCTGGTTCTACCAATAACCAATAGGGCACACTTACACTCTCTATGTAGCATATATAAACATGAGGTTTAGTGTTTAGATTGTCTTGTGTAGAGAACAGGGTTGTTGTGTTTTTTTTCCTTTGCAACATATTTTGTTCTGTTAACTAGAAACAGAACACCAAACAGCCAGACAACTTTAAGAATCTTAAAAGTAGGGAGTCGATGTCTGTTCCTTTATATGTAGTGAATAGTTTGTATATAGTAAAATTTCAAGCAAGGTGTATATAGAAATGTTCTACCATGTAAGTTTTATTTTCTTCCTACTCTAAGAGGTGACAACTTAATCTACCCATTTAAAAAGTACTTATCTCCAAAATTTTCTTCAGGATATCGTTAAGTTTTTTATTTATAATTAAAGTAGCCATACAGTGCTTGCTAAGTGCTAGCCCTTATGCTGAGCACTGAACAAATGTGAATTTTTCTTGTCTTTATAACGCCACAACTTTATTTTCCTCAATTTTCAGATGAGGATATTTGTGCTTACACAAATTAAGTGACTTGACCAAATTTATAAAAATAGTACGTGGTAGGCACAGAACAAGAGCCCTTGCTGTCCGGATCCCATAATATCACTATGCCTCCTGAGGTCATCTTTAGTCATGATGAAATCTATTTGTTTATTTTAAAAATTTTAAATATATATATATATAATTTTAGAGATGAAAGGGGGACAGAGTGATAGAACCATCAATGATGAGAGAGAATAATTGATTGGCTGTCTCCTCTATACCCCCTACTGGGGATTGAGCCTGCAACCTGGGCATATGTCTGTTCAGGAATCGAGTTCTAACCTGGAATCAAACCATGATCTCCTTGTTCCTAGGTGGACACTCAACCAGTGAACCACACCAGCCAGGCTGTTTCTTTAATTTCTTGAGTGAATGCTCTTTTTGAGTGGTTTAGAGGCTATTGATTTTTGTCCCCTTTGGTTCCTTTGTCCATCCCAACTGTGTATTCTTATGTTTCAGTTCCCTTTTCATTTACTAAGTTAGAATACAGCCTTAATTGTAATAAAGTAGACTACATCTACTTTACAATGTAAATGGAAACCTTATAAATACTTCTGACTTTAAATGATTCAAACAATGGAATATAGTTCATTAGCTAAGTACTATGCAAAATTTATTACTAGATTGATGCCTGTCCTGAGAACATTTTTCAGAGCAAATTACCCGCCAGAATTTTATTTAATGACTCTAATAAAATTTTCTAGAATAAGTTATGGTTTCTCCAGAATAGTTAGAGAATGTAGTGACCTATTATTAAATATTTAAGTTAATTTGGAGAGATAATTCCTATATGTAGGTTAATTATTTTTGTTTAACCTTTTGTATAAGTAGATATTCTATATAATAAAACCCTAATATGCAAATCAACCAAACCGCGGAATGACCAGTGGAACGACCGTTCGCTATGATGTGCACAGACCACCAGGGGGCAGACGCTCAACACAGGAGCTGCCCCTGGTCAGGCCCAGCGAGTGGGTGGTGCCAGGATGCCAACCAAGGCCGGTGCCAGCAGGAGCCCCCCGATTGCCCCACCAGCTGGTCTTCCCACAGATGGCCCTGATCACCGGCCAGGCCTAGGGACCCTACCCTATATATTGGGGACAGTCTCTTAGATTTAAAAATTAAAACCTGACAAAGCTACTTTAACACTGAAAAAACAGGATGATGCAGAGATGCCATGCATGGACTCTGGCTTGCACATTTTGTGGTCAGCCCTGATTCTGACACTTAAAACTGTGTGACAAAGCCAATTACAGTGGGGCCTTGACTTACCAGTTTAATTCATTCCGTGACGGAGCTCGTAACTCAAATTACTCGTATGTCAAATCAAAAAGTGAACGAGTGAGACACGTGATGCTGGCCTAATGTTGTGGCGTTCAGTGTGATGTTCACTGTGCCAACTAGCGGTGGGGTATCTGAAGCTGGCTCGTAACCCGAATTTTAGCTCGCAACTCAAAGCAAAAAATCGGCCGAGAGACGGCTCGTATCTTGAAAAACTCATTAGTCGGGACACTCGTAAGTCAAGGCCCCACTGTACTTAGCTTCTCTCTGCTTCAGTTTTTCCACCCATAAGATAGGGAAAATAGTACCACTGCCTCAGAAGGATCATGTTATGTACTACTTTTTATAATCAGGGCAAAAAAATGTAGCCTCCCATACAACAGCAAGATGTCTTTCACCTGTATGAAAAGTAAGGTCACTGGTGCATGCAGTGTCCCGGATTGTGAGAGGGATGTCCGACTGCGGGTTTAGGCCTGATCCCCCTGGGTCATGGGTTGCAAGAGGGCAAGGCTGGGCTGAGGGGCCCCCCAACCCTGTGCATGTATTTCATTCACTGGGCCTCTAGTTTTGTATATAAAATAATTATACTTTTATGAAACATATAAGTTAGTAAATAATAAATACTTCCAGTAGATACTTCTATTACTATAATCAGAACAAATATAAGTATAATGGAATAATTTCAATGTGTTTGGAACAATGTCTCCAAAATAGCATTTTGAAAAGTTATTTCCTTACAGGGGGACCTGAAAGTATGAGTCCCATAATCACATACGTTGGTGATGTATCTATACTGTAATACCCTGGAAATTTTTAAAGTGTTAATTTATTTGATGTCCAATAAATTTTATAATAAAGAAGCCCCTCCCTTTAACTTTATAAATTTATTTTACATGCAAAATTGACCAAAGTAACTATTTTTCTACTCTTAAAGTCTAACAGAACTAGCAGCTAGCTTTCCCAGTAAGTCAGTATAACAATTGTTCAATGTGTTAATTCCTTAAACCAAAAGTTCTTAATATTACTTTATGTAAATGTATCTGTCTCTTCATGTAAAGATTATAACTTTTATTAATAGATTATATTTAGGTTTCTGTTATTTTTATTTGTAGTTTTGATACCAGCACTTTACAGTTTTATTAAAAAAGGATATAAATGTTTTTTGAAAATATCCCAGATTTTGTAATATCATCATGACTAAGTTTCAGTATGTCACCTTCAATAATAGATAACAGTGTTTAAGGTGAAAATGAAAATAATATGAAAATTTATTTTTTATAATTTTGAAATTTTTCTTAAGGCACAGATTGAAAATATCATGAGCCTTAGGTTAGTTATTTCATATCACTAAATCTCATTTTATAAATCTTTAAATTGGTTATGAAGAAGAAATTTAGACACAAACACACACAGAGGGAAGGCAATTTGAGGACATGCAAGAAGATAACCATCAATAGTCTAGTTATCAAAGATAACCAACACTTTCAACACCTTTACCTAGAACTGTGAGAAAGTAAAGCTCTGTTGTTTAAGACACCCAGACTGTGTACTTTGTTATGATAACCTTAGTTAAACTCATACAACCCATGGCATTCAACATATAATGGTCACTTTGGGCAATGTCTATATACCACAAAATCCTATCATCTATGTCTCTGTGTAAATGTTGTGAGGGAACTAGGTGGTAGACAGAAAATTGTTCTCAATTTTCTGTTTCATTTATCTACAGAAGGAAACAGTCTATATTCCTTGGTTTCTGTAAAAACTACTCAGTAGCATTTGAGATGATTTCAAGGTTAACATGGCAATATCACCAACAATCCAAAATAATGTCTCATAAATAGAAAAGATAAGGATAAAATTTTATTTTATAACTATTATAAAACATTATCTTTATTTTTGAATAGCTTTATGTTTCTTTTCTCTCGGGTTGTTGTGAGTACTAAAGATATGTGAAGTTGGTGATATGTGAAGGGTTGATAATACATGCCCAAAGAATAAATCAATCAGTAAATAGTTTATTGACTAACTATATAAGACATGCCTTGTCAGTTAATAATATTTTTACAATAAAATATTTAAATCACCATTGAAGGATGCACAGGAGATGTCCTAGAAGAGAAAACATTGTACATAGTGATAATCCACAGCAGGAAAAGAAAAGTACATAGATATTAAGAAACTATGAGAAGTTAAGGGTATATTGTTCATAAAAGTGTTGTTGATTGTATTAAACTGCTCATGCTGGCATAATAAAATGCTATAGACTAGGTCTGTGGTCGGCAAACTGCGGTTCGCGAGCCACATGCGGCTCTTTGGCCCCTTGAGTATGGCTCTTCCACAAAATACCACGTGCGGGCGCGCAAGTACAGTGTGATTGAAACTTCATGGCCCATGCACAGAAGTTGGTATTTTGTGGAAGAGCCACACTCAAGGGGCCAAAGAGCCGCATGTGGCTCGCGAACTGCAGTTTGCCGAGCCGCAGTTTGCCGACCACTGGACTAGGTGGCTTAAACATCAGAAATCTATTTCTCACAGTTCTGGAGGCTGAAAGTCCAAAATAGGTCTTGGCCATTTTGGTTCCTGGTGAGATATATTTTCCCTGTCCTCAAATGACAGAGAAAGGAAGCTTTGGCATCTCTGTCTTTTATAATAAGGGCACTAGCCCTGTAAGTTTGGGTCACCACCCTTATGGTCTCATTAACCTTTATCACTGCACAGGACATGTGCCACATAAAGTCTCACTGAGGGTTAGAGTTTCAATAGGAATTTGGAGGACACAATTCAATTCATAGTACTCTACCTCTGACCCTTCAAATTTCAGTTTCTTTTTAAATGCAAAGTATATTCATGCCATCCCCAAATCCCAAAAGTATTAACTCATTTCAAGATCAATTCTCAAGTTCAAAGTCTCATTTAATGTCAATTAAATCAGATATGGGCGAGGTTCAAGTTACAATAAGTCTGGAAGCAATAGTCCTCTCCAGTTAGAAGCTTAGAAATCAGGTAAATTATGTTTTGCCAAAATACAATGGTAGAAAAGGCATAAGATAGACATTTTTCTTCCAAAAGGTAGAGGTGATGTGTCCCAAGCAAGTCCAACCTTAGTAAGGAAAATGCCATGGGGAAGTCCTATATCCTAAGTGTGATATAAGATAACAACCTTTAACTTATATTCAGCTTGTTTGCAAAATAATTTAACATTTGAGAAAAAAGGCAATTTAATAAGTCCTTAACAATAGCTGAAGCTGAATGTAATAGTATCACATACTTACAATATGAAAGGCAGCACAGAGGCTTCTGAAAATCTATCTTAATGGAATAATTGTCTGATTACTACCAAACAAGACTTGAGTAGGTTGGGTCAGCATATTCTGGATCCAGTGGAGAATCAAGTAGCTACTTCCCAAGCTGGAACCTTCTGTAACTTCTCTAATTTTTGCAGTTTCTTGTTACCAGTGATCCTGAGACGTAGCAAATGTGTAGCTTCGGAGACACAGAATGAGGTTGAGAGCAGGTGGCAATAAAAATCATTAGATGGATATGTAAATGTGCACGTAATGCAAGAGACAAAAGTGCAAGATGAAGCCAGGGAAAACTGACTCAAGTTGGAACTATGATAAGTTGAGTAGAAATAAGCCAAGAAAGGGACAACAAATACCTGTCAGCAGGAAGAGATGAGGGAGAGCTAGACAAAAAGGATAGGCAGGGCGATAGGAGGAAATGCTCCGCAATTCAACTTAATTCTGTGAGATGCCATGCCTCTGGTTGGTGATTTCTCCCATGGGGGGGTCAGATAGAACTCTTAATGTGTCAGCTTAAGAGTGCAACCGGACACGTAGAAACCTGACCCTGTCGCAGGACTCTTTTCTGTTTTCCTGGCTTGCCAACTGTCCTCAAAAGCTGTGGCTCTTTATCGCTCATGGCTCCTCTAGTTTCTCCTGTTCTGCCTTGCAAGACAGCTGGGCCCCTGTCTAATCTGTCTGGCCAGCCAGACTCTGCTCTGTGACCTGGACCCTTCTGTTCATTAGTGACGATTTACCAGCGATACAGCCCATGTCCACCACTTACCAATGCTTCCTTCACGTTGAACTTGGCATTTTTTTATGAGAAGATACGTTTTTAATTGTTAATAATCATGAAACTTTTTATTAAGCACAAGGATAAGGCACTCCCATAAGATGGCATTACATATTACACAAAGTGCAAGGCTAAGCAAGCAAATACTCTAAAGTGTGCTCATCGATCTCCCGCACAATGTGTTGCAAAAACTGCAGCTACTTTATTCTAGGATCCCTGGCCTCGGACATGTGTGTAAGGTCAAAGGGAAAAGGAGGGAGAGAGGAACAGAACCACGTGCAGCAAACGCTGTAGCATGCATTTTGTTTCACAGGGAGGGGGACATCAGCCAGCATTCCCTATTCCATATTTCCCTTCACTTCAACTTAGATTAGCTCCCCAAAGGACATTTACAAATGCCATGCCCTTGGCCTTAAATCCTTGAGCTCTTCCTATCCATATTCACATTTCTAACCAATATCTCCGTAGGGAGAACTTCTCACCTGCAAAGGTTTTTCATATACCTCTTCCCACCCTAACTGGCCCCCAGGTATGGTCCCTCTTTCATTTCCCCTCATGATTGTTGTGGCCACCTCTATCATAATCCTTGGAATGTTTCTGTGATTATTATATAGTTACCTGTCGGATTACCCCAGTTATGGTTAATCTCTAAGCATCTGCTGAAGAGGAGGCCTTCTATAAAAATTTGCTGATTGAAGAAGTGAATAAAATAAACTACCCCATAAAAAAGACAGTGTAACAATTATTTTATTTTGGTTCCTAATAATAAATAAGTTAGCATGGCATATTTTTTAAGATATATTTTTATTTATTTCAGAGAGGTATGGAGAGGGAGATAGGAACATCAATGATGAGAGAGAATTATTGGTTGGCTGCCTCCTGTACACCCTCTACTGGGGATCAAGTCCACAACCCAGGCATGTGCCCTTGTCCAGAATCAAACCTGGGACCCTTCAGTCCGCAGGTGAACTTTCTATCCACTGAGCGAAACCGGCTAGGGCTATCGTGGCATAATTTAACAGATTAATGTGTCATTGCATATTTATATGAAGACTAATGTTGTTTAACACCAAAACCATAAAAGATTTGTAGGGTAACTGAAATAAAAAATGCTAATAAACAAGTACAATTAAGCAAAAATCAAATAATCATGTCTCACTGGTAAAACACTGTTATTGTTTATCTCTATGTTTTGTTTGTTTAAATAAATTTGTAAACTGTTTTAAGCAGGGTGATTTCTTTCTTATTAAAATAATTTAACAAAATTTTGGGTAGAGCCTATTATACAATATAGAATAGTCATAAACCTATCTGGTACCCTACATACATATTCTTTCAGTTCTCCACCTCATGAAGGCCCCTGAGACTTGTAGAGAATACCAAGGTCTTCATCCAACACAATTGAAAAATAAACACCTATAATCTCTAAGGTCCTTTCTCATTCTCCATAGCTTTGAATCAAGAAAACTTCATTTTGTCAAAGGCAAATATTCAATTGTTTACATATTGTATTACCCATCTATATTTCCAGTGTTTTATTTTACTATTCTAAATAGTTAAGGGCATGCTACTGGCAAGAATATAAATGGTAAAGCCAGTTTTCTTAGTTTATCTATGCCCACACAAGTCTGTACAACTCATCACCCAGTAGCAAATACCAACAATAGGCAACATTTCTCAAAAAATTAAAATAATATTCTAGAATATGTCCTCAAAACTTCATCCCATACCTGTGAAAAATACTTAGCCATACTAAAGCTTTAAAAAAGCCTAAAATATGTTAAATATTAAAATACATTTCCCATGTCACATCCAATCTAATTTCAGCCTTCATAAGCTGAATGCTGTCTATTATGGGGTGCTTATAGCAAAGTTGCCAGGTACTTCCATTCATTTTTATAGCTATTTTCAGTGTACTTTAATCACCTGAAGCACAGAACAATATGTCTATGAAATGGAGTCAAATTTTGCATATACAGCCCCTTACAATATTCAAAATCATCAAACTTTGAAGCTCTTAGGGTTCATGTTGGAAACATACTAGGATAAATGTGTTTGGAGCTTTACCAAATTCAATAACTTTCAAAATGCTGTTTGAAACATTTGTTAAAGTCATAATGTGTGTAGGCATGCACATCCTTAAAATATATAGCAATGTTTTGTATTTATTGGATGTTCAGAGAGATCAAAGCCTTTGTCATAAATGTTCTCAATAACACTCTTCGTATTTGAAGCACCTTTTTGAGGTAGAAGTCCTAGCTTTCCTGTTGTTTTCTTTTTTTCCTTTTAAGAGCATAAAACCACTTGCAAAAAGATTGACCTATGTTAATAGCATATTTAGAAACTTAACCAGTGCTTCTTAACATTAAATTTTACATGTAAGGCTTTGATATAAACCATGTTTAAAATATTGAAGCTATTGTCTTACTTTATGAATGCAGTCTGCCAACATTTATTGCACACCTACCCTGTGAAGAATATTGCAGTAAGTATAAAGCTTGCCAGAATATTAAATTTGCAGTTCAGTTTTCAGAATGCTTTAGCAAATTCTTCATTTTTCTTCCCAAATTTCACACTATGATTAGTAAATATCTTTATATACATTATGCGTTATGGAATATATAAAACTTCACTGAGCTGAGAGTTTAAGTTCAATATTCTACACATTTTTGTTTGATGACTGTGTGTTGTAAAGAATGAAATTCCAGGTCATAGTTGACTAAAAACCACACTGCCGAATGTTTAACACATAGGGTGTTAGTCCCTGTACAATGTAAAAAATGGAAAATCTTGACAATTTAGCCTTTATTTTAGCCAAGATAATTAACTAAAAGTTTCCCCAAAGCTTTTAAACTGTCAGTGTTTCAGATGTGTAGAACCAATGAGAATGCATTCGCACAAAGCCAAGTCAGAGATCTATCCTCAAAACAATAGTTGATCTACCATAAGGTCATTGCAGATATTAAGATCTTGTATTAAAGGTCTATATGAATAATGAATGTTTATAGTCACAAGACATTCTGTATAATGGGGTAAAGGGTATTTCTTATATTTTGCATCAATTAATTCTGATTCATTCTGTTGTCTATGGAAAAAGGGTTGAAACGCCTTATGTAAATAAATAAAGGTTAGGCTCCTTCATTCCACCCCATGACCTCCCACCAAAGAGGAAGTTAGATGCATGTGCATATTGAAAAGAACATGGTTGGAAACCAAAGGCAGGACTTCTCCAAGTTTTGGCTAAAAGAGAGAATTTGGTTTTGAATTGTTTTGTGTAGCTCCCATTTAACCAGAAACAACTCCTGCTCAAAGACCAAAGGTGAGACATAGCAAGTTGGAAGTTTGTAACGAGATGTTCTGATAAAGATACTTCAACACCAAATATGGAATCTCAGACCATTTGCACTTAATGGCTTTTTGTCAGAGAAGGAAAATTTCAGCCTAATAGAATAGTTAAGAAATGATCATTGAATTGGTATGAATATTTATTTAAAATACTCTACAGATATCCTGCATTTAATTACATTTTAGGAGAAAAAGGAGAATCTCACAGAAGTCATAAGCGGTTGTTGAAATGTCCCACAGTGGAGTGTGTGCCTTTGCTGAGAAATGAAAGTTATATGATGTGCTACCTTTTCATCTGTTGCATGTCTTTACCAGCTGTGAAGACATGTCAGATGCCATTATTCTGTGAATTTTACTCTTTCTCAATTGCTAACCTCTTGTTGACAGTAATCAGGACTTGATGGAGGGGCCTATGCAGGTGATATATGATAGTTAGTGCTAGTGCGATGTAGTATGTGACAGTTTTAGTATTACATCCTGTAGGATGATACATCATCAAATAATATTTCAGATGATTCTTAGTCTTTCAGCAGAAATGTAATTGTTACTCATCTAATAATATTTCCAGATGGCATAGAGGTATGGGCTAAAAATAAAAACTAGGATAAAAAAGTGAAGCCAAAGCAAAACGCGAAATAAAGAAAATTACCAGGGTTTATGCAGAAGTGGAAAACTCCTTTCAAAACGAGGGTGGCAGAAGATTGGTCATAGTAAACAGGTAAGCAAAAAGAAACAGGTTTAGGATTGTGGGGTAACGTATTGATACAATGGATGGATAATCTCAAATGATTCCCTTGCAAGGTTTGTTTCTAAAAGGCAAGCATTGCAATAAAAGTAAATAATGTTTTTCTTCATAAATTTCAGGATGGGGTACCTGATTTGTATAAATGACATTGCTGCAGATGGCATCTTATGATTAATGTCCGAATACTGCGATATACTATTCCATTGTTTTCCACAAATTTTGGTATGTTAAAGAGCAAAATTCAGATGATTTGTTATCAAAATTCACATTTGTCATTGTAAAATAGCATATGTTTTTATTAACTGGCAATACAACTCGAATAGAGCATATCACTATATTTTTTTATTTATTCACCAGCTTACTAACTCTTTTGGAAGATTCAGTGCATGAGCACAACCTTCAATAATAGAGGGCACGGCCTTTTAAAGTATTAAACCCCTCCATAATTACAGTGCTGCCTTGATAACCAAGCATATGACACCTACAAGATTCATTTTCCAATCTTACAAGCAAAGCTTAACAAGCAAATATTCTATGACACATTCTGAATTACTAATCAGTGAAATAATTTTTTCATGTTTTGAAGAAGAAAAATAGTGAAGAAAAAAATATCCTAAAATTTTTACAATCTCCAGAAGCAATATTTACATTGAGACTTTCATAACTTACTGCTAATGTTTATACTACATGACTAAAGAGAACTTATTTCTTACAAATTGACAGAATTATTATTTTTTTTAAATCCTCACCTGAGGACATTTTTCCATTGATTTTTAGGGAGAGTAGGAGAGAGAGGGAAAGACAGAGAGAAATATCGATGTGAAAGAAACATATCAATTGGTTGCCTCCTGCATGAGCCCTGACCAGGACCTATCCGGGGAGGAGCCTGCAACCTAGGTACATGCCCTTGACCGGAATTGAACCTGAGATCCTTCAGACGGCAGGCTGATGCTCTATTCACTGAGCCAAACCAGCTAGCGTAAATTGACAGACTTTTTATTTCATTTCTTGGGAGACAGACTCTCCTTGCTATTGTTTTTTGTTGTTGTTGTTGGTGGTGTGTTTTTTTGTTTGTTTGTTTTCTCAACTCTGTGAAACAGGACTATCACAGGTCTGAGACACCAACTCTAGATAATTCTCATAAAAAAACAGCAATAACTCAAAATTCTTATCATTCAGATGGGAAATAAAACTTATGAATATATAGTTTGACAAAATTTTTTTATTTAGGTATTTTTTATCAATACTTACCAATCCAGCATTATTCATGTTTACTAGTATGTTTCTACTTGACACCAGTTTCAGAGTAATCCTGGACTATGAGTAGCTTCAAAACATTATACATAGTATTTTTGTTTCCACCTTAAAAATATACAACTAACATTGCTATCTTAGTTGCTATTTAATTCAAACTGGCTTCCAAAGACTTGTGTTCTACTTTTTCCAAAGTATTTACCTATAGTCACTCAATAGAAAGGAGTCAATTCAATCTAGCATTTTGACTTTAGGTTATACATATATCTACTGATAATTAGTATCAAAAGAATCATTTTGGAATTCCAATTTTAGCCATTTTTTTCACTTGAAATTTACAGCAGAAATAATGCTAGAGGGTAATTTCAACTTGCAACTATTTTCTGAAAGACAGTATAACATTTTTACATGTCGAAGAGTAAAAATATATATGCAGAAAAAACAGATCTTAGCCCAATTAAGAATATATGGATTAATAAACTTTTATTCAAGAATGTACAAATATCCAGGGTAGAGAACTTAACCAAAACAAGATCTTCAGCTTCAAAAATAAGAGAGAAGAGAAAGAGACTGAGGGAAAGAGGGAAGGAGGGAAAGAGGGAGGGAAGGAAGATAAAGAAAGCAAAAAAAGAAAGAAGAAAGAGAAGAAAGAGAAGAAATAAAGAAAGGAGGAAGGAAGGAAGGAAGGAAGGAAGGAAGGAAGGAAGGAAGGAAGGAAGGAAGGAAGGAAGGAAGGAAGGAAGGAAGGAAGGAAGGGAAGGGAAGAAAGAAAGAAAGAAAGAAAGAAAGAAAGAAAGAAAGAAAGAAAGAAAGAAAGAAAGAAAGAAAGAAAGAAAGAAAGAGAAAGAAAGAAAGAAAGAAAGAAAGAAAAAGAAAGAAAGGAAGGAAGAAAGAAAGGAAATAAAGAAAAGAACTTTAACATCATTAGATGTCAAATATTGAAGTCTAGGAGTTTTATGGCTGGATAAAATTAGTGCCCCTCTTTGGATATTTCAGAATTTCATTCCAGGTGTGAATAACCTCAGAACAGGGAGACTTTCTGCAAAGTACATTAGCTCTAAATTACTAATAAAAAACAGATTTTATTCAAGGGCAGAGTTGGTTTGGGAATTGAAATTCCAAGACCGCACATTATTGTTCACTTAAGGATATTGTGTTAGGTAACAGTAAAGAAAAAGGGAGCAGTGGAAAGGCCAGTAGTCTTAACATCTAACAGGAGAGCATGTTCTGAGTGTGAACCATAAAACCCAAAGGGACTGGAGTCTAGATGTCCGCCTGCTTGATCTAATCCCATAATGTAAGAAATGAAAGGCAGTTGACAGGAGCATGTGATTTTGTCTTTTTTTTGTTGCTTTTTTTTTTGTTGTTTTCTAAATTGCCCACTGTTTTTCAGTTGTTCCGTGAGAGGTACACATAGGCAGGTTTACAGGTTGGGCCCCTATGTTTGTTTTCCTCCCCTACAACAAAACAAAACTAGGATGAATTTTCATCTTCTTTCCTTTATGCTGTGATACTTTTTCTACTAATTTCACTGTCTTAAACATATTGAAGCAGATGAAACCAACACAGTATTTTACTTGATGTAGATTAGGAAACTGTTAATAAAATGTAAAAGAAGCCATCTTGGAGAACCTGCATCTAGTCCAGCACTTTCTTCTAACCAACCCCATCCAAAAGACCCATGTTTATAACCATTTTTATGACATCATATCTTCTGACCTCATAACCAGAAAAATGTTTCTTTGAACTCTGTGTAAAATACTGATGCCTTAAAGATATCTTTTTCTAATACATTCCAAGGTGTTTTTTTTGTTTTTTTTGTTGTTGTTGTTGTTGTTGTTGTTGTTGCTGTTGTTTTTGAAGTACAGAAACTTTACACAGAACTTCAGAAACAGAAGAAATACTGAGACCTGTACAGGTTCTAAGTATAGCCAATGAACTTCTAAGAAAGCCAATTTAAAAATCATTGCATAAAGGTGGGGTGGGGGAAGATGAACCCCACAAGGAACATATTGAGGGACTGGGTTTCTTTAGCACTTAAAATAAGGGTTTAATTGTTCCCAGCAATGGGCACTTTTAGAGTCTGTGTATTGACCAAGAATAGAAAGATACAAAATTAAACAAAGGAATGGAATTTTGATGTGAAAAAATGATATTTCTTCAAAATTCTGCTCTGGAATATAAAAACAAATAAGCAAACAACAAACAAACATACAAAAATGCTTAAAACACAGTTTTGAGTGTGGCTTCAAGATAGTATAATACAACAAAAGTAATGCCACCTTCAGAAAGCTATCCACTTCTTGATTTTACATAGAGTCTAATACGGTTATTTATTACCCAGGCACAAGAAATGAGCATATTAGTAATATATACATTGCCTCTGTTTTTCAACTTCCTCCCTACAATTCTGCCCTCATGGTTCTTTAGAGCGATTATCAAAATTTGGGATCTTTACATGTGTTTTTTTTTTTTTTAACATTCTTAAGCCTTTAAAAACACTTTGAAATAAAAAAATTATTATCCCTTATAGGTATTTAAAGACTATTGTTTTTCTAGTCTAGAATATTGTGAGGCCTTTTTTTATGTTGATGGAGATATAATTGATATATAGCATTATATTGTTTCAGGTACACAACATAATGATTTTATATATGTACTAGAGGCCTGGTGCACAAAATTCATGCATGGGGGTCCCCTCAGTGTGGCCTGCACCCTCTCCAATCTGGGACCCCTCAGGGGATGTCCCTCTCACAATCTGGGACCGCTGGCTCCTAAACACTCACCTGCCTGCCTGCCTGGTCACCCCTAATCACCTCTGCCTGCCGGCCTGATGCTCCTAACTGCTCCCCTGCCGGCCTGTTCACCCCCTAACTGCTCTCCCCTGCTGGCCTGATCGCCTCCTAACTGCTCTCCCCTGCCAGCCTGATTGCCCCTAACCGCCTCTGCCTCAGCCCCCGCCACCATGGCTTTGTCCGGAAGGACATCTGGAAGATGTCCAGTCTAATTAGGATATTACCCTTTTATTAGTATAGATGTATTGTGAGATGGTTATGATAAGTCATAATAAGTCTAGTTAACATCTGTCACCAAACTCAAATTCTTTTTTTGTGATAAGAACTTTTATGATCTGCTCTCTTAGTAATTTTGAAATGTTCAATACAACATTATTAACTTTAGTCATCATACTGTACATTATATTCCCAGGAATTATTTAAGAGAGAGATGGCCTAAGGGAGGATGGATAAAGATGAGAACAAATAAATTGAACAAATCAAAAAACTAATAAGTGTCAGAAAAAGCATCCTCAAATTCATGTGGACTAGCCTAATGACCTCCTTTTTTCTCTGGCAAAAAAAAGGAATAAAAAAATCCCATGTATTGGTGCAAAGTGTGATAGCGATGAGGTGACTCAAGAGTAGACCTTCTTGCTCACGCTCAGAAGATGAACTGAAGAGCTTATAAGAAAGGCTACAAATCCCATCAGGCTTACCATGTCTAATAAAATGTCTGCTTAGATTTCCTCAAAAGATTGTGAAATAAAACCAAGGATCGTATATTTAATAAGCTGTCAAATAAGAAGACTATGGATTGCTGCTTTTTTTTTAAAGATAGGAATTATGAGGTATGCAAGATCATTAGCTCTTAGATCTAAATACATACTACTTGAGTATGAAACACTTTTAATATCAGCTTACCATTGTTTATGGGTTTAAAGGTGGTTTCAAGAGCGTGATTGAGGAATAAAATATGAGACAATGCATCTAACAGTGTATAATACTTTTACATAATGATCCCAACAAGTACTAGTTGTTCAATTGCTTAGAACATTGCCTGGTACCTTGAGAGTTTCTGAAAATCTTATTAAATAAATAAAGTCTCCTTCTTCTCCATCTACTTAGAGTTCATGCTCCATGGAATTTTAAGCTGCTTTGTCAATTCCTTAAACTCTTTTTCTCACATTTTATTTTATCACATATATTTTAGAGTTTGGGGGGAAAAAAGTATTTCTCTACCTGAGCAAGGGCTTACACGCATTCCTGGGAACAATCACATAACCAGGTAGAGAGTGGTCAATATAGAATTATGATCAGCAACCATGGGTGAATTTTCAAACTGCCCAGCCTACCCACTTATTCCCTCACAAAGTCTGCAGTGATTAGTTACAAGGTCCTCAATACCGTGCCTCTGGCCTCACTTTTCTTTCATAGTAAACAGACTGCTTTGTTTCATACTTTACATCAGCATTGAAATATGCTTTGGTCAATATTGCATTCCCTTTTAGCAGTGAACAATAGCTTACTCTTCCTTTCAAAGACAAACTTTTAAAAAGAATTTTCTAAACTTATCATTTATATTTCCTCAGCTATAATAATGACTTGACTGTAGTTTTTCTTAATCTGAACTAGATGTTAAGCTTTGTTCTTCAGTCAATTTCCATCGATTTCTGTTTTCATGATATCCTTTTATTTTTATTTTGCCTTCAAATGCCCCTTCACAGTCCCTGTTCTTGGGATCATTGTTATGTAGCAAATTGTGTCCACCTAATTCATATGTGGAAACCCAATTCCCAGTGTTGCTGTATTTGGAAATAAGACCTCTATAGAATAAATTAAAGTTAAATAAGGTCAGGAATAAAAAAATAAAAAAAACACACAAACAAACAAAAACAGCAACAACATTTTGTGTGTGTGTTGCCAACACCTTAATATTGGACCTTCAACCTCCAGAAATGTGAGAAAATAAATTTTTGCTGTTTAAGCCACCTGGTCTGTGAGGCAACCCCAGTAGATCACACGGTCATCTTCTTTGTATTTCTTAAATGTTACATTTTGCAATGTTCCACTTAAGACCATCTCTTCTCAATTTCTGCTTTTTCTCAATAGGTCTGATACTGTTGTAATAATCTGATTGTTATATAAATGGTAATGAGTAAAGGGAAGACTAGATAATATAGGCATGCCTTTTACACAGCTCTCCTAATGTAGCACTCTCCAAGTCTGTTCCCTGCCCATGAATGGGGGAAGGAACTGGACAAAGGCAGTTTAGACGTATGCCCAGTAAGTTCTGAGTGATGTGTGAGGGTGCCTACCTGTCTGTCAGTCACACCTGGGAGTGAGTCAGTGGCCAGAAAAGGCATGGCCACTGCAAGGGTGTGAAACCTGAATATTAAAATTCTGAACAAAGGAAGTTTGTTCTCTTGGTTCTTGGCTCTTGGCTCTCCTACTTGCCTGCACTCCTATGACTCTATTGCAGGGGGAACACTTCCCTGCTTTTGCCCACATAGCTCATGGCCACGTGCAACCCACACAATGGACTGATGGACTTTAATGAAAATGAACTGGATCCAGCTGCAACATGGAACAGAATCTCTGGATGCTGGCCTTGCTTTTGGCCCTGATAAATCCTCTGCTACCTATTTTTTCAGGACTGGATTAAGGGGCATGAGACTTTGGAACCCGACTGATGTACCTTCATTGCTAATAAAGCCTTTTACCACACCTTCTTCTCCAGGGAGCATCTGAAAATGCTTATTTTAGTGGTACCCCAAGAGCCTCATACCCACTCATGTCTGAGAAATCTGGCCCACTGATTTCTCTGGCAACAGGTAGTTCCAAACACTCTCATGCCTTAAATCATTATGTTTATGCAGATGACTTGTAAATTGGTATCTTCAACCTAATATTTATTTTAGCCTTCCAGCAGTCTACTGATTATCTTCACCCATGGGTGTTGCAAGTCCCTCAAATTGAAAATGTCTACAAATGATTTAATCTCATAAATTCTCTCCACAAAGTACTATTTCTCCCATTCTTTAAAAATATTATTTATTAATTTTAGGGAAAATGTGAGAAACACTGATTTGTTTTTCCACTTATTTATGCATTCATTGGTTGCTTCTTGTATCTGCCCTGACCAGTGGCAGAACCCACAACCTTGGCATATGGTGGTGACACCCTAACCAACTGAGTTACCCGGCCAGGGCAATTTCCCCCATTTCTCACTGTGGTAATTTTATTCCTGCACAAGCAAGACCTTTAAGGCAAAGCTCTTCTCTCATTCTCACTATGCTCTTATAACTGACAGAAAATCAAGCATCCAAGTCCTTAATTTCTACCTGGACATCTTTCTCAAAACTGATTACTTCTTTCAGTTCATACTACCAATATCCAGCCATCTCTGCTACCATCAATTCTCATCTTGGCAACAGGTACAAATCCCTTCCCCGTTTCACTTTCTCCATCACTCTCCTCCTCTCCATTCCCCACTGATAAATATAAACCTGATAATGTTTAATTTCATCTTAAAATGCTTTAAATCCTTTCCAATATCTCAGGGCTTAACTGCTTTATATGACTCCATATGATGTACCTCTTTTTTGCAAAACTTCCTCTTTTAATTCATATCCCATTAGTTCTATTTCCCATCTATTTTTCTTATCTTAAAAAATTCTCGACATGTAAAAGAAGTGAATTTTAAACAATAAACAAGTTTATCTAGGTAATATGTTTTAAAAACTCAGATTATATAGATTTGAAATATAAAGTTTATAAAATATGAATATCTATAACAACTTAGGCACTAGAGATATAAGGATAGTGGCACAAAATAATGACAAGTATATACTAGTTTATATATTAGTGATGTTTTCTTGGTTGCAAGCAAAACAAAAAGAAGAGACTCATTAATTTTTGAGGAAAGAGGGCACTGTAGTACATACACAATTAGAATAAGGACTAAACAGTGAAGCCATAGAGTCAGGGGAAAACATCAGAAGAACACTAGAAAATACTGCAAGGAGTTTGTGGAGTTTGCCTTGAGAATTCTGCCTTAGGTGAGGCTTAGCATTGTGACTCCAGGCTTTGTGTCTCTGAAGTGGTTGGGGATGAGAACTCAAGAATCTGCCCCGAATCAAATAGCTCTTAGTGCTGTGGAGCACAGGAGGTTGACACTGGGGCCATTCCTTCCTGTTTATAACACACTCATTTCTAGAGAACAAGGTACTTGTTTTCATTTAGCAATAACCTGATTGGGTCTACTACACTAGCTGGTATTTGGGCAAGCATTTTTTTTTATAATAAGTACCAGACAATTTTGGTCTTGCATATTTTGGGATTGAATGAATAGGTGAACTCTTTAGAGTAGGCTTTAGCAAGTAATGTTGGGAAGGGTATCATATTAAAAGAGTTTAATTAATTATTCTAATTTTAAGCTACAAAAGAAGAAAAGTGTAAAAGCTTGCTTCGTGGTACAACATAATTCTTTCTACGCTTATTCAAGATGATTTGAATAATTAATTGAACAAACCAAAAAACTAATAAGGGTCAGCACAGCAAAAGCTTGTGCAGAAAGAGGAGCCCACTTTTTCTATATTTAGAATTGTATTAGGGTGAGCACCTAAATATTTCATATTCTAAATAGGTATTTGAAGAGGAATTGTAGATTGTTTTGTCTTCCTAGACATGGATTTGGGCCTAAGGCATGCCCACCTGCTGGGGCAGCAATCATCAGCATGCCATGAAAATGCAAGACTGCTGAGCAATATTGCATCTCCTTGCCTACAAGCCGACCCTCCTGCTCCCCTCTACCTCTCCACACATCCTTACCTAGAAGCTTCATGGGAGTCTTTTATTATTGAAAGGGCTCTGAGAATATAAACCATATGGTCATGCCTAATATCTTAAAGATGCACACATGCTCCCTTCTTGTTTAATGTCCTCCTGGTAATTTGAGCAGACACTTGTTGCAATGCAACATGAGTCATCTGAAAGGTATGTGTCTCAATATCTCAATACCTCTCAAAAATATCATAGAAAATTTACGTAACACACATATATATCTCTTTGAAGAAAACAAATATATTTCACCTAAAATCAAGTGATTGGTGAATATAACTACATGTGTCTGATGTCTTTGTCTTTTGTAGCAGGATTTGTTGGTTTTTACTCAAACAGGGAAAAGTTATTTTAATTATGCAAATGAGATGTCCCCAAATCTAATCAATTTGCAATGTGACAAAATAATCTGTTTCCTTGTCAATTCACCAAGGTGTTTTTGCCATTTGAGGACTGCAAATTGTTTAATCTATTATCATTTAAGCTGGATTAGATGGAATGTAATCAAATGGGTTAAAATATAATAAAAATATACTGAACTAAATAAATTAAAACAAGAGGAATTTTTAAATTTTTTTTTAATGAGCTCAGTACCAAGAATATTAAATTTTAATGTCAGGTCTGTGCCCTTTACCAGAATTGAACTTGGGACCCTTCAGTCCATGGGCCAATGCTCTGTCCATTGAGCCAAACAATCTAGGGTTTATATACTCATTTATCACATGTCATGACCTAGATTTTGGCATTGCCTCACTAATTTTGTCATTGCCTTTTCCTTCATTTAAAATGCTGACATTATTAAAGATTTCTTATTGCTTATGGCTTCTGGGATCACAAGTATAAATACCAATTGCTTCAAGAAAAAGAATCAGAATAAAATCATGATTATAAACTTTCATTTTTTTACATTTATTCTATAGCTATGTCCTCATAAATATATCTGAAAATGCAAGATTTAAAATAAATAATCACATATCACCCAATTAGAGAATGTATAGTTTAAGATTAGATGTATCTACAAGTGACATAAAAATCTACACTGAGTGTAAACGAGACTGAAGATTTTGTGTGTGTTTTCTCTGTCACACTAACGGAGTTCAGAGAGAGCCATCCAAAGATGCTGAGGCACTGCCCACAGCAGAGACCTTACTTTCTCTAACCTTGTTGCTCTGTTATGCATCATTTTAATCCCAAGATCATTTCATGGTGAGAGGTGGCAGATGGAGTATGAGCCATTTGACCTACAGGAGTCAGCAAAAGTTACTGAGAAGTGCTTACTCTCTCCTGAAAGAGCACAGCCTGGTCTGTCCATTTGTCCCCAATGGACAGACTGGTCATGACACACAAAGCTCCAAGAACATATAGGCAATGCACCCAGATAAATGTATAGGGATATGTTTTTGCACAGAAAAGTGCTAAGAGATAATAAGCAGAATCTGCCCAATTTTTCAAATTTCAGTTTTACTCAATTTATATATCATCTGTTAGTGAGAATGCAAAATTGCTATGGGAAACAGTATGGAGGTTCCTCAAAGTAGTAAAAATAGAATTACCACATGATCCAACATCTAGATGCTTATCCAAAAGAATTGAAATCAGTATCAAAGAGATATTAACATCTCCATGTTTATTGGGGCACTAATCACAGTAGCCAAGATGTAGAAACAACCTCAATATTCAATGAACTAATGAATGACTTAAAAAATGTGCTATAGACATACAATGGGATACTATTCACTCTTAAAGAGAAAGAAATCCTGCATTATGAGAAGATATGGATAAAGCTTGAAAATATTATGCTAAGAGAAATAAGTAAATCACTGAAAAATAAGACAAATTCAAAATATAAAAATTAGTAAGTGCAAAAAAAAGGAATGAGAGGATGGAGTATTATATCTATTTTTGTCAAGCCTAATACACAGTTTCTAAGGTTTGAATGAAAAAGACTGCTGTTGTGTTTTGAAGCATCATCTTCAAATACCAAGGGAAAATTTTTGTCTCTTGATTCATGATGTAGCAATGAATGAAGGGTATGCTTCCAGGAGTGACACATTCAACTGCCTTATTCCCTGAAAAATTTTCCAAATGATGTCATGAATAAATAGAACCTAAATGAAAGGTACTATCTTCTCAGGCAAGATTTAAAATAAGTAATCACATATCACCCAATTAGAGAAGGCAAAGAGACAGAAGTACTTCAGGACTGACAAAATGTCATGAACCGAAGAGTAGGAAATATAAGAAAAGCAACATAAAAACCTAGATGTAAATATTCCTCAAATTGTTGATTCACCCCTAAACTGGAAATGGACACACTGGACTCCAAGAAACCCAGCATAAATCAACAACTAGAAAGCCAAAGAGCAGAAAGCAATTTTAGCAATGTATCATTCTTGATGTTCACTACCATCCAAAAGGATGGTGTCTTGGTCAATATTTCAGGACTAAGAGGGAGGAATATACATAGGAAGTATCTATGCCCTAAGAGTAAAAACAAACCTAAAGTGATCAGTCCTAATAAAACCATATCTGCCACACATAACGTTTCAATGAAGGTAAGCACAATTGAAAAAAAAAGCCATCAAGGGAAAACTTTTAAATTTTATTTAAAAATGATTGTATATAATCAGACTAAAAACATGCAAGTTTTGGAACCATTAGATATAGAAATTGGCATCACTCAGTACATGCTAGGTGAATTTGTGGTAACAGACAATAAAAACAAACTTTGAGAGGATCAAGGTGACCCACCAGTTTTCTTGCTGCCAGAAAGATATTTAAAAATAAAAGTGAATATATTTGTTTAAATTTACATGTAGGTATTTAGCATTATATTTGTGCCACACTAAAGCCACTTGGTTTATTTTATTGCAGGTGAAAAACATACTGGTTTTCCTGATCTTTGTACACAGAAGTGGTGTAATACTGTTGAATACTGACTAAACTATTCATTAAAAATTGCAGGAAGCCGAAACCAGTTTGGCTCAGTGGATAGAGCGTCGGCCTGTGGACTGAAGGGTCCCGGGTTCGATTCCGGTCAAGGGCATGTGCAATAAAAGAAAGTTCACCATAAATGAAAGACTTTAATTGAATATAGATTCCACTTATATTAGGAGTGATTGTGGGAAAATGTATAAATCTCTCCCTTCCTCTCTGTGAAAAATCAATGAAATATATTTAAAAAATAATAATAAAATAAAAATAAAAATTGCACCTGGAAAACTAAACATTTCTGATTTCAGTGATTATGTACTTAAATATCCTTCAAATAAAATAAACATGGTTTGTTAAGTACATCACTATTTTGTAAGTTGTTTGTTGAAAGAAAAAAGATGTTTATAGGTTTAAGAATGATGGATCAATCCATTGTGATTTATGAACTTATCACTCTGATTCAAAATTCAATCTGAAGATAGCTGTGTAATAATTACACATTGTTTTCCTGAAATATTTCAGATGAGATTTCTCTTTATGCAATTATTTTTTTACAATTTTATGTCTTATTCTGATTGTAAAACAACATAAATTTTTATGCAGTATAAAGTGGAACTTGAAAAATATCAAAGTACTTTAATCAATGAAGACCCAAAACTGATTATTTTACATTATAAAATCAAACTAATCTTGAATTATAGATTTTACTAACTTAATTGTCAATATTGGTAAAAAGCTACCTTCTGCTCCACATAGTGTATACTAGTAAGTATGAAAAGGGAGCTGCTATTTTGTGGCTATAAGGGCAAACATTGTTTATATTATTCTGTCAATCTACTAGTATATATAAGTATATATTATAAAATGTGCAGAGTTGGACCAATTAACTTATTATAACAGGCCTGTATTTTCATCATCAAAAGAATATGTTAGACAATCATCCAAATAGATTAGGTTACTAATATATTCTATTAATATGATTTAGATAAATGTTTAAAATTTTTGCAATTTACTTTGTAGATATGAATAGCTTCAAAGACCCCATGCGCTTGTATTATTGAATTCTAAGTTACGTGCTTATGTATTTTGGGAATATAATGAATGTTTTCTGTTTTTCAAAATAAGAAATGGATGATATAAAATTAATAAGACAAAATAGTTCCATATCTCCTTGAAATTCTCCCTATTTATTCAGATCACTATTTAATCCTCACATGAGGATATTTTCTAGAGAGAGTGGAAGGGAAGGAGGAGGGGGAGAGAGAGAGAGAAATAAATATCTATGTGAGAGGGACACATTGATTGGTTGCCTCCCCCACATGACCTGGCCAGGGAGAATCGAACCTGCAACAGAGGTATGTGCCATTCAGGGGGAATGGAAAATGAGACACTTCATTGTGCAGGCTGATGGTCTAACCACTTAGATAACTGGTCATTCCCCATTTATTTATTCAGTAAAAGTTTCAGCTACTATGAGCCAGACATTGTTGTGCTCCCTGATGAATACAGACAAATTCTTTCCATGGGAGAGACAAACAGGAGGAAAAATGTTAATTCTACTTTAGCTTAGAAATGGATTATTACAATGGAGGAAAGTAAAGTGGAGAAGGGACACCAGGTGGCCAGGCCGTTCCATTGAGTGAGGTTTGAATTTACAGTGAGTGACTTGGGGAAGCCTCACTGAGATGGCATTTTACAGTAAAACTTAAATAAATGTGGAACTGCCTTATCACTTATAGATTACACTTCTGGTATCTGAAGAAATCCAAAACACTAAACATATGCCCCATATGTTCATTGCAGCATTATTTACAATAGATTGATATGGAAGCAAATGAAGATAACTGGATAAAGAAAATGTAGTGCAAATATACAATGGAATATTACTCAGCCATAAAAAAGAATAAACTTAGCATTGGCTACAGCACAGATGGACCTAAAGGGTAATAAGTCAGACCAAGCAAGACAAAGCACATAAGATTTCATTTATATGTGGAATCTAAAGAACAAGATAAACATACAAACAAAATTTAAACAGACACATAGATACAGAGAACAGAGGGGAGGGTGGTAGGGAGACTGAGCAAAAAAGATGAATGGATTAAGACATACAAATAGCAATTACAAAATAGTTACAGTGATACAAAGTACAGCACAGAGAATATCTATATATATAAAAAGCCAAGGGCCATCACATCTGAAACAACCGAACAGACAACCGAACAGGCTGAGTGGGGTGACAAGGCCTGCAGTGGGGTTAGTGAGGGATGACCAAACAACTGAACACCAGGCTGCATGGGGCCACCAGGCCAGCAAGGGGGGCAGTTGGGAGCAACCAGGTTGGCAGGGGGGGCAGTTAGGGGCAACCAAGTGGGGGTGCAGTGAGGGGCGACCAGGCCAGCAGAGCAGGCAGTTAGAGGCTTCAGGCAGGCAGGTAGGTGAGCAATTAGTAGCCAGCAGTCCTGGATTGTGAGAGGGATGTCCGACTGCCGGTTTAGGCTTGATCCTGGGTATCAGACCTAAACCGTCAGTCAGACATCCCCTGAGGGGTCCTGGATTGGAGAGGGTGCAGGCTGGGCTGAGGGGACGCCCCCATGCATGAATTTCGTGCACCAGGCCTCTAGTCCTATATAATAAAAGCCTAATATGCTAAGTGTCCAACGGTTCGACCTTTCGACCAGTCTCTATGATGCACACTGACCACCAGGGGGCAGACACTCCAACTGGTAGGTTAGCTTGCTGCTGGAATCTGGCTGATTGGGACTGGGCGAGACATCCCAGGCATTCCCTGGAGCCCTCCTGCAGTTCCTCCCTGCCCCGATCGTGCACCAGCGAGGTTCCTAGGCCTGGCCTGTGCTCTCTCGCAATCCAGGACCCCTCAGGGAATGTCAGAGAGCTGGTTTCAGCCTGATCCCCACAGGCCAGGCTGAGGGACCCACCAGTGCATGAATCCACGCACCAGGCCTCTAGTAGTCAATAATATTGCAATCACTACATATGGTGCCAGGTGGGTACCACTTCGTGTATGACAGTCCAACCACTATGCTTTACACCTTAATCTAATAAAAAATAACATCAAATGTAAACTATAATTAAAAAAAAAAACTTAAAGGAAGAAGAGGCAGTGAACTAGTTGGGGATTTAGGAAGAAAAACTTACAGGCAGGTGGAAAGGCAAGTGGGAAGGCCCCGAGCTGAGTCTGTCTGTCATGTCAGAATTGCAGGGTGGAGTATAAAGAGAGCAGGATAAGGGAGCACTAAATCAGAAGGAGATGAAGTCAGAGATTATGGAGAATTAGAAGTAAGACCTGACAGAGCAGCATACCTTAGTTTCTTACTCCAAGATGAGAAACTACAGGTAGACTTTTATGCAGAAGAGGGCCCAGACACTCTTAAGCAATCATACTATACTTCTGTAGTCCTTCATTCTCCTAGTTTCACAGATGACTATTTCATGCTTTATTTTCTTTTTTATCCTTAAAGCTTTTTTGTCTTCACTATAATCATTAATGCCCCACCTTCATTCTAAAGGAATGACTTATTTCATGGGAAAAAGCCAGAAAGTCCCAAGAAAGATCTTACACACCCCCAAATATGGCCACATCTGCCCATTTTCTGTCTCCACTGTCACTATGAGGGAAGTAGCCTTGCTCCTCTCCAAGGCCAACCCCTCCACCTGTGTGTCAGGCTCTACCTCTTCTTGAGGGCAGATCCACTGTGTCTCTTCCTTCTTTTTTCTAGACCATTTGTGTTTTCTTATGTTCTTGCTTATTCTCTCTACTTTGGGGCAGGAAGAGGCTGTGCAAAGCCATAAGTAATGGAAGTGAGGATAATGACAGTGATCTGAGAGCCTGGGGCTTCCTGTGGTGATGGCCATAAATCAGGGTTCAGGGCATAATTGGGCTCATTTGATTGTTTTCTGGTGCTAGTTTTGGGAAGAATGCAGAGTTTTGAGGGCAGGAAGGATGGATTGGGGTTTTCGGTTTCACTCCTTCCAGAGTAGGTGCAAAGACCAGCAGAGAGGAGACAACAGTCAAGAAGACCATGGGCTTCAGTAGTGATCACCAGGTGTTACCTTGAACTTTCTAATTCTGAGTTATCATTGCAGTGTCTCCTATAGTGTTTACAGCAATAACAGAACAAAACTACTACCCCTGTGTCATGACTTGGTCCAGGAAAAAAGGTACTGGTCCTTGGCCAAATAAAACACTCTGGACATCACCTTGGAGAAGATGGATAAAGGCAGAGCTTTCCCAGGTGAAGCACAGAAGGGGCCTTTGGAGTGCTATCTTCCCATTTCCACTCAGGAGGAATTTCTGGAGGTGCCAGGGACTCTCAGAAATTGCTTGGGAACCTCTCAAATAAATGAATTGGTGATAAGCAAACACACACATGGCTATGAATTGATAGAAATGCTGTTGTAATATTTACATACTAAAGGTACATAATATTATTAATATATATGCATATAATCCTGTAATTGGAAATGTTGATGGTTTTCTCCTTCCAAATAGAGATTAGTGGAAATATCTGCTGGGACAAATAGTGTAGTAAAGACACTAAAAATGAAGGGTGACATTTTCTGCAAAAATAAGTACTCCAGGGCAAAATACTGAACTGGGGAGAGGATCTAATGCTGAAATTCTCTGCACCATTCCCTAAAGGCACATGTGTTATGAACCTTGGTATAAGAGACAGATAAATGTGAGAAGAGAGAGAACACTTACTCCTGGGATTCACTACTTTTCGGGCTATAGTGACTGAATTCCATGGAGGTCAGAGCAGCAAAATCATTCTTATCTCTGATATGGTGGATATCACGTCTCTTACTTAAGATCAGTGCAAACAGTAGGTCTCAGACATCACCATTCAGAAATGGACAACATGATGAAAAAATCAAAACAACTATTTAAATATATCACAGTATACTTGTAAAATAACAATATAAGTTAAAAAAACACTTAGAATTGCCTAAGAATATGAATTCAACAAAGTAAGAAAACATATAAAAATAGATATTAGGGGATATTGTAGGTGAAGGTACCAAGCTTATCACATGCAAACAAATAGAAAAAAGCTATATAGATGT
>NW_005871081.1:6412155-6413686 GCF_000147115.1 Myotis lucifugus
TATGATGGTGTTTGGATTAATATTGGGTTTTGACGATGAAGAGATCACAATGATCCTAAATGATTAATGTGTTTAGCAAAGTATTTTTAATATCACAATATATCTCATGTGAGAAATCTTATGTTCATTAATTCTTTTCAGCTTTCTGTATTTATCCTCCTGTTAATATCAAGTCAAATTAATATAACAAACATAATGTAATGCGTTATTTTAAAGCAATATATATATGTATATATACATACATATATATACATACATGTATAATATATATACATATATATATATTATAACATTTAAAATATACTTTTAACTTTCTTTTTACACTATTGTTTATTCAGGTTTATTTTTAACTTTTCAATTACAGTTTACATACAATATTATATTAGTTTCAGGTGTACAACACAGTGGCTAGATATTTATGTTAGCTACAAAGTGGTCACCTCGGTAAGTGTAGTACCCATCTGACACCATACATAGCTATTACAACATTACTGACTACATTACCTATGCTGTTCTTTATATCCATTACTGGTTTTATAACTGGCAATTAGTACTTCTTATTCCAAAATATATATTTTTTATCAGTATATACTTATACAGACTTTTGGAATGTTGTGTAACTAATTTTAATCTCTATATTTCTGGTGGAGTCTGGGGAAGCATGAGATTTGGTTGGAAAGTTTGTAAGGAGGACATTCCGAGAAAAGGGAAGTGTGTGAAAAGCCGCCTGCCCTGTTTGTCAGAATTCCAACTTAGGGGAGACTTAGGGGAGTGCCAAAGGCAGTGCCTCTACTTATTCCTTGACCTTTGAAACAAGTCTGTGCATGTGCAGACCCCCAGGTGTTTACTGGAATCCTTATACTTAATCTTTTGGTGTCTTTGCTTAAAGAACATTACAAACACACGTGTACTCCCAAAATTATATACCCTACTGATTGTATCTAAAAGACAAACTTTATCTCAAACTGCTGTTACAATAAAACCCTAAGGAGACAAGCAATTGAGGCTGTCTGGTTCCTTTAGCCAGGCAGTCCCTTAGTCCTCTCTTTCACAGCAAACAGTTGTGTCAGAGTAATCATTCATCAATTGCTCAGGGTGTGCTGGTCAGCCCCAGCAGTGGAGAGATTGTAGAAATAGTTTTCTTCTGTTATTTTCTAGTACATTTTACATTTCTTAAATTCTTTATGTTTAGTATGTTTATTTTACACACAAAACCTTTTTTTAAAGAAAATGTAAATAAAATTTAAACAAAAAATATATTGTGGGAAAAACCTAATTGAACATTTTGATAAATATAGTAAGCATATCATTTTCTGGGGAAAAAATTCCAATGTAAATAACTTAGTTACACAAATCATTAAAAATATCTCCAGAGCATGTCCTATCTGCAATTAAGCCATGTGGAACTCAACAGTATAATCATGCAAAGTTAAAAGCTTAAGTGTGGTGTGCGTGTGAATGTGAATTCATATTGGTTATGGCAGTGAGGTTCTTAAGAAGAAAGCCAAACAATTTTAAAAAGTAATTTTTG
>NW_005871081.1:6414138-6415959 GCF_000147115.1 Myotis lucifugus
AAGTCTCGGAACACAACTGGAGCATCTCTGCTTCATTTGCAAGTCATCAGTCTGCGGAGGCTCCTTGCCTATCCAGGCCTAATTCACTTAATACTTTTAGAGTTCTGTATTTTAAAAAATTCCATTCCAGCATTAGCATATCATGAATACATATGAGCAACAAAACAACTGATATAGGAAAATAAATAAATCATGTAGATAGTGAATAATTTGAAATATTTCAATTGTGTGTGTGTGTGTGTGTGTGTAAATCTATGTGTATATACATTTATTTTATAAGTGGAGGCTTCAATCAATAATTCTTTGTTGCACTTTACCTAATAAATAGTAATTTGATTAATTCTGTGATTTTAATTCATTTTAGCAACTTCCTTATATTGTTTAGACATGGACATCATTCATGAAAATGAATTCACAGACAGCATGGTTCTACATTGACTATTGTTTTTAAAAATTCAGAACAATTATGTAACCTCACATTACAGAATTCTTTGCAAATTGGATAATATTGACAGCAATAAAGAACACTGGGCAATTTAAGGAGAACACATGCTATCAGAATTAGCCTAAATTTTATATTTTTTCTCAAAAAATTTATACCATGTCAAGAACATAAAATTGTAAATTTGTTGTGGAATAAAAGCAGAGAAAATCTAATTGTTAGTAGTGAATGTTCTTATTACTTCAACAATAAACAAAATTTTGTAGGTTTCAAAAATCTTCTCAAAGAATACTTAATATCTAAACCAGTGTTGTTGTTTTTGCTGTTTACAAAAGCAGATAAATGTTTATCAGTGAAGCCCAAATGTTGTCTCTTCAATTTTACTTTGAAACATGCATTTTTCTAACTTAGACAAATATCATGGAACTGTATCATGTCATTCATGGATAAGTTTTTTGGAGAACACAATAACAAATAAAAGGGCATTATAAATTATATAAATTAGAGTTGGGTTCAGACTATTCTCACACTATACGAGAATGTGGTAATACATAGCTAAGGGTGCTGCTGAGAAATCACATAGCTGGGATTATATCACATAGAAAATGTATTAGTTTGCTGAAGCTGCTATGACAGAATACCACAAACTGAGTCACTAAACAACAAAAACCTATTGTGCCACATTTCCTGGAGGCTCAAAGTCCAAGGTAAAGGTGTTGGAATGGTTGGATTCATCTGAAGTCTGTAAGGGAGAATTTGTTCTATAACTTTCTCTTAGTTTGTGGTGATTTGCTCCCAATCTTTGGTGTCCTTGCTTTGGTGTATCACCCCAATCCGTGCCTTTGTCTTCACCTGTGCCTGTGTCCAAATATCCCTTTTTTATAAGGATACTGGTCTTTGTCTTGGCTGGTGTAGCTCAGTTAGTTGGGTGCTGTCCCATGCCCCCAAAAGCCACTGGCTCGATTCCCAGTCAGGGCATGTGCCTGGGATGCAGGTTCCATCCCCAGTACAGGGCATGCAGGAGGCAGCCAATAGATGTTCCTGTCTCACATCGATGTTTCTCTCTAGCTCTCTCCTGCTCCCTTCCTCTCTCTTTAAAATCAATAAAAACATAAAAATAAAATAAAATAAAGGTCAGTCTTCAAAAGGTAGAATCAGGGGCAGGAGTAATAGGAGGTATTAAATCAGCTCTATATTTTTTCATTTTTAACAGATTTATTGATATATAATGGATATACAATAAAAATTTCACAAGCTAAATATATGTAACTTAATGGGATTGGAATATGCCTTTCATGTGTGTATATGTCTAATTGTTCTTCAACAGCTATTCCTGGAATGAAGTGTTTAAAGGAATCTATGTTGTATTTCTATCATAT
>NW_005871081.1:6416082-6423200 GCF_000147115.1 Myotis lucifugus
AACATATAGATCCCCTCAGAATGTTTGAACTTCTCTCCATTTGAGCTCCAGAATAGTAAAAGGTAAGGATGGTAGTGGCAGCAGATTCCAGATATCAGACAATAATGAATGATGGTGATTATATAACATCAGTAGGGAATTAGATTTTTAGTGAAAGTGCAGGAACAATTTAGTGCAGTTCCATTTGCCATTAAGCCCATGAGTAAAAGTACTGGGATTCTTGGCAACTTCACCTGCAGTGCACTGCAGTAGGAAGGATGAGAAGAGGTCAGGTCCTCCAAGTGAGGAGGGCTTATAGGAGGCAGCCCTGGGACACTGACCGGGATTGGAAAAGTAAGTCTGTCATTGTGCATTGAGATAAATTCACATCAAGCCACATTTCAATCTAGCTGACCATGTTTTTCCCAGAATTACCCAAAGGTTGATGGAATCAGAAGTTATCCGGCTGGCTCAGGAAACTTTCCTTCTTTTTCTGAACTTATTCCTCCACTATTTAAATTCCTGTGCTGCCCTAGCCAGTTTTGCTCAGTGGATAGAGCACCGGCCTGCAGACTTGAAGGGTGCCAGGTTCGATTCTGGTCAAGGGCACATGCCTGGGTTGCGGACTTGACCCCCAGTAGGGGGCGTGCAGAGGGCAGATGATTCTCATCATTGATGTTTCTATCTCTCCTTCCTTCCTCTCTGAAATCAATAAAAATATATATAAAAATTAAAAATAAATAAATAAATTACTGTGCCAACCATGAACAATAACACAGATATTACATTGTGCCACCTCTCCAGAACCACTGGGAAGATTATAACAACACCCTCTCACTCGAGAACATTGGTAATATTGAGTAGGGAACTTGTCCAACTTAGTATAGGATATTGGGTGTACCTTATCCTTTGAGTTGTTCATTGTCCAGGCAGAAAGGGTGGTCACAATTGTCTCCCCAGGTTCTCTAAAGGTCATGAACCCTGACTAGTTATAATCTTGCATTTCAAGAGCACCAAGGAGGATTGTAAACATCTGGAGCTAACCTTACCTGGTAACTTGGAGATTAAAACTTAGGGGAAGATTTTACCTGTTCTCTTCAAAAACCTATGACTCTAATACTAGAATTTTATCAGTGGAGGATATGAGAATCTAGTGGTTCATGAGGTAACCAAAAGGATGTATTATTTGGCTGCAATAAAATTTGGTGAAATATTTTTCCTGATCAGCTTGCACCCTAGAATAATCACATTGGTAGCATGAGAAGCCAGTCTTACTTTGAAGTGATTGTAACCAAACCTCTAGGGGTGAGGTGTGGCACTCTCAGGCAATTTGTGATACCAATAAAGAGCTCATATACACCAACAAAAATATTGACATTGCTAGTAGGCCACTGTGACTAATGAATATTGATATTGTTTATGCAAAATAAGACTATTATCCAGTACTAAGGCATACTTCTCATTCCAGAGTCTTATTAAATTGAACAAATAAAACACCACAATGTGGATGAACAGGTAGGGGAGTGACACCATAGCTAAGTATCAGAGGCAAGGCATTCATAAATAGAAGGATTTGCATTAAAGGAGGGCGCATGTAGTGATATACATACACTGTGAGGGTCTCGATAGCTCACTATTTTACAAGTGTTGTATCTTACTAAGCTCAGACACACCTCATTGGCTCCTGTCCATGAAGGGAACTCCTCCCTCTCACTTATTGATGTTTCTATAAGTCTGAAACCAGGACAATGGACACCAGTAGTTCTCATAACTAAGTCATATCTAAAAAATATTTGCCTCTTATGGCAGGCATTACAAATTGGGGTTCTAGATATGGATGGAAAATTTGGCTCCACTCTCAAACATAACTATTGGTCATGTGAATCATGTACATGTAATTGAGGGGTAGGGCCAGGGAACTGTCCCTAGATTAATCTAACAAGAGACTATGTAAAATCTATTTTAGGATCAAGGGGAATTTTCTTAAAAATTAATGTTTTAATATACGCATTTCATTTAAGTGTTAACAAGAGTCATGCAAAATTATGGCCGATGCCACAGAGTCCCAAGAGAAAGGGGTCAAGAGAAATGTAGTTCTTATGTTGTTCTCCAAATCCACAGAACCTCAGTTCTGTTGTCGCTGAGAGGAATAAAACTGTGTGCTGTTTCAGGAGGAAAGTGCTTTCCCTAACTAACATCTTGGACAGCTCTCACAACTTATAGGATTTAGCAAAACACATGCATAAGGAAGTGACTGAAGTTATAGTCACTGAAAATGTGACACTGGTTTTCCTTTTGGGAACATGAAACTTACATGTTAAAGATTTCTTGTTATTGTTTTGTTTTGTTTTTTTATGGTAGGACAAAGGTTCTTTTAAATTGTTACTTAATGGATGTTGCCACCACTTGGGAGACATCTCCTGTATTTCAGGTCATCAAAGAGAGAAATGACTTTCCTTGGCTTCTAGTAAGGGGTTGTATAGGTCATGAATGAGTTAGTTCCTTGCATAGACCCTTGTCTCCATGGAAAGCTCTTTGAATATGTTAAAGGGGTCTGGGCTTTGTAATTCAGCTAAAAAGCCAACACTCAAACTTCAAAGTTAATTTTGAATGACTGTTAGTGCATGATGTTCCCAGAGTGTCGTTTCTGCTAATTTGCTACAAAGTTAACATGGGTTCTATATATGATGCTAAAGACCTCATATCCAGAAAGATAAATTGATCATTTAGTTTTTCTAGAGTAATGGTTTCCAAAATCTGTTTCTCTGAGGCACAATCCTATCCTGAAGGGCCATTTGAACTCTGGCCTAGAGCAGGCACACAGACCTTTGTGACCCATTCTGTACTATACTACCTCACCAAGCAATGAGTGAAACACATCCACGCAGAGGCATATACAATCTTGAAGAACATTCCTCTGACATCTCTAAATTATATCACTTTCTTAAGGCAGATCATATGATATCTACATAGTGAGATTGCATTACGTTAGCCTTTACAGAAATGTGTCTAGTGAATGACATTTTGAACATTACAAGTATAATGTTCAAAATCTAGGATGTAACAAAAATAGCTTGCAAAACTCATAATTTCTTGATTGTGGTAAAATATGGTACAACATAAAATTTACCATTTTAATTATTTCTAAGTGTATAGTTCAGTGACATTAAGCACGTTGACATTGTTGTGCTAGTGCCCCTGCCACCCATCCCCAGAACTTGCTCATCTTCTCTAACTGAAACTCTGTACCCATTAAACACTAGCTCCCCATTCACTCTTGTCCCCAGCCCCTGAAAACCATCATTATACTTTCTGTCTTAATAAAGTTGCCTCTTTTAGGTACTTCATATAAGTGCAATCATACAGTATTAGTCCTTTTATGTTTGGCTTATTTTACTTATTATGGTGTCTTCAAAGTTTATCCACATTATAGCACATGCTATATTTCATTTATTTTTAATGCTAGGGAATAATATTCTATTGTATGTATGTAACAGATTTTGTTTATCCACTCATCTATCATGGATATTATGGTTGCGTCCACCTTTTTTTACTATTGGGGAAAATGCTGCTATTAATATGAGTGTGCAAATATTTGTCTGAGTCTCTGTTTGACTTTTGGGGAGTATAGATACAGAAGTGGAACTGCTGGCTCATATGGTAAATTATCTGTTTAATTTTTTTAATTATTACCATAGAGTTCTTCACATATATTGCATCATTTTACGTTCCTACTTATACTGTTTTTCTGACAAATATTTTCTAAATATTTGCTGTGGTGTGTTTATACATATAACTACATCTATACTCCTATCCACATCTATATTTTCTTTTTATGAAGAAAGAGCATGAGGCAGATTTCTTGCATTAAAAAATTATCAGCCATAGCTTTTCTTTTCCAGAGCGACTTGTTTGTTTATTTTGCCTCCATTGGACACTATGAATCATGTATTTATGTTTTTCTTTTGGCTTTGATCTGTTTGAAGGAGAGAGCCAAGATTTCAGCCCACACCTCCAAACCCACACCTAGCACTTTATGTGTAATTTTTCCCTGGCTTCAACTTACTTTCATACCTATTTTTTCTTTCTAAATTTGCTCAATTTCCTTTTAACCATAAACCACATGAATATGTGTAAGCACTTGCAGCATGGCAGGACACATAAATAAACACATAATATTTAATTGCTTTATATTAATTTATTTTCACTTGAAATATTTTGGAGCTTGAAAAACACATCTCCATCTTACCTTTTTCCAAATAAAGTTACAATTGTCATGGAGATGAAATTTGTTTGATGTGATTATACTCACTTACTTAGATAAATGGCAATATATAAAGGTCAAAATCTGGTAGAAAAAAAATTAAAGAGAGAAAAAATACAAAACCAACTTTTTACCTCTCTCCCAATTGCTAAGAAGTGTATGTATATTTTTAAACCCAACATTGTTGAATGAATTATTTTCATGGATAAAAAGAACATCGTGTTTCCTCATCATTGCATAAGCTTCATATTTTACGTTTTCAATGAACTTATGTGAACAGGCGAGGGAAAAAGTGTTTAAAGGTGTTTCATTTTTTGAAGTGCTAAAATAAACTTTTAGGGTGGATTTCTATGAGTATTTTCAGGAAGTCTTCTCTTGGGAACACCTGGGAACTATTGAGTATGATTATAGTAGAGCTTCCACTGAGCTCAATGCATGTGCATGTGTGTACACATCTTCCCATCTCTCCTGAACAAAGACAATGTGTGACCTTGAGTCACATAAAATTCCGGAAGGAGCTATGTTGATCTGTATAGGTTTTTATGAGCTCATAGATTTAGGGCTCAATAGGGCACAAATATGGAATTCATGACATTGATTATTACAGGCCACAACAATTTTAAATTGTTCTCCTCTTTAAAATTAAATTCATTATGACCTTTATATATCTTTGTAGAAATCAGTTCACATTGCATTTAAAGATTCAAGCCCTTTCTATTTCTGAGTATAACTTTGATTAATCAATTACTATAAGACATTTAATTGTAAATATTAAGAAAAGTGATACATACATGTATGTTAGGTATATTAGTTTATAACCAATACATATAGATTTATTATCTTGACTATTTGTTATCTGTCTATATTCATATCTATAGATGTAGATATTGTGAAATACTGTTCTTGTGGGTTTTGGCCTGGTTAGAAATCACTTGGCAAAGCTTGGATTATCAAGGAATCGGCAGAGTCACATGTAAGCCAGATAAGGATGTGTGATGCAAATGTGCTTCCTGCACTGAGTCAGTTGAGCATTATCAGCCCTAAGGTTTACTTTAGAGATAATTGCCAATAGCCCCATTAATGTAGGGAGTCAGAAATCCACTCTGGGAAGGCAGTGATAAGTCAGAGACCAGGATAGCACCAAAGGTACCAGGAAAGAGGGGTATCAAATTTAATTTTTAAATAATAGAAAATGAGGTGTAACTGAGAAAATAGATTCACTACATGAAGTACAAATGTTATAACTTATTCCCCACTGATGAATTGCTCAAGTTGTTTGTGCCTTTCCCTCTAGTTATCAGCATACTGTTGTCTTCGTTTATGAGCTAAGAGGGTTTTGTTTGTCTATTTGTTTGTTTTTGCTTAATCCATTTACATTTATTCACACAGCCCCACACCAGAGGGAAAGGGAGTTGGGAAGGGATAGAAGGTATAAGGGAGATAAGTGGTAATGGAAGTAGATTTCACTTGGGGTGGTGAACACACAGTACAATACACAAATGATGTATTAAATAATTGTACACTGGAAACCTATATAATTTTATAAACCAATGTCATCCAATAAATTCAATAAAAAGGGGGAAAAATTGTCTATGCCTTTTTGAGCAGGAGATTCTTGTTTATTTCTTAATTTAAAAATTACTCAACCACCCCAAGTGTCCATGAGATTAACTCAATCCAAGAGTTCAGTAAAATTTAGAAGGGAACAGAAGAACCCAAAAGGTTAGCTTAAGCCATTCATTCCGCATCTGCTGCACTGGGCCCTGGCAAATTCTCCAGCACCTGTGAGCACTCAGGCCAGTGCTAACTAGTTGGCTCTCATCCAACTAATGGCTGGATGATGGTAATTAGTTATTATGGTGCTCTTAATCATATCTGTAGTTCCATTCCTCAGACCATGCTATTGAGCTAGAATATCTTTGCCAGGTGGCCTAATAGCCTCAGCCAATGCTGTATTTTCTCTTAATCCACTCTAGTAGAGAATGACCATTCTTCCAGAATCAATCTGTGTCTTTGCCTCATTCTAAAACTGAAGATGGGGTACTCCGTCATATCCTCCCCTAAATCATCTCCCTGAAATCATAGTTAATTGGAGGTAATATTTTATGAGCACTCCACATAGGATAAAGTTACTTCTTTAGTCATTAGTTCTACATTCTTCTCTTTTCTATAAAAGTCCATAAAAGAAGGGAACTGTTTGATGAATTGCTAAGTGAACACCTGTGACATGAATCAGAATATTATCAATATCTTAGTAATGCCCAAACCAATACCTTCCATATCTTACAGATAATCACTATTCTCCCCTTGATGGTACTCATGTTGTTTCTTGTCTTTTTTTTAATTTGATTGTTAAAGTTTGCATCTCCAAGCAATATAGTTTTGCTTTCCTGTTTTGTACTTTATATAAATTGAATAATATGGTATAATAAAATACAGTATTTATTCTTCTAACCAACTAATTTTGTTCAGCATTATGTTTGTGAGATTGACCCATGTTTTATTTGCTCCTATAGTTACTAGTCAGCAGTTCATGTGCTGTTTCCCATTTGAGGACTATATCAGTATTTAATTATGCATTTTACTTTGCTAGACATTTTATCATACTTTTATATTGCTATTTCAAATAATGTTTATTTTGTTTGTGAGTTTTTTTCACATATGCATACATTTCTACTTAGGTATACACTAGGAAATATAATTATTAGATAATAGGATAAGTTACTTTTAATTTAGAGGTTAATGTCAAACACTATTCTAGAATGATTGTACCGATTTCAGAACTCACCAGCAGTGTATGAGAACTAGAATTACATTTTTGTAACATTCTCACCAAATGTCAGACTATAATTTTGTGGACAAAATGATAGATGTG
>NW_005871081.1:6423328-6424589 GCF_000147115.1 Myotis lucifugus
GTGGTCTCATGACAATTGTCATTGAACAACTTTTTGAATGCCTATTGGACAATTGAATTTCCAATGGTGAAGTGCTGTTAAAATTGTTTATACAAATGTTTATGTCACTGTCTTAATAATTTTTAGGTTTTTTTTTTATATTCTGAAAATGAGCTGCTTATCTATTTTATGTTCTGAGATGTCTTTATTCACTCCATGATTTGAGTTTTTGTTTCTAATGGTGTCTTTCAAGTGAAAAGAAGTTCTTAATTAGAAAGTAAAGAAGTTTATCTATGTTATCCTTTAGATTTATGCTTTTTTGGTTTGTTTTTTTCTGCACTGTTTAACAAATTTCATTTATCCTGACATCAGAAATATATTATCTGGAGATTCTTGTATATTATCCCATATTTGGAACTGCAAAATACTATGCTAGAATTTTATTACGGTGTAGGGCAAGAACATATTTCATTTTATTTTTCAATATGGATAACTCCTTCTTGCTAACACCATACACTGAAAAGTTTGTTCTTTATCCCACTTCTTTGCAGTGTATATTTGCCATAAACCAATATGCAGGGTTATATATATAGACCTTCAATTTTTCTACTGGTTCTGTCTTTACACTAATACCATACTCTCTTCTCTTAATTACCATAATCCTATCTAATAGAAGAGAAACATGGTAATTAGCCATACGGCCGCTACCCTTCCCATTGGCTAACCAGGGCGATATGCAAATTAACTGCCAGCCAAGATGGCGGCCGGCAACCAGGCAGCTTGAAGCGAAAATGAGACTTTCTTGCTTCAGTGACAGAGGAAGCCAACGTTCTCCGCCCGCCGCTGCCAGACTCTGAGCTTACAGTTTGAAACATTGTTACAAATATAGAAGCTAAACAAAACCCCAGAAACCTGCTTTCAGCCAGCCGGGATCTCAGAGCTGGAGTTGAAACAGTGTTTTGATTATAGAACCCAAACAAACCAGATACCTGCTTCCAGCAGCCGAGGCCTCAGAGCTGGAGCCAAGCCTCAGAGCTAAAGCTGGCCCAGAATAAAAAAAAAAAGGAAAAAAGGAGCGGTTGGAAGCTTCAGTCACCCACCAGCCTAAAAATGGCCCTCAGCCCCTCACCCAGACTGGCCAGGCACCCCAGTGGGGACCCCCACCCTGAAGGGGGTGTGACCAGCTGCAAACAGCCATCATCCCCTCATCCAGGCTGGCCAGGCACCCAAGCGGGACTCCCACCCTGATCCAGGACACTGTTCAGGCAAACCAGCCGGCCCC
>NW_005871081.1:6424930-6437385 GCF_000147115.1 Myotis lucifugus
TCTCAACCCCTGATAGGCCTTGCTCTGTGAGTGACAGGGGGCAGCGCCCCAAACCCTGATTGCCCTGCTCTGTGCATGACAGGGGGTGGTGCCGCAACCTCCCCATCGACCCTGCCTTGAGTGTGACAGTGCGCGGTGCCCAACCCCTCCAATAGGCCCTACCCTGAGCGTGACTGAGGGTGGTATCGCAACCTCCCAATCTGCCCTGCTCTGTGCATGACAAGGGGCGACGCCCCAACTCCCCAATCAGCCCTGCTCTGAGCCCGACCAGGGGCTGCACCTAAGGATTGGGCCTGCCCTCTGCCACCTGGAAGCAGGCCTAAGCCAGCAGGTCGTTATCTCCCGAGGTGTCCCAGACTGGGAGAGGGCACAGGCCGGGCTGAGGGACCCCCCCGCCCCCCCGAGTGCACAAATTTTTTGTGCACCGGGCCTCTAGTCTATAATAATAAAAGTGTAATATGCTAATTAGACCAGGTGTCCTTCCTGACGACCTTCTGGACAAATCCCGGGCTTTGAGGAAGCCCAGGTCCCGAGTGCCAGAGGGAAGCAAGTGCTGGCAGCTGGGGGAAGGAAGGCCTACTCTTGCATAAATTTCGTGCATTGGGCCTCTAGTATTATGAAAAATCTTCAAATTCTGTATAGAAAGTTTTTCCTCCTTAATCTTCATGACCTTCCTGCTTATTTTCATGTTTTGAACTCCATATACATTTTTGAAGTAGCTTGTTATGGCTCATTAAAACACTAGCTGGGATTTTAATCCCCAGCCCAGGCCTTCATCCCCCCATTGTCTGTGTCCATTGGTTATGCTTATATGCATACAAGTTCTTTGGTTGATATTCTTACTATCCTCCTAATGTTGGTAATTTCTGTGGTGATGGCTCACATATTATTTTTCATCTAAGCTCTTTTGTGCTTTCCTTCTGGTTTTATTTGTCTTCCCCAGTAATTTGCCAATGGTATTCATCTTTTCAAAGTCTACACTATAGTCTAGATATTTTCAACTGTATAATCACTTTTTAGTTCTTAAATTTATGCTCATGCCATTTTTGGTTCAATTTTGTATTTTTGTTTTGATAGGCTTTTAAGTAGATGTTTAATCCATTTGTGTTCAGTCTACTTTTTATTTAGTTTTATTTAATTTATGCAATAACACCATAATTATACCTCTAGGTTGAATTAATTCCATCTTAAAAGTTTGATTATGTATTTACATACCTATTCAGTTTTAAATGTTTTCTAGTTTGAGTTTTGACTCATCTTTTCTTCATATATAATTTGTAACTATAAATACATGCACACAAAATAATGCAATTACGTTATTTTCTAAGGAAATAAAGTTTTGACTTCTGTAGGTCATTTCTGACTTTTGGATGGTATTATTAAGAAAATGTATTATTAATTGTTTACTTGATGTGATTATCTTCAGATGTGCTTGAGGGCATCCGATCTTCAAATTTTGAAAAGGTAAAGTATAATCTTGAAATGGATGTATGTTCTTAGGTTGTTGGGTATAGTATTCATTATATAATTATTGCCCTAACTGGTTTGGCTCAGTGGATAGAGCATTGGCCTGTAGACTCAAGAGTCCCAGGTTTGATTCTGGTCAAGGGCATGTACCTGGGTTGCGGGCACATCCCCAGTAGGAAGTGTGCAGGAGGCAACTGATAAATGTTTCTCTCTCATCAATGTTTCTAACTCTCTATCCCTCTCCCTTTCTCTCTGTAAAAAATCAATAAAATATATTTTAAAAATAATTATTATGCCACATTTCTAGATACTCCTATTTCAAATTATTTTTCAGCACTGTAGAATACTACTAGAGGCCCGGTGCACGAAATTCATGCACTTGAGGGGGGAGTGTCCTCCAGCCCAGCCTGCACCCTCTCCAATCTGGGACCCCTTGGGGGATGTCCCACAGGAATTGGACCTAAGCCGGCAGTCGGATAACCTTCTCTACAATCCAGGACTGCTGGCTCCCAACCACTCTCCTGCCTGCCTGCCTGCTTGCCCCTAACTGCTTCTGTCTGCCAGCCTGATCACCTCCTAACCACTCCCTTGCCAGCCTGATTGATGCCTAACTGCTCCCCTGCCAGTCTGATTCTTCCTAACTTCCCTCCCCTATAGGCTTGCTCACCCCAACTTCTCTCCCCTGCCATCCTGGTCACCTCTAACTCCCCTCCCCTGCAGGCGTGGTTCCCCCAACTGCCCTCTCTCACCTGCAGGTCCAGTAACCCCAATCTGCCATCCCCTGCAGGCTGGTACCCCCAAGTGCCCTCCCATGCCAGCCCAGTCACCCCCAACTGCCCTCCCCTGCTTGCCTGATCACCCCTAACTGCAATCCCTTGCAAGCCTGGTCCCCCCCAACTGCCCTCTTTCACCTGCAGGCCCGGTCACTCCAATTGCCCTCTCCTGCCGGCCTGATCACCCCCAACTGCCCTCCCCTGCTTCCTGGTTGCCCCTAACTGCCCTCCCCTGCAGTAGCCATCTTGTGTGAGGGCTTGATGGTCAATTTACATAGTTCCTCTTTATTATATAAGATTTCTGTAATGATGTAACATTTCTATATTCTAAACTGTCTAATATGGTAATGTGTTCATGAGAGTTTGAATTATGGCTAGTGTAAATATATTTTTAATTTATTTAAGTTTTATTTGAATTAGCCACATGTGGCTTAGTAGTTACCAAATTAAACTGGGGTATTTTTGTATCTATACTGAATTTTTAACTGTTTCTCCTGGTATGTTCAATTAGAAATTGCTAAAAATCACCCAATATCAATGCTTATATTACAGCTATCCATTTTAGTTTATACAATCTGATGTCATTTTTTAGTTGCATATGAATTGCGAACTATATTTTCTTGGTAAATTAGTTTTCAATGTATTAAATGACCCCCTTTATCTGTAGTAATTATTTGGGTATTAATTTTTTTCTGATGTTAACATGACTTCCTCAACTTTTTAAAAAAATCAATGTCTCTGATACCACTTTTTCTATCATTTTAATGTCAACATCTTTATGTTTTGATGTCTCTTGTAAACAACATATACTGTTTACATTTAATTCTGTTAGAATGTAGTCCTATAAAATTTAAAGCATTTCATCCATGTATTTTCAGTGTAAAACTTGTTTATATTGATTTATTTCTGATGACTATTTTCTCATCATTCCTTTCTTTTTTCTCTCCGTGCACACACACAACACACACAGACACCATTTACTATTTTACTACTAGACTTAATAATATGTTTTCTAAACTTATCAAGAAACTAATATAATTTTTAAATTTGCTCTTCTCACAGCAATTATGAAGAACTTATAAGAATATTTGTTCTTGTCTCTAGTTTTATTACTATTCTGTATTTTACACTTTGTAAGATTCCAAAACTCATAAAGCATCATTATTATTTTTAGTAGTTCATATTCAGTTAGTTTTACAAACATATTTTTCATTTTCAGTTCAGTCTACTTTTATCTGCATCTCTAAAATTTAATCTAAGAATTCTTTTTCTTCTACCTAAGGAAACAGGTCAGTTTTCCCCATGAGTATGTATATACTAGAGGTAAATTCATTTCTCCTTTGCCTAAACTAAGTTTTCCTTCCTTCTTAAAAGAAACCTTGCTAGGTATAGAATTGTAAGATGGAAGTTAATTAATCTTTTTCAAACATTTGTCTCTGGCTTTGCTTCTGTTATGTAATTAGCTGTAAGGCTTATTTTGGTTCTTTGAAGGTCACCTCTTTTACTTCAGCTGCTTTTAATATTCTCTTCTTCCTTCCTCCCTCCCTCCCTCTTTCTACAGTTTTAGTACATATTTCTCAATATGAATCTTCCTTTTTAAAATTTAATCTATGTCAGTATGCATATGTCTTCTTGAATCTGTAAATTGATATTTTTCATTTTTCGAAAAGTCTCATGTGTTAAATCTTCAAACATTGCGTCTACTCCACATTATATGTTCGCTTTTCTGGGGCTGCAAATAATTTCCTGTCAACTTTTCTCTCTGTATTTATGTCTCTTATCCTCTTTTTTTGTATTTTGCATCATTTTATCTCTTGCTGCTACATTTTGGTTATTTTTTTTCTCTAACTGTCTTCCAGGATAGTAGGAATTAATATGCTATGTAACACATCCCCTTGGTTGTAAATTATGGTTATTTTTGTTTGCTCATATTCATAAAACTGTCATCATTTCATTTTTCGATTTTTAAATTATTTAGCACTTAAAAAATTCTACTTGATTATTTTAATATATTCGACTTACAAAAGAGATGCTGAATCTGTCTTCATATGCTCTTCACCCAAATTCCCCTTATGCTAACAATTCATGTCATTGCAGAACATTTATCAAAAGGAAGAAATTAATCTTGCTCTTACACCATTAACTAAAGCAAAACACTGATTTATATTTAACTAGATTTTCCCACAAAAGTTCTTTTCCTAGAACCTGCATTGCATTTACATTTTGTGCATTCTGAGACCCTCCATGTCTCTAACAGCTAGTCAGTCTTGCCTTGTCTTTCATGTCCTTGACATTTGTAGTGAATACAGACGTGTTATATTGTAGAATGTTCTTTCACTTGGGTTTGTCTGTTCTCTGATGATGAGATTGGGACAATGCATTATTGGAAAGGACGCTCCCTAGGACACCTTAGTTTTCCTGCCCACGATGAGCCCAGTCCAAACACCATCTATTGATTTGGGGTGCTTTTTCCTGTGAGAACACAGAGCGAGGAGCTTAACCTGTGCCCCACAGCAGTAGCTACCAGGAGATGACATGCTTCCTCATCCTGGTGCCTGGAGAGTAGAGGCTGAGTGAGAAAGCTAAGGCGGCCTGACAGGGGGAGGGGAGGAGGATGGCAGGCATTTCTTCTCCCTTTAATCCAGCTTTGGGATTGACTGCACACTCCTTCCTGCACTGCCTAGTGTTTAGTAAATGTTAAGACTCAGAGGTACTTTTATAAAATGATCAGGATGCATTGCATCCATGCCTCTGCTTAAAGCCTTTGGTGTTCCGCTCACCCTGTGCCTACTTCCCCACGAGACCAGATACGGTGGAAACCAATAGATACATAAATTATGGGTTCTGCTCTTTCCTTAGCTTTTCTAAGTTATTCAAAATAGTACATCTGACCTTCGTCCCTCTTGGAGACAAAGAGATCTCAGTTTCACTAATAATTATCTCTCTTTTTCTTAAAACAGATGAGGTTGAATATAAGGGCAGGGAGACACTGGGGTTATGAATGGAGAGAGTGGTTCTATGCCAATAAAATTTTCATTTCTTTTTAATTTAGTGCAGCCACCTGCTAGGGTTCAACTGAACAGATTTTGATTATTTTGTTAACACAAAGCTATATACTTAAACTACAAAGTTTGCATTGCTGGCACTATTTCATTTTGGAGATTGTTTGACTCCGGAGCCACAGCCACCCTGCCTTTCAGAGGAGGGGTCCTATCAGTTTGCACCTGGTTGAAAAGTGCCCCTTGTATTGGAGGGAATGAGCAATAACCAAGTCACCATTGTGATGTCTCATTCTGAGTCTCCCCTTCCGCACCTGGCATTATTTAAAGGCAGACTAGTGAGAACTACTCCTTCCTGGTCCCCTCTACCCAGTACTCTGACAAAGCATTAGCTACCAGATCCCAGGGTGTCTTCTCTTATTCCTAAACCAAGTCCACTGGATCCTGCTCCTCTGTTCTACCCCAGAAATCTATGTCTCTTTCAGCAGCTCATGCTCATTATAAAAACCATCAGAGTCTCTGATTTCACTTTGTCTTACTAATGGATAAATTTATCTCTTACTGTTTAGAGAATGCTGGCAGAAAACATGGGACTCCTGGATCTCAGACAGCACATTATTACTCGTGGCACAGGGAGCAGCGTGAGCATGATGTGTTTGTTGCCCTTGCCCTCCACCACAGGCCACATGGAGGGCCCATGTAGTGAGCAGAGCATAGGGAAGAAGGAGCAATGATTTTAGAGCACTGTTGTTTTGTGACAAGCAGCAAGCACACTGACTCTTTATCCCAGAGGGAGATATCATATTATCCTTCAAGTTTGCTCTGTGCAAACACAATCTCGAACAGCATGCCAGGTAAATAGTGGCCAGAGACTTATATCATAAGCACACCCAGCGGAAGTGTACAGGGTCATGCAGGCCCGTAGGAGATTGCCTGTCCCAACAGTTCGGTGCATGAACGGCCAGAGACAGGAAAAGATGGATTCAAAAGGACAGTTTGAGAAAAGAGCAAAATGATTATCTCTTTATTGAATCCCACTCAGTGTTTAAGTCAAGAATATTTATAAATTGCATGCATATATGACTGCTGTTCTCTTAAGTATATTATAAAACATTAACTAAATTGAAATATTTTTAAATGAGAGAAAATAAATATAAGACGAATATCTAATGTTGTTTACTTCATAGTAGTAGACCATCATGCTGATGCCATTATAAAGACCTGGTTATTATTAACAGGAAAGGAATAAAGGGGTGGCTAGATAACACAGGCATGCCATTTATACTGCTTTACCAGAAAGCTGCAGTTAGCATTCTCCAAGTCTGATCTCCACAGATCACTGAGGGAAGGGACTGGACAATAGACACACGCCCGATAGGTCTGGGTTACGTGGGAAGATGCTTACCTGTCAGTCACCCCTGGGAGGGAGTCAGTAGCCACTTCTGGGTCCTGGAATCCGAGATGCTTAACTTCTGAACAAAGGAACCCTCTCTCGGATCTCTCTTGCTGCTCACCCCTGACTCAGGGCCCACTGGGCTTGCACATTCTGCACTTGTTGTGGGCCACATGGACTCCACACAATGCATGAATGGCCTGAATTAGCCTCATGCTACATCAGACCCAACTCCACCATGAAACAGAAGCTCTGGACATTGGCCTTACATTTGGCTCTAATGAAGCTGACTGCACTTTTTTTCAGGACTGGGTTAAGGGACATGGAACTTTTCAATCTGACGGATGTAGCTCCATGAAAATAAAGTATTTTACCACATCTCATCCCCCTTGGGGGCCTCTGGACATGCTCATTTCAGTGGTACTCAATAACCCCACTCCCACTAGCAACTGAGGAATCCCACTGGTGTAATCCTCTGATAACTGCTCTTGGTAGTATGGCTTGCTACTTCAATTCTTAATGCATACGTAGAGGATTTTTTATTTTCCCTTTTCTTTTTTGTGTGGCATATTATATTTCTTCAATATACATTTGTTGACCAACTACTGTGATCTAAAATATCCTACAATGCCTGGCTACTTCTGATTTAATGGTGTCTTATTTAAGTATGATAAAAACCAGAGAATCCCTCAGCCTCAGGACGCATGTACTAGATGTGAATGGTCCAATCTAAAACTCGTTTATTTGTTCCAAAGCAACAATTTGAATTCCAAAGCTGCTTTTGCATCAAAGGTGGTTCAGGTTTTATTACATCATTTTTTACCTGTGAATGTGTACACTTTGCTCCAGTCCTTCAGCTGAATCCATTCTTGTCACAAAAACATAGTTGGATGGAACATCAGGCAAAAACAGACAAAGGAGTTGGATTTCAATAAACCCCTCTTGTTATTGCAGTAAAATAGCTATACATCACTTCCTCTTCTCCTCCCCTCCCCTTCTATCTTCTCTTCAGTTATAAGAAAAATCGGCCCCAGAAACAAAATTACCAGTAAAATATATCATGCTGAACCATGGCATAAAAATTAACAGACATATAACATAACAGCAGATACAATAAACCATAAAGTTCTTATTTTTAAATAATAACTTAGAACTTGGCCTGGACTCTGGATTTATCAGTTTGCACATGATTGTACCTGGTCTGTAATTTCCCATGTATATTTTACATTTTAAATTTGATCACTTTATAAAATGAGGTTAATTTATCCATTGTGTGATAATGTCAAAATTTCAGAACGCTAAGGACATTTTTATTCATTCAATATAGAATAATTCTTTTTTACTTAATTACACCTCTTAAATGTTTTTCCAAAAATACTTGTAGGTTAGGTTTGACTGCCTTTGGTGCTTCAATGGCATACAGAGATTTAAAGGTCAGAAGGGAGAAAAAAAATCAATAAGTGGATAAGGTAAAAGTGATAAAATGTTTTAGTGGTTGAATGGATTAGGCTAAAATAACAGTTGATGGAATATATAAATTTAGTTAGAAAGAATATTAAAACTAAAACATCTCCTCAGGAAACATTTGGTAACTGAGTTTAAAAGATTCTAGAAAACACAGCGTGAAAATATTTGTAATGTCATCCCTGGACTCATCTTAACATTAGATTGGTGAAATATTTAAAAACATAATTCAAAAGAAATAGTAATTCTTACATTGTTGAGGTGGTTATGTGACCTGCAGGTCTTTTTCACCTCTATCATAGAGGAATTTTATTATCTGGTCTATCTATTTGATAACCTCTTTTAAAAAGCAAACAAATGCATTGCATCAAATTACCTCCATAACTTTAGTCAAATAGAAATCTGTACAGTGCATAAAACAGCAGTCTATGCAGATGTTAGCCAGGAGAAAGTATAAAATACACACACATACACACACAGACATACACACACACACACGTAGGTTAGTCTAACTATTATTCAAGAAAGGAATACATTTTTAAAAAGACATTTGATCAAATACTAAATCAGATTATTGTTCTACTTTTCTAGTTAACTAACTATATGAACTCAGTTTATAAATCTATAACAGGAAATTGAATTAATTACTACTATGATACAGCTCTAATAGTAAATGAGTATGTAACTCATTTTATAATTTCCTAGTAAGTAGAACCAAAATAATATCCTCTACATTATGTGGGTAATTTATTACAAATTTTCCATAAAAACCTTTACTTATTGAGATATACATTTTGAATTTACTTCAGATGATTACCTTTTTATACTTGTTGGCAATACTTATAAAAATATCTGTGGGATGCAAGCTAAGTATCAAAAGGCTATGTTAACGAGAATAAAGTAATTAACATCATGATTCATTGAAGATGTTAACTATATTTCAGATCCACCTTTTTCATTATAAAGCTGCATTTTTTCCAGTGTGTTTTTGACAAAGAAGAAATTATCATGAATGTATCAATTAAAATTATATTGATATTCAAAAATACCTTCAACTGCTTAATAGGAAGTTACTATAATTTATGTTATTTCCCATTTAAGGTAGAAGTAAATCCAATGTATGTCTATAGTTGTGTTACTATATTTTTATAAATTTATACAAACAAAATAATACCTTATTCATTTTGTTAAGGCTCTTTCTTATTAGTATAGTATAAAGGACTTGACTCATTTTTTTGACTGATTCTTAAAATTAAAGCAACTAATTATATCACAAGGCTGGAAAGAATGTGCCATTATTGGGAGCTTGGAAAAGGGGTACAGAAATGAGTAAGCTTCAGGAACATGGCAGTTTAATTCTCACTTCAGCTACTTAGAGTCTTTCTCAAAGCTGAGCCTGACACTTCAGCAATTGATGTAGCAGGTGAACTTGAACCATTCTTAGAAGAGTTTGTTAAACTAAATGCTCGGATCTATCATGGATGAACATAAAGCGAGGTTCACCTATTCATTTTATTTGTTTAACAGGAGAGACCTGAAGTCATAAGATAGTAATAATATGTTTATACAATTTCACTCTTTGTTACCATATGATTAGAACTATACTTAATAAGTTTACATTCCAAAAATTTTTTGAAAACTGCAATAACCCCTGTAATATGACTATATTTTACCTCTAATTCTTTTTAAAATTATAAATTTAATGAATCTAATACTTAATTTATTATTTATATATTTAGTTATCTTTTTTATTGGTTTTAAGAAGACAGAGTATGCACTTTTATTACTCATTTTGATTTGACAGTCTAAAAGGGTGCTTAATTAGTGACAGGCAGTTTAAATTGTATCATTTACTGCTAATAAAGGCGCAATGTTTTCAAAACAATTACTTTAGTTGGTCCCTTACATCAAAGACCGTGTCTAAGAATGGGTAAAAGCATTATCACCCTAAAATAGTATCCATGACTGTTCGTAGGTTTTCATTTACTTGTTTTCTGACTCCACAATCTTAAACTTAATATAATTCATTTCCTTTTTCATGAAGAAAGGGACTGAAATAAAATTACCAATAGCCATTAGGTTAGACACCAGTAGTTGTGACACTGAGGATGTAGAAGCTTTCACTTTATCAGTATTTACACATAAATCTTGCTGAACACATTAATAATGTGAGAAAAATTGTTGCAATGAGATTGTTTAAACTACTCCAAGAAATCAAGTTGTTTTGAATATGCTCCAGAAATCTAGAATTTTTAGTGTCTTAAAACAGAATTGCTGTACCATATAGCTCCAACCTTTAAAGAAACTAAAACAAGGCAGACAGCCAACACTTTGAAAGTCTTCTAATGCATGTTTTAGAGACTAAAATTAAAGTCCTATGCTTTACAGTAAAGTCATTTATTTAAAATTAAAACTGAATATCAATATTTCTGAAATCATTATTAATTAGCCAATTATGTACCACCATGTTTGATTATATTAAAGTACATTTTGTAATTACTATTAATTGTTTATATTTATTATTTTAGGTATGCAGTCTCCAATTTGTGGATTTATGCCCTAGTAAAAGGGAAAAAAATTACTCATAATTTTATTCATAGTAATGGTAATATTTGAAGTATATTTTTTTGTGAACCATCATTTGTATTACTGTGTGGAATTCATATTTGAGATTTTAATGTTGCTTGCACAATTTTCCTCTTTGTTATAATTTTATATATGCATCTTATATGCATGTGGGAAATAGGGATTTTTTTACATTTGTAGGAAAAAAATGGCATTAGGTGAAGGCTTTGGTTGTGAAAAATTCACATTAGTTAGACTTTGCATAGGATTTTAGCTTACACACCCAATTTAGACAACCTCAATTGTAAATCATAATTCTTCCCAGGCTTTCTTAAAACTCAGTCCAGGTGAGGAAGAAAGAAAGCAACAACAAAGAAAAAACCCAAGAAACCCAAAGACATTTTGGCAAACTTGCCTCTGACTCAGTTTGTAATGAACATCTTCCTGAGCTTTGCTTGTGAATGGCAAAAACACATGTGATCTAGCAAAAGATGGATCATAAAACCTTAAATATCCTGTCTATGCTAAGAAGATTGAGAAATGAGAATAAGCCTTCACCTGGCTGATCCTTTAGAAACAATTTCTGGTTTTATGTGTTTTGTTGTCACAATATGAGCACAATTCAAAGACCTCAGTGGTCAAAGCCTTAATTTTAAAGGTAGGCACAAGCGAGACTCATATCCTAGGCGTGACTCAGGTGGACAGGCTTTCAAGAGAAATGTTGTAGAACGATGCAAGGATCAATGACATGCAGGTAATGGAGCTAAATGACAGTTTAAAAAAACCACACAAAAGTGTTACCTCAACAGGAGATCCTGACTCAACCTGTCAGTTAATTGGATACATGGGTAATGGAGAGCAGGAGATAACGATGAAAATTATTTGCAAATATTAACATGGGAGAGCCTATTTTATGAAATAAGATATTTAAATGTAGAGTGAAACCTTCAAATATGATTCTTTTCCAAATGTTTCATAGTCTGTTTCACAGGGCTAAAGAGCTAGATGTTAAAATGTCACCTGTTGGAATGTTATCAAATGAAATTAGAAAGAGAGGATATATTTGTAAAAAAAGAGAGACGTCAAAGTAGCTGGCATTTAATGTTTTCATTTAATCTGAAATAACTAAACTTTTCCTGGTAACAAAAAAAAATGAAAGAGCTAAAATCCCATATATATAGAAGAAGAAAAGAAAAAAATTACATAAATTTGAATAGAAACAAAACCATATAGCTAAATCTTCAAATTGTATCGTTGATGTGGCTTAGTTGTTGCAGCAATCCATTAGGATGCTTGTAGTACATATCTGTAAAATATTTTTAATAAAATGTCAGAAACAACAAAAAAATAAATATGTCTCCATAAAATGTTTATTGTATTACTTTAATAAGGGCCTATATATTTTAAATAAGATAGTGATAAGACATTTATGATAAGACATTTATCATTTGACTTATTTGTTTCTTATTTTTCATGTGCTTCAAAAGCATCTAAAATTGAGGTTATCCCAGTGCATTGTTAACACCTCCCCAATTTTTGTGGTTTGTGAAAGAATAATCATAAATATCATGTCAAGAAAGACTCTAGAAAATAAACACCCTTGTTATTGGTTCATCTATGTGTGGCTATTAGAGTCATGTGATGATACTATAAATACTTAAGTGTATTTGTTTTATATTAACTAGAGGAGACACACACATTTTCTAGAGAAAGTCAAAATATTATAACTTATGACTTAATTTCCTTGTTTAGTGAAATTAGAAAAATAGATTAAAATAGTACTTTTGCTTTTAT
>NW_005871081.1:6437485-6439840 GCF_000147115.1 Myotis lucifugus
ATATATATATATATATATATATATATATATATATATATGATTTTTACAGAGAGGAAGGGAGAGGGATAGAGAGTTAGAGACATCGATGAGAGAGAAACATCGATCAGCTGCCTCCTGCACACCTCCTACTGGGGATGTGCCCACAACCAAGGTACATGTCCTTGACCAGAATCGAACTTGAGACCTTTCAGTCCACAGGCTGATGCTCTATCCACTGAGCCAAACAGGTTAGGGCAGTTTCCTAGATTCTTTACTACAAAATTCTATGAAATGTGATGAATAGATACAAATAATTATATAATTTAATTAATCATTTTATGTAGAATAATCATGCTTATGTCCTAATAATTCCATTATATATATTTTTTTCTAATTGGAGAATTTAAATTTGATTTCTAATGGCTTCATCAAAGCTTAAAAATTTCTAAAGTATCTATTATTTGGGATTTCTAGAAAAATAGTAGAGAGGTTACTTAAATAAATAGATTATCACCATTTATAGTATCAAATAGATTTTAAAATATGTCAGGCCTTAAACTTGTCTATTTGCAAATATTGAGCAAAACTATTTTGATGGAAGAGTCCTGTATTGTAGAAAAGCATGAACTTGGTATCAGACTGGCATAAGGATCATCACTGTGTAGTCTTCCTACTTGTGTGATCATCATTTGGATGGAGCTTCCCTGTACTAGTACCAAGCTTTGAGACTCAGTGGGCATTGGAAAAACTGGCATTACATTTCCAGAAAGAGCTGGTGACTATGAAGTTGACAGGGCACTGCTATTACTGATGAGGAAAGAGTTCTAGATACTTGAGGCTCTTTATTCTTCCTACAACATGTATTTTTATATATGGTGGCATCCACATTAAGATGCCTAATGTGTGACCAAAATTTTAAACACCAAAGAGAACCTAAGGATCTTGGATATAAATCTATAGGCAATATATATTATGCTTTTTTTTCAAATCCACACATATGTATCTGTGTTGATTATTTAAAATAAAAATACAGAATTGTATGCCTAAATTTTTTTCTTTATTTCTTTCCTTTTTTTTAATTGTTTATTGCTTAAAGTATTACAAAGGGTATTACATATGTGTCCTTTTTTTTTCCCCCGCACTTGACAATCCCCTGGCCTCCCCTACCCCCCAGTGTCTTATGTCCATTGGTTATGCTCATATGCATGCATACAAGTCCTTCGGTTGATCTCTTACCCCCTTCCCTCCTGCCCCCCAACCCTCCCTGGCCTTCCCGCTGCAGTTTGACAATCAGTTTGAGGCAGCTCTGCCTCTGTATCTATTATTGTTCATAAGTTTATAATCGTCTTTATTATCGATGAATGAGTGAGATCATGTGGTATTTTTCCTTCATTGACTGGCTTATTTCACTTAGCATAATGCTCTCCAGTTCCATCCATGCCATTGCAAATGATGAGTTCCTTCTTTTTTACAGCAGCATAGTATTCCATGGTGTAGATGTACCACAGTTTTCTAATCCATTCATCTACTGATGGGCACTTAGGCTGTTTCCAGATCTTAGCTATGGTTTTGTATGCCTAAATTTTATAATTTTACTTTCTTTACCTTTGTTAGAAACTGATAGGATATATGACAGAAATTATTTTTACCAAATTGAATGCACTATGCAATGTATTTTAGAATCTTAATAAAAATAATTTCACAAGTATAATTACTGCTACTATGGAAAGACTACAAAATATGCTTTCAAAATGACAAGGGATGTGATCTGCACCTATATATTAAGTGTAACAAATAAAAAATTTTACTAGAATATGTTACTGATTTTTTAACTGAGCAAACTCGATAGCATATAAACACAAGTATAATAAAGTTTTTGTTAACCACCAACACTGAGCCTTAACATTAAGCTGGAAGATTTGTTTGATGCTTTCCTTCCATTATAATATTATAAAATCATTTATTATGAATTTCTTATCAAAGTGTCTTATTTTCATAAACAATAATAATCGATGCTACTATGGAAATTTATATTTGTTTAAAGAAATAGGAGATCTTTGGGGCAGATTTGAACTAAAAATCCTCTAAAATTGACCTCTTCTAAAAAAAGAGAGAGAAAAGAATGGAAAATCCAGCTGCTATGTGACAGAACATTACAGGTTTCTTCTACACAATTTTGTCAGAGAAACAATTTTGCTTCTCTCAGTGTTTTATTCTCTGCACAATGTCACCACCATTGTTGCTCTGGCCCACCCCCAAATTATCACTAGTTAATCCATTCATTTGTGTGTTTGCTTTTGCCATTCTCTGAATCACATGGTCAGAGTTGTAGCATCAATAGTTAAGTCTAAGGAAAGGCTAAGAAAAAGGTTAGCA
>NW_005871081.1:6440108-6441848 GCF_000147115.1 Myotis lucifugus
GAGGCCTGTTTCTGTTCTAGATATACTATTCAAAGCAACTGAAACAGTAATATGATAAAACTGGGTGATCAATAATTCATGTTGGAAAATAAATGAGTAATATTCAATATATATGAATAATATTCAAATATGTATATACATACATATGTATATTTCTTATGTATTTTCTCAATGTATATCATGTATAATTCCTGGCATATGTCATAAAGAACCCAGCCATTAAAGGAAAATAGATCTATCAATATTATGAGTCTCAGAAAATATGTGTTATAAGATTTTTGAACTTGCTTTATCTCCCCTTCATATGATTAACCTTCTCTTGTTTAGTTTGTATGACATTTCTTTTCTAGGGATTGTGCAGAATAAAACACAGTCCCCGCAAGCACGTCGTCTGTTTGAAGGACATCCAGGGAGAGACAGCCAACTAGGCTGTAGCCAGACTTGCATTCCACTCCCAGGAGAAATTGAGAAGGGAGGTGGACATTTGTACAAGTGCCAAAATGCCAAGCATTCTGATGATCTAACTAGGGGGTTTTGCATGTTGCCACGCTGAAGGTCCCTTGAACCAGTGTTCTACAAATGGATGTTTTCTTTGTGTTTTTCTCCTCTTCAAAACAGGCAAATGCCACCATCTTTACCAATGTGGCTCAACTCCAGTGCTGTTTTCAAGCTAGATGGATAGCTATTCTATTCAAGTCCCCCACATAGCTCCATTCTAATAATAAGAGAACATTTTCCAAATATTACCATTTCTTTCCTTTGACTAGTGTCTTGATGAAATGGTGCAGATGAAGAAAGCAGTAGTGCATAGCCATGGCCTACCACAGTAGACAATAAATCAGAAGTGATCACTAGTTGTGCTCAGTTTCTGAGAAGTTCATTTTCTTTAACTGTTGTTAACTGACAGGCAGAACCACTTGCTTTAGCGCTTTCTGACAGATCCCATTGAGATCAGTGAAACGGCAGCTAGAAAGCTAAATAGATGCCTTAGGTCAGCCCGATGGCTTTTCTTCTGCTATTAAAGATGTATTACCATGGACCTCTGTTAGCAGATGGCTTTGACACTCCCACACACATACAAGAAGCATGGGTTATATCCTCCAGGAATAATATTCACAGCATTAATAAAGGATGCTGTAGTTTAAAATGTCCATAAGTGAATCACAGAGAACAGAATAGCTCTGGAAAATATCCTCTCCCAAGTAAAGAATGACTACAGCTTTGCTCTAGTGTAGGTACATGCTATGTTTGAAGTGGGTAAGGTTTCTTAATAACAGGGTCAGCATAACACAAATATTTGGTAAAAGAGGAGGAGCTGGCATTGAGGAAGGGAAAAATGGGTTTATAATAATAATAAAAAAACACCAAAAGGTACTTCATTTCTGTGTTCCTTCATATAGCACTAACAGTTTTAATTGTTACATAAAATACCGTCTCTAATTTCTTTTCAGATTTAGCATTAATGTTGTCGCTTTCTGGCAAGCAGGTAAGGAAAGCCAACTTTGAACCTAGAATAACAGTATGGACTTGCTAAAATAAAATACTTTTTAAATAGATAAACAGAGAATGAATTGCAATCAGAAAACAGGGATATAAAAACAGTGATATAAAACAAAGAAAATGGGGAAAATGAATAAAGCTTGTGAATTGGAGGTATATGCCCTTGACTGGAATCAAACCTGAGGCCCTTCAGGCCACAAACTGATACTCCAAACTGACAGGGCGAGGATATATATATAT
>NW_005871081.1:6441948-6443470 GCF_000147115.1 Myotis lucifugus
TATTTCCATACATATAACTCCTTTTGGTGAATAAAAACAAAGAAAACTTGAATTTTAAGATATCAGTTTGACAAATCTATTTAAAATATTTTTATCCTCTTGCAAACCAAATCATATTAAATAATTTCCCAGGCTTATCTTCTTCACTATAGATAATCACCTCTTTTAATCTCTTCATCATTTCTGTTGTCCTGAACTGAACTAATACACATTATTTCCCTTTATTCATTGCTGATTCAGTCACTAGAAGTTTGTTTCCTGTGTAGCATTAAATGATGGGGACCAATCTTAATGAATATGATTTTTACAATATGGTGAAAACCATAGGTTATGTCCTTGAATTGCATCATTGAAGTAATAGTTATTCCTTTTTACATGCACATATTAAAATTGTACAGTGATATTCGGGCCCCACTCTAGTGCTGATTGCTTAACTTCTCTGCTTCACTTCCCCCATGACAGACACATTAATCAGCTCTACCACTTGTCTGTTGTCCTATATAGTTCAGTGGTATTAAGCCAAAATAGTTACAGCAAAATTATTATTTATATGTACTAGTGACCTGGTGCACAAATTCCTGCACATTGAAAGAAAACTAACTAGAAGAAATATTTTAATATTGCTGTTTGCCCTTTCTCTATAATAGAAGTGTCAACCAAATTCATGATCGACAATGACAGATCAAAGCACACATGTGTGATTGGCGGCAGTGATAACTTTATATATATATAGATAAACTTGCTTAATTAGACCTGCTTTCTGATTTAGCTAAACTTTTTCCAGCCCAGTGAAGCACCCCAACTTCTCTTTCAGGTATTGTCAGCAACACAGAGTAAATACCAACAGGAAGAAGATTAGTAGTGTAGATCACGTAACTGCAGCAGAGTTTGACTATATTCTGCGCAGTGAGAAAACCTGAAGGAATTTTCAAGGTCCACCATTTATTACTTCTTTTCAGTTGGGTCAAGTTTCTAAGCTTTCTAAATCTCCATTTTATGGCTAATGAAAAGGAAATAGAATTCTACCGAGTCTCCTATCTACCTACTCTAGGACTTTTGTGATGATCAAATGAGATGAGGTACAGGAAAACGCTTTATAGACATTTGGTTAAAGTGTAAAATGTTTGCACCTGGCTATAAAGCAAGTTGTGCTCTGGGGCTGAAGAAACTCCAAGGAGGCTAGTCGCTAGGGAGAGGAAGCCAGGCATTGCTATGTGATGTCATTACCCGGTGCCCACAGCCTCTGTTTCCAGGCTGGGCTGGGCTGTGGGCCACATTTTGCACCATGGGGTCTCAGCAGTGTCGGCTGCAATTTGGTGGGCTGTCATTCCAGGGTGGTGGCAGGGCCTGTGTCCTACTTGGGGAAAGCAGAGTGTTGCTTTGTGGGAACCAGGTCCACAGTTCTGTTTCTCTGTAAATGGCCAGTGCGCGTCACGGCAGCTCCTGCATTGAGTATCTGCCCCCTGGTAGTCAATGCATGTCATAGGGACGGGTCAGACAGTCACACACAGCATATTAGCCT
>NW_005871081.1:6443744-6449534 GCF_000147115.1 Myotis lucifugus
GTTTGGAAGTTAGTGTAAGAAGATATCTAGTAGACAAAGCAAAAAATTAAGGGAATGTAGAAAATTTTGCAGTGTGTTATTTCAAGAGTTGATACATTTTAATATATTATTTAAATTACATTAATTTTATTTTTAAAGATTTTTGAAGACCACTTTCTTTACAAGAATTCCATGAAAATTATTTCATTTTAAACTACCTTAAGAAAAAGATGCAATGCTCTGGACTGGAAATCTGTGCCCCTATGGACTGTGCAGAGGACCCAGGCAATTGGCATGCTGAGAGATTGGAGTGTCAAGTGGGGCTGATTGTTTTAGCCCCTTTTATTTGGTGTGGTGGTGAGGGGGTGCAAGGGAGCAAGATAGAGCTAAGGCACTGAGACTGTGTCTCCACGTTGGGCTTCTGTCTTGGAGACAGACAGATGTGTCCTGGGACCTTTGGGCTTCATTAGGGGGAAACAGAGCCCAGTTCCCCAATGAGTTCAGCCAGCACAGCCCAGGGAAGGAGAGGAAGTCCCTATCCCCCCTCCCCTACAAGCTATGGGCAACACCTCAACACATGGCCCTGTAAACCACTACAGTCAGAATCTGGATACCTCCTCAGAGAAAAGTTCTATGGGGTAAGGGAGAGGTGTATTTCAGGTCCTCTGCCCACTTTTTAATTGGGTTGTTTGTTTAGTATTGAGTTTTATGAATTCTTTGTATATTTGGGAAATTAAATCTTTGTTGGAGCTACTGTTTGCAAATATCATCTCCCATCTGGTTGGCTGCCTCTTTGTGTTGTTGTTAGTTTCATTTGCTGTGCAGGAGCTTTTTAATTTAATATAGTCCCATTAATTTTTTTTGCCTTTAATTACTTTGCCATTGGGGTCAACTTCATAAAATGTTCTCTATGACCAAGGTCCAAAAGATTGTTATCTATGTTTTCTTCTATGTCACTTATTGTTTTGGGTCTTATATTCACTTTTGAAGTAATTTTTGTAAATGGGGACAAACTGTAATCCAGTTTCATTCATTTGCATGTAGCTTTCCAGTTTTCCCAGCACCATTTATTGAAGAGACTATCTTTACTCCATTGTGTGTTTCTGGCATCTTTGCTGAAAATTATAAGTCCATGTACATGTGATTTTATAGCTGTTCCATTGATCTGTGTTGCTCTTTCTCTACCAGTGCCATGCTGTTTTGGTTATCATAGCTCTGCAGTATAATTTGAAGTCAGGTAGTGTGATACCTCCAGCTTCATTCATTTTTTTTTCAGGATTGCTTTGTCTATTAGGGTCTTTTGTGGTTCCATGCAAATCTGATGAATTCTCATTCTATTTCTTTAAAAAATGACATTGGAGCCAAAACCGGAGCGTCGGCCTGCAGACTGAAAGGTCCCAGGTTCGATTCCGGTCAAGGGCATGTACCTGGGTTGCGGGCACATCCCCAGTAGGAGATGTGCAGGAGGCAGCTGATCGATGTTTCTCTCTCATCGATGTTTCTAACTCTCTATCTCTCTCCCTTCCTCTCTGTAAAAAATCAATAAAAATATATTAAATAAATAAATAAATAAAATAAAATAAAAAATGACATTGGAATTTTGATAGGGATTGCATTGAATCTGTATATTGCTTTGGAGAAAAAAAAAGATCCAAAATCTGAATCCACAATAGAGATATATTAATGGCTAACGACTGATTTTTTGGTTTTTATAAAAAGATTTTTATGAGGATTCCTTTAAATTTTTTCTAATTTTATTAAGAAATATTGACAATCACTTAAGATAATACCATGAATAGAAGTTAAATACAAACAAAAATACTCTAAACTTGGAATCAGAGACTCCCTAATGTTAAATTCTCTGTCTGAAACACTAAGGATTTATAGTATGTTTATATTTAAATTTGCAGAAGCCTTGGTCATTATTTTATTTGCATATACAAAAATGAGATGGGGGGGAGGAGACTTCACAGGAGCCTGAGTATATACTAATAACTGAAAATACTACATGATGTAAAAGTGATAACTGACTTACAGCTTGAATGAACTAATTCTGTGACCTATATCTAACTTACTTTAATTAAACTAATGATAAATTAAATTAAAAATGCACTACATTCGCTCCACCACAGTGGCTCAGTGGTTGAGCATAGAACTATGAACCAGGAAGTCACGGTTCAATCTCAGGTCAAGGGCACATGCCTGGATTATGGGCTCAATACCCAGTGGGAGATGTGCAAGAGGCAGACAATCAATAATTCTCTCTCATCATTGATGTTTCTATCTCTCTCTCCCTCTCACTTCCTCTAATATTATTATTATATATATATAATATATATAATATATAATATATATAATATAATATATAATATATACAATATATAATATATATAATATTATATATTATATATTATATATTATATATTATATATTATATATTATAACATATATATTATAAATGCACTGCATTTTATACTTCAATTTTAAATGCTATAATACAGAGAGAAAGTAAACAGCAGCTTTTCATTTAACACTGGAAAATAATGGCAACAATTATTAGTATAATAATCATTTCAACCATAGGAAATTGTTATTTTATATGTGAACATGATTGCATATTGTCAATTTCCTATGGCATACTCTATTAAGGAGAAATCTGGTTGATTAAGTCGATAGCTCACATGTGAAGTTGCCTGAGTGGAAATCTTGGCCACCTTTACTGGCTGGGTGATCTCAGGCAAATTACTGAAGCTCTCAGTTCCTCAGTTTCTTTGACTCTTCAATATAGATGATAATTACCTCTTTATATAATCGTTGTGAGGATAAAAAGGCTCATCAATATAAAAAAGTAGAAGAGTGCCTGTTATTATTTTTGCACTGAATAATCAGTTTAATAAATTGCAAGAATATCTTAAACTGAACTCTCAAAACTCTAAGAATGTCAGAACAATTTTTAATAAAATGAAGGCATTTCAAAAATTCCTTTATTATTAATTTCCAATATGATAATTTCCAAATTTACCTACCCTCTTTAATTTTTACGTTCCTGAAATCCCTGGAATAAAAATGTTTATATAGTTCTTTCTCTATTAATTACTATCCCAATACTTGGAAAAAGATAAAGTACTTGATATAACTCCATCCCTTATTCTTGACTTAACAGATATAATCTTGAGCAGTAGAGTTTATAACTGAGATCAAACTGATAACTTAATTTTATACTTATCATTTACATCTTTTATATAATGGATCCGTCATTTCACTATGCTGAGTTTTAGTTTCCCAATTTGTGAAATAACTATAATAATATCAAAAACAATATGCAAATATGATATAGCATTATGAATGAACTCTGGGAATTAAAGATCAATAAGCAACAAAGGGAAAATTTGTATAATAATCATGTTTTAATTTGGATAAACTGTTCATGTATAACCCAAAATTATACCCTTCTTAGGAATGTATAGCTATTGGTTAAAGAAGGCATTCCTACAGTAAACCTGCTTTTTTGATGTTTTCTAAATACAGAACAAATATGAGCTTTGGGCTATAATCCTGGCCTGAGGCCCTTTATTTAAACATTGTATTCATTATCTCCATACAAGTGCAAAGGTATCCCAAAATAATCTTATAAAAGCTCTAGATTTGTTTCAAAAAGACTTGGGATGTGGAGGTTTACTTTTGAAGCTTCTCAAAGGGGAAAACTGTTTCCCTTGAGAGAATTAAACAGCTTAGAATGTCAAACTTTGATTTAAACGGCTCACAACATTCACAAGTAATATCAAGACAGCAATTTCCTTGTGTTTTCATCTGCAGGTGTGAGCCACAATGGCAAAACACAGGGAACTCAAAACATAAAATTGTTGAAGAAAATATTCTCCAGGGTGTATTGTAGTAATTATCTCATTGTGCTCATGATATATATTGGAAGGGTTTTAAAGGGTAAGTCAGGAATGCAGAATTAAGTTGTAATATTTTATGAATATTGGGTAAAGTAGAAGGCAATTAAAAGATGTGGTTTTGTGTATTTTTAATAGCTGTGTATAAATTATTTCTAATTACAAAGTAAGGAATGGGACCTCATTTTCTGAAATCTATTTCAAGCTCAACCAGCCCCAAACGAAATAGTTCAGTGCTCCCTAGACGCAAATTTCTTCCCTATAATTTTATCTCTGTGATGCAGATGTTGCTTTGAGGTTTCTGATATAGGAACAATATCTTTAGAAAACATTCCATCCTCAAGGTAATGGAAATAAAAATAACTTAATCCTGGAACCTGAAACTTTCAAATCCATCTTTAATATTTTCCACTTGTTAGGTTTTTCCTATCTTTTTCCCTCATTTACTCTACTTTTTTCACCTCCTGCTGCTAAAAATTACCAGTGACAACTCATTCTCATGGACATCGTGATGCTCATGTATCCAATTTGTCTTCCTGTCCCCACTTTTATAGCCAGAGTCCCTTCCATTTATGAATATGAAAAAAAATGTAAAGACAAATTCAGGATTTAAGTAGGGCTTTGATATTTTAATCCAAAAATTAGTATCAATATATGAAAATTAAAAATTCCTTTGATTTGGTCAAAGAGATTTCCACCCTAGTGACACATGGTAAAAAATTTTGAGCATCTAAAGTGTTCTAGCATGCATGCCATTTTTCTAGACACTATATGTATTTTTTAAATATATTTTTATTGATTTCAGAGAGGAAGAGAGAGGAAGAGAGAGATAGAAATATCAATGATGAGAGAGAATCATTGATTGGCTGCCTCCTGCATGCCCCCTACTGGGGATCGAGCTGGAAACTTGTGCATGTACCCTTGGCTGGAATTGAACCGGGGACCCTTCAATAGGCCAAGCTCTATCCACTGGGCCAAACCAGCTACTGGGACATTATATGTATTTTTAGGAGGATAGAAAGAATGAAAGGGACAGAGAGGCTGGGAGGGAGGGAAAGGAAAGTGCTGTGCTAGTTTTCTATTGCTGAGTAACAAACTACCAGCAGCTAAAAACAAACAAAATTATCATCTTACTTTCTGTGAATGAGGATTATAAGCAAGGGATTAGCTGGTACCTCTGTTCTGTGTTTCAACAGACTAAAAATCCAAAACCAAGTCGTCAGCTTGAGCTGGGGTCTCATCTCTGGCTCAAGGTTCACTCCCAAATTCTGCTGGCAGAATTCAGCTCCTGGTGAGTGAAGAACAGACATCCCATTTGGCCAGTGAGTTCTCAGTAGGGCATTGCCCTCAGCTACTAGAGACCCCTCTCAGGTCCTAGCCATGTGACCCTCTCACAGCAGGCACACTTCTTCAAAGCAGCAGCATAATCGCATGATAGTGAGCTATGATAGGGACTTACAAGTGCAGCAGCATCACAGAAGGGACTACCTTCAATGTTTTCACAGGCCCCGCCCACACTCAAGGGGAGTGTGGGGTAAGCACTGAAAGGGCTGGACTTTGGGGATCTACTCACCACCCTTGCCCTTATTCTGAGCACTTCAGTTTTGTAGGGACACATTCTGTAGATATGTAACAACAAAGGAATACATATCCAAAAAATCAAGCATAGTCATCAGCAATTAAACTTGGTAAGTAGAGAACAGAAAGTGATTTTGGGAGCTAAACAAACAAACTTCAAGCATAACTAGGTAAAGTTGGGCAATTTATTTTCAAAGTCTGTAAAGTTGGCATTCTTATCCATAGGCTGCAATATTTACCTTACAGATTTATGTAGGGAAGCAAATGAATAATATATGCTATATTCCTGGCAAAGAGGCTTTTAGTGTGCAATATCTATTATTAGTCAAATTTT
>NW_005871081.1:6449680-6469830 GCF_000147115.1 Myotis lucifugus
TATATATATATATATATATGCTGAATATTTACACATGTGCATCATCATAATTATTCTTTTGCTCCTGTTTATTGAATCATGATCATGGTGGAGTTTTTTTGTTTTGTTTGTTTGTTTCTGGAGGTCAAGAGAAAGCCAAATCATTAGAAATACACACTACAAAGTTCCACAGGATAAAGTCTTACACTTTGCTCTGAAATTAATTCAGGCAACCTTGACATTCAGGACGCTGTCCAGGGAATAATGTCCCATCCAGAAAATGCCTATAGCCAATGTAAAAGTGATTGAGATAATGCAGCTCACAATTTTGGAACAAAATGTAGATGTATGCAATTCCACGCATATTCAAAAGATGCAGACTGTCAGAACTGAATATATGTTGCCAATCTCAATGCAGAAAAGTGAACACAATTGTTATCATTTTTCACAAATAGTGTTTCTAACTATTTCTTTGCCTACTATGAATAAAAAAGCAAATCCAGAGGTTGCTGAAGGAAATCTTAGTTTACTCTCAATCCTATTTCAGAAGAAAGGGAAATGAAATGCCTTCCTATCTTATTCAGGAAGAAATATGGTAAGGGAAAGTTATGCAGCTCAAAGTTTGAAGAACATCAGTTTTCTGGAGTCTAGTATATTCCATTTAATCTAGTATCTACTTCAATATTGCCAGTGGAGTATGTCTATGTGCTCCACAGAAAAGTAAGGCATTTAAAAATATCATATATGTTTGGCTACAGGAGATCATACTTAGGACATGCATTAACATTGAGAAAAACGATTGAATAAAATATAATTGTGATTATCTAAAATCACAGCAGAGGCATATTGATACAATTACAAAGAGGCATCTTTGCAAATATACCCAAATACCACCCCTTTTCCACAATAATTCATATTCTTTCTAGATATAACATATACTCCACAACTATCTCCCAAATATCACCCTGTTGCCATGCGGCGTGGCTCAGTGGTTGAGCATTGACATGGTTTGATTCCTAGTCAGGGCACATGCCTGAGTTGTGGGCTCAGTACCCATTAGGGAGTGTGCAAGAGGCAGCCCATCAATGATTCTCTCTCATCATTGATGTTTCTATCTCTTTCTCCCTCTCCCTTCCTCTATGAAATAAATAAAAATACATTAAAAATTATATATCACCCCATTATCTAAATCAGATTTAGATGTGGATGAAGCACCTAGAATGCCTTTCTTCAAGCACTTTCTTGACTGTGACCTCTTTTTATCCAGAGACGTGTGACTAAAAACTACATGTCCAACATAAAATGTTGACACAGAAAAATAATAATCACAATAGGCTCTCCTGTCCAAAAAGAGATAAATAGCAGCCACGTAGCCACCAGTGGTCCACAGCAATTCTGAAACTCAGTCAGGCACTTGTCGCTGGCTTCCCCTTACTCCAGAGCCAAGGGTATTTATTGATTCAGACCAGTCTGGGGCACTATGGTAGAAAAATTTCAAAATTTTCTTCAATTCTCAGCTCCTGCCTCTTTGTGCTTGTTTTACTTTAATAGATGGTTTTTCTCATTAGTAATAATAATAGCCCTAACCAGTTTGGCTTAGTGGATAGATCATTGGCCTGTGGACTGAAAAGTCCCAGGTTTGATTCTGGTCAAGGGCATGTACCTTGGTTGCAGGCAAATCCCCAGTAGGAGGTATGCAGGAGGCAGCTGATTGATGTTTCTCTCTCATAGATGTTTCTAGCTTTCTATCCCTCTCCCTTCCTCTCTGTAAAAAAATCAATAAACTATATTAATAATGATAATAATAAAGATTTGTGTTTGCTTTGCATCTGAGTTTCTTTCTCATCCTACTTTATCCTTAGAAAATTTAGTACAAAAGTAGTTGGTTTCTTCTATTTATTTATTTTTAAATCTATCTGTTTCATTGTATATGCTATCTCCAGGTTCAGCAATTTGCACTGGACATGGATGGGCCATTTCTGTGCAGGTCTTTTCTGCAGTTGTCTTTGGCTCACCAAGGGGCTGGCTGTTTTAGGGGCCTGCGCTGGGATGGCTTGTCTCAGTTCCATGTCATTTATTCCCCCACAGGCTAGGCTGCTTTTATTCAGTTAGTGGCACTGTGCTGAATGAGCACAACACTGAAGCTACAGAGAATTTTGTAGCCTACGCTCTGAGCTCACACAGCATTTATATCTATTATACTGCATTGGTCAAAGCAAGTCACACTGCCAGCCCAGAACAAGGGTTGGGAAAATGGATTCTACATTTTTTTTATTGATTTTCAAAGACAGAAAGGAAAGAATAAGGGAGAGAGAGAGAAATGTCAGTTTGTTGTTTCACTTATATGCATTCATTGGTCGATTCTTGTGTGTGCCTTAACTGGAGATCACACTCACAGCTTTGGTGCATCAGGATGACGCTGTAACCAATTGAGCTATTCAGCCAGGACCAGACTCTACTTTTTAATGAAGAGGAACAGCAAAGCCACTTAGTGAATGAGACAGTGTACAGGAATAAGATAAATTTTTTACCATCTTTCAAATAATATGTCACTTTTTCTCAACTCATTATTTTAATTCTTCTTATAAAAAGCAAATAAGCACACACCAAACATAAAAACACGTATCTCTCTCCTTGCTCAATTACTTTCCCTGCATTGGATAAAATATTGATGAGTTTTCATGTTTCTGTCATCTGTTATTCCACAGTAATGTCTCTCAAAATATGTAAAATGTGATGGTATTTTCGTTATTTAACATTGAAAGGCTGTAAAACATAGTTGTGTGTGTGTTATTTTGGTTATATTCTTAATAACCATCACCTGAAGGTAGACCATGTACTGCAAGTTCTGCAGTATTGATTTGTTCTAGATAATATTCTGTTTGAACAATATGTAATTTTCCTTAAGACATACATTACTGTGTGATTTGTGTACTATTGCTTGTTAACTTTAATATCTTTTTTACTATTATGTTGAACTATATATTTTACTCATAAGAATTGGATGAGTGGCTGAAAATGGATCCATGATGCATAAAAGCAATGACAAAAACTGTATCACAAGTACCAAAACTCTGTAAAACATCATAAACATAAAAATGATAAATTCCTTCCAGAACAAAATAAAATGTGAATCTGTATGTCCACTGACAGTGATATCGAAATATAATGGTTCCTCATAAGCAACAAAACAAAAAAGATTATGCACAAAAGCACCATAAATATGAGAAAAAAACAGATTTTATTGGACTCCTGATTCATTTGACCTAGTCTCTAACATGTGGTCTGTTATTAATTTTAGTAAATTATGTCTGATATCATTGATACATTGATCTCATTAGTAAAATGTACTGTCCTTTGCACTAAACCAATTGCTTGCATATTCTTTTATCACAAGTTTAGCACATTATTTACAAAACCAAGTTGGTTGGTTTTCATTAAGTATAGGAGAGAGAAAACAGAATTACTCAAGCATCATTTAAATGAACACTTTTCTTATCAAGAGCAAGTACAAGGCACTCTATTACCTAGAATCTTGTAAGGTCAGCCACTAAGTTAACAGAAATATTATGCTCAGGGAGAAATCAGAAAGAGCTATTCATAAAAATTCCTCTATTAGCCAGAACCGGTTTGGCTCAGTGGATAGAGCGTCGGCCTGCGGACTCGAGGGTCCCAGGTTCGATTCCGGTCAAGGGCATGTACCTTGGTTGCGGGCACATCCCTGGTGGGGGGCGTGCAGGAGGCAGCTGGTCGATGTTTCTCTCTCATCAGTGTTTCTGGCTCTCTGTCCCTATCCCTTCCTCTCTGGGAAAAATCAATAAAAAAAATTCCTCTATTAAATGATACTGTTGGAAGTGGCAAAATATCATTGCTATACAACAAAGAGCAGTTACTCTCCAGATGTGTAGAAAAAGGTATTTTATTCTAAAAGTGAACAAAATCAATTTGCCCCAAGATGTGTACATTATGAATCAGCATGTAGTTTATGTGAATAACATATCTGAGGGAGAATATTTTGACACTTTTTCTATGTATGAATAAAAATACATTTTCTTTTGTTGATTATTTATGAGTGATGATATATATTAGAAAAGAGGCTGAACTGATAGGGTGTCAGCTTTATGCAAGGGCAATATTTGAAATATTTAATAAAATATTTAATACCTGGTATGACATGGGCAGCACCTTAGCAGAAAAAGAGGAGAGTATAAGCTGTATACAAGGAGGTACTTTAGTAGGCAGTTAAGAAGGCATGAGCAGAGTAGGAAACATAAGCCAGGTATGTTTATGTGGAAAGCCCTGGATACCTAGCCCTGGGTACCTAACACCAGGTAAAACTGGTAAAACAAGGACCTTGTCCCCAGGGTGACATTATCTTCCCTAGCATATCGCTGATCATGTGGTTTAGATCCTCCAACCTTTGTATCCCTAATCATGATGTTCAGACCCTCCCCTGACCTTTCCTCCTCTAGCATGTAATTGATCATGTGGTAGATCCCCTTAGAGGAGGAATAAGGAGCCAGAGAATAACCTCATATGACTCCCATACAAGCCCTTGAATGACCACTCACCTAAGGATTAAGCCCTCAAGAAAATGAGGTTCTAAACCTCATATCTTAGAAACAAAACCTCCAGCCTGTTGACCACGGAGATAAGAGTTTTGGCCAAACTAGAGTTAACTTCTAGACTTCAGTTTTGTTTCAGCTCCAGGCCCATAGAAGCAGTAAGGACAGGTGGGGCAACTCCCTGACTGACATCTGGACCAGCTGCAATAATGCATGGCCTCCTGCTCTGGTGTGGACCAAGCAGTGGAGGCAATGACCATGCAAAGGACACAGCCTAAAAACTGATGACTATTCTGTTGAGATCTCCCCCTGAGACCTCCCCTAAGATCCCTACCCTTAGAGAACAATAAAACTCCCAGGATGCAGGAGCCAATGCAAGCTCTTTCTCTAGGGAGCAGGATTATGTCTTTCCCTCTCTCCCTCCCCAGGCTCATTTTCTTTGCTCTGCTTTTTCCCTAGCTCCACGTGCCCTTCTTCTGCCTCTGTAACTTGTTTCCTGAGCCCCTACAGCCCAGATGGCTCACTTCTTCCACATTACACTTTTTCTACCTCTGTGACTTTCTAAATAAACTTTTGCTTATATTTGAGTCTTAGCTCTGAATTCTTTTTTAGCCAGAACTCAAGTATTGAGGTTGCTATACTGGGGTCCAAACATTGGTAACATTCTGAGGACATTTTGTCACTAACCATATCAGTAAATATTAGCTAAATTTCAGCCACAGCAACACATACAATAAGGAAGAGAGCTACTATAAAATAGATAAAGTGTGCAACTCTGGGCTGTTAGATGATTCTTTAACTTTCGGGATATGAACTTGATCAGGTATTTCTGAAATCTTCTGCTGGTGGGCCCCTTCCTTAGTAATTTCATGCCTTCTTTTCCTCTATTCCTTTCTTGCTACTCTTGCAATCAGCCCTGCTCAAACTGACTACAGCAAATCGACCCAGAGTTGCACACTTAAGTCTTATATTCAGAAGGTATTTTTCAAGAAACTCCTGTTCCACATACCTATACGCTTTTTTTCTGTGTAAATACAGCAATTGTTCTCTCCTCAAATTACCTGAACAGAAGACATCCTTTCACAATACAGCTCAATGATGTTTTCTTGCAGCTTTCTTTTATTGCTGCAGTCCTCACTGAGTTCTCACTTCTCTAAATTCTAATGCATGATTAAGTAGAACCACACAATACACAAGATTTCTGAGTAGTTTCCATTTTCTCCCAAATTAGAATGAATATACCAGGAGGGAATTCTTATGGGTCCCACACTATGCTGAGTATTTCTGGGTTATAATAGTCAAAGACTGTTGTCTACCCTCAATGCACTTAAAATCTAGGTGAAAATGTACTATAGGAACAAAACAATAAAATATAATTGAGTCCTCATTAGGTGCAATTAAATGAGGAATAAAACAAGCAGTAGAATATTCTTAAGGTTAACGTCAGATCTTCCCCAGTCTTAAGGATTTGGGAGATTTTCATAGGTAGAAGGAAGAGACTTAGGATTAAGGGGAAGGAATCTCCAGGAATAGCAATGCAGTGGCAAAATAAGTTTGTGGAGTTTGAAACAACAAAAAGCCTGCAGAATTTAGTAATAAAAATAATCAGAAAATATAAATTAAAACCACAGTGGCTATCAGCAATAATTTTTTAAAAAGTGTTGGCAAGGATGTGGAGAAAAGTGAACACTTCTGCACTGTTGGTGGGAATGCAGGCAACCACTGTGGAAAGCAATATGCAGTTACCTAAAAAAAATTAAATATGGAACTGCCTACAACCCAGTGCTTATACTTCTGGGAATATAGCCAAAGAAACCCAAAACATTAATTGGAAAGAATATATGCACTCCTATATTTATTGCAGCATTTTTTTCAATAGTCAAGATTTGGAAGCAGCCCAAATATCCATCAGTAGATAACTGGCTAAAACAAAACAAAACAAACAACAAAAAACAACAACTGTGGTACATTTACACAATGGAATATAGAAAAGAAGGAAATGTTACTTTCTTTTGCAGAATGAATGGACATGGAGAGTATTTGCTAAGTAAAATAAGCCAGTCAGAGAAAGATAAGTATCATATGATTTCACTTATATGTGAAATCTAATGAACAAAATAAACTAGCAAACAAAATACAAACAGACTCAGAGAGAACAGACTGACAGCTTTCAGAGGGAAGGGGAATTGGGTATTGGGTGAAAAGGTGAAGGGATCAAGCATACACACGCACAGACACACACACACACACACACACAAAAATAACACACACACAAAACAAAACCCCTCATAGACCCAGACAGCAGTATGGTGATTACCAGAGGGAAAGTGCAGTGGGGAGGAAGTAGAAGAGAATATAGGGGCGATAAATGGTGATGGAAGGAGACGTGACTTGGAGTGGTGAACACACAATAAATACACAGGTAATGTATAATTGTACACCTAAAACCCATATAATTTTATTGACTAATATCACCCAATAAATTCAATAAAAAAGTAAAAAAAATAATTTTGTTTATAGTTACAGCTATTTCCTGTAATGAATCATTCTCAAACAATAAAAGAATGGTCAAAATATGCAAATATATGATTATTAGAATTGAGAGATCTACCTTACTGAGAAAGTATTTGGCTATAGGAGAATGGTAAAGTGATATTATGGCAGTGGTTTCCAGGGACAATTATAGTTTCTGCTCCGTAGAGTTGAGTTGCTGGTGAATAATATAATGAATGTGCTGATGTGTGTGGGTGTGTTCGGGATACATGATATTTTGACTTCTAGTGTAATGGTTTTTCTGATTGATATTTATTATAAAATCCTAAACTATTTATTACAAATAAAACTTTAAAAATTATATTGTTCTATAATCTGTAAATACATGACTTTCAAATTTGATGTCATAATTAATATGATACATTTTTTTTGCCAAAGACCAAAAATATGCTCTTCTGAAAAATTATTTGAAAAGAAAAGGTGACTTTGTTTTTGGTCAGATTCTATTTTAAATATGCTGAACCATTTAAAAAATTATATATTTGAGAATATAAACAAAAAATGTATTTTTATAAAATATTTATTGTTGATTTTTATTTTAAAACAAGAGATATTATTTCATTATTGTTATTATAAATTAGAGATTTGTAATAAATATTTCTGTGAACACTGAATATGTAAATAAAACTGAAGTAGTTGCTCTCAAATGTCCCAGGTAAAGTCCAGATATATTTTTTTTTAAATTAAAGTGTAGTTAACATGTATTACATTAGTTTCAGGCACACAACATAATGATTCCACATTTATGTACCTTACAAAGTGACCACAATAAGTTTAGTAACCTTCTATCACCTTACAAAGTTATTACAAAGTTATGACTATTCATTGGGCTGTACATTATATCTTATAACTTGCCAATTTCATAACTGGAAGCTTGTACTTCTTAATCCCCTTTATATTTTTTGTCCATTTCTCTCCTGTGCCCTACCTGCTTTCTGGCAACCATAAGTTTGTTTTGGTAATTGCTGGCATCTGGAGAATCCATGCCAAGGATGCTAGTAAACATCATACAATGCATAAGACTGCCCCCCATAACAAAGAATCACCCAGCCCTAAATGTGAACAGTGTCAGAGCTGAGACCCTCTCCCAACAAAAACTAAGATTACACATCTAGTGGACTAAAGAATAGACAAATGGAACTTTTCACTAAGAAATTATTGAAATGTAGTAAATCAAATAAATCTTCACAAGAAAAAAATGTATACAAAGCTAAGATACAGCGTTTGCAGGACCAAATACAATATTTTACAATCGTAATGACATTTTTGCAACTTAAAACATCTTATCTAATAAAAGAGAAATATGTAAATTGACCATCACTTCACGATGCCCCACAGCCAATCAGGAGTGAGTATGCAAATTAACCTGACAAAGATGGTGGCAGCCCCGCCCCCCAGCCACAATGGGCCTCTGGGCAGCATGCTTCCTCAGTACCTCCCTGTCCCACTCCACACCTGTCAACCTTCTTTGCATCCTCTCTGTGGCCCAGCCCCCGGCCTCAGAGGCAACCCTCTGGTGCCTGAGGTCATAGCTCCAGGTGTCTGGTGTCTCCCTCTAGCCCACCCCTGCCCTGCTGCTCTGGTAAACAAAACCCTAGCAATGGAGCAGCCCTGCGGGCTTGGATGCACATGAGAGCTCACTGGGTGCACAGTTAGTGCACCCCGGGAGCCCCGGGCAAGCCAAGGGGCGATGGTGGTGGCCATGGCAGCAGAGGCAGGTGGCTCAGCTTTGTTTTGAATAGATGGAAGAGGCCACCTACACAGTAACCCAAATTATCAGATCTCCCTCTTCCCTATCTTGCCAAATCAAGAGAGGAGGGGCAATGGGTGTGGAGGGCAGGTGGGTGGACAGGAGGCAGAGGGCGGAGGAGGAAGAAGATGAGGAAGGGGGCCAGTTGCATCCCACTTTTACAATGGGAAAGTGAAACGCACTAGTGCACCCAACCTCTCCAGTCCTCCCCACCTCTGCTGCACAGGCTGCTAGAGCGAGCCTGCCATGTGCCAGCAGCCAAGAGAAGGAAGGCCTATTCTTGCATGAATCTTTGTGCTTTGGGCTTCTAGTTTTAAAATAAAGATCTAAAAGCATGTTCTGAATATTAAAGTACTCCTATGAGTGCCATGGTAAGCAGTGTGTCTTCAGGTACCATTTCACTAACGAAAGGACACACACAGGAAGGTTGTAGGTGGCTAAGTCAGGGCCACAAATCCAATTTTAAGCATCTAATTTACTATTGTGATAAAATACTATTACCTCTCAGAAATTTTAAATACAGTTGGTTATGATTGAATTTGTCTGACCATAAAAATTTGCTTTTTTAGGAATATAAATATGCAACAAGGTCATAGGTTTCTTGCATATTTCATATTTACTTATAATCTATTAATTCAATTTCTTATGTAAGGAAAATGAGCTTATTAGATTTCACAGATTTGAATTTAAAAAATTCCAAGTAAGTGTTTTTTTTAGGAAATGTGTGTTTATTTAATCCTTAATTCACTCAAAATACTGAATATTTTTTCTGTATGTGAAATAATAGAAAAAGAATACTGGCTTTTTTATTTGGATGTGCAATAATAATAACTAATTCCTTTGCATCATGACAAAAGTCTTATTAGAAATATGAACTCAAAGGATTATAAAAAACAATCACTATGAACTTTGAGAAGATGTACTCTACCATAAAATGTAGGTTGGTACTGTAAATTAATTAATATACAGGGACACAATCATGGGCTTTTTTTTAATCCTTAGAGAAATTTGAGGCAATTTACCTCAACAAATAATTATTGAACATTTATTAAATGTCAAAGGCTGTGAATGATATACCTCATATGTAAAATAAATCTGTGAGTAGCTTTTTAAAATATAATTTATAATCTTATTGATCCCTTCACTTACTCATTTAGACAATTTCTTACATGGATTGATAAATTACTATAAAGATAAGTACAAGTATATTCCCAGGAAAGGTTAGCCTTTGTGTAATTAATAGAAGGAATGAAATGTGAATAAACAAAATAGATGGAATAAGTGCTAAATGATAAGAAAAAATGATTGTATATTGTCATTTCATCTTCTTTCTCTCTTTTGATTTCTGTCTTATTTAGTGCATACACTATTTTCTAACTTCTTATAATTATTGACAAAAGTTGTATTTACTATTTTTAGTAATTAAGAATTGGTAAACTTCCTTTCAACCTTATGTTTTTAAATTTTTGCAACATTATTATCATTAGGATATTATTAGAACTTGTATAAAGAGACTAAAACTTAGGGAAGTTATGAGTTACCCTTGAACACAAAAATAGTATTCATCAAGCCAAGATTTTAATATAATTTCTCATTGCAGATCTCAGGCTTTCTTCGTTGCCAACTGCACATGTATTTATCTTTTTTGCAATATATATCCTTATTAAAGGCAGGTCAATGCATTGACTTGTCTATAGTAAATATAACAGGGAGCACACTCAGAAAAAAAGTGTGGTCAGAAACTACTCAGTGTGATGACACTTTTCAAATGTACTTAATCTGGACAAGAGAATTTGACATATATCCCCATTTATTCCAATCTGAATTAACTATTTAATTTATGGTTTTCAGAAAGTAGTGTATCTGTTAAGTTAATTCAACAAATTTGAGACCCTAATATGTGGCAAGTGTATTGCTGGGCTTTAGGACTACAAAAGCATTGAGATGGGTGTAAAAGATGAAGGTATATAGAAGTAAAAATTGGTAGTTACAGAATAGTTATGGGGATGTAAAGTACAGCATAGGCAATCTATATGTATAAAAGCCTAAGCAACCATTACGACCAAATGACCAGAATGACTGAAATGACCAGTAGACCACTCGCTATGATGCACACTGACCACCAGGGGGTAGACTCTTAATGCAGGAGCTGCCCCCGGTGGTCAGTGCACTCCCACAGCCAACCTCCCAGGGTTGGCCAACCACCCGTGGTCCCTCCCCCTGTTCCTCCCCCCAGCCAGAAGGCCCCTATCAGCCCGCTGCCTGCCCGCCATGGTGTCAGGGCAACAGCAAGGGAAGGAGGAGGGAGGGGGAGACGGTGTAGGGTGTCCTGTTTCTTCAGCGCCTGGCCTGGGACCTGGACTGGGATGGGGAACTTGGGGTGGGTGTTGGCAGATGTGGCCCCTTTCCCATGGGGGCTGAGGGCCAGCTCCCTCCTTGGGGCTGGTGGCCAACCTCCTATGCCCCATCCCTCCACTGATCGCTGGCTAGGCCTAGGGACCCCACCCATGCATGAATTTGTGCACCGGGCCTCTAGTTTGTTTTATACAAATAAAAGTGATATGATAGACATATGTGTTGTTATAAAATTGGCTTTCAAAAAGAATTCTTTTTAAAAGTCTGATAAACATAACAAAAATTCTTAGCAAATAGGATGTCATTCATAGCGTAGTCTTAAATGATAGCTGTGCGCATAGAAGGGAGGGCACTCCAGGCAGAGGGAACAGCTTAACCAAAGATCTAGACAAGTTATCAACCAAGTATGTTGTTGGAAGAGAGAGAGATTCACATAATTCAGGATGTCATGGCTGTAGGTGTGGGGAGAGAGTAGTAAAAAGTGGAGATGGAAGACATGCAGAAGCTATCTCATCTGAAAAAAATAATGTTTTAATCTGGAAAAGAACATAGTGTGTATTGCTTTTAGGCATAGTGAATATCAACAACATGGAGGATAGCTAGAAAGGAAGAAGAACAATTGAAACAACCTTTTATAGTTTGAACAAGAGTTAATGAAGGACTAAATTCTGGAGATGGCAAGAACCAGATAGCAAGTATTGGACATAATACATGTACAACTAGAAAGAACAATGCGATGATTAATTGAGAATAATTAAATGGAACTATAAATTAGAATGATATACATCCTACGACATAAGTAAAATTAACTAGGAATATGTACAACAAATTAAAGGATTTACTGCATGTTTCTTATATCAACCTCTGATTCCTTCTCCTTAGCAAGAATATGACTAAGTAAACAATTATAGTCACGCCTCAAGCTTGTTTTGCATTGCTCAGATCCTGCTCATCCCCTTCTAAATTGCTGGCTTAAATCTGTGCTGGGATGTGATGCTTTTGTATGAGCCACAGGCTCTCAGTGTTTATGATCAGGTAACCTGAAGAGTGTTACTCAGTAGATCATCTTCCTCAGTTAAACTTGGCAAATACCTTTAGCAAATCACTTTTTAAATTAAATTTATTGAGGTGACATTGGTTAATAAGATTATATAGGTTTCAATTGTATAATTTGATGAAACCTCACCTGTATTTTGCATTGTGTGCCCACCAACCAAAGTCAAATCTTTCATCACCATATATTTGACCCCCTTTGTCCTTTGTTATCTCCCATTCCCCTTCCCTCTGGTAACTAAAATGCTATTGTCTGCGTCTGAGTTTTTGTTTTGTTTGTTTTCTTGTTTGTTTATTTGTTGCTTTCAGTTTTATATCCCACATATGAGTGAAATCATGTGGTTTTTAACCTTTTCTGTCTGACTTATTTTGCTTAGCATGATATTCTCAAGATCCATGCATAATTTTTGCAAATGGCAGTATTTTAACTTTTTTTTATGGCTGAATAGTATCCCATTGTATATATGTACCACATCAGCTCTGACAAGGGGTTAATATCCAAAAAATGTAAAGAACTCATACAACTCAACACCAAACAAACAAACAATCCAATAAAAAGGGGGGGGGGACAGAAGAACAGACACATCCCAAGAAAACATACAAACCAGTAAGTCACGTTTTAAGAGGACATCAAATTGAATGCACACCTGGTGAAAGAGAAGTCTGATCATGAAGGAAATCCACCACTGTTCAGAGTAGAGACATTTATATACCAAATTAGAGAACCTGGAATAAAGTTTTATGTGTCCTTTGCAATTATCTTATCCAAACCCTTATTTAATTGAGAAGGAAACCAAAGACTCAAAATGTTTTAATAAACTTGTGGCCATTTAATTAATTAATCTGGAAATAAGATTTTGTTGTTGTTGTTGTTTTGTTTTACCTGAAGTATGGTGCTATTACCTGTTAGGCCTATAGGGCAACACAATCCTTAACAGCAATTTGCTCTCCCACCACTGGAGAACACAAGACAAGGACAAAGTTGCTGGACACAAGGAGTCAGACCATACAAGGAATGGAAACTGTCCTGAAGGCACCTAATGGCATACCTGTATCCCATCTGCATTCCAAGCCCATCACCTCAGCCCCCAAACCCACTGCCCACAAAAGCCTCCCTCCAGTGACTGCATATAAGGGTGAAATCCCAGCTCCTGGGTGCTGTCATCATCAACCCAATGTTCCCTTGACTTGGTGCTGTGCAGCCTTCCCTTTGGATATTCCATCCCTATCCCCTTCTCTTAAATAAATTCAATTTTCATTAAGCACCTTCTGAGATGGTTATTTAGCCTGCCCAGCCTACCCATGAGCACCATCCACCATGTTCACCTTTCATTACCTTTTATTGACCAAGGGAATTCAAGAATCACTCAGGTAGAGGTTTTGGAAGGTTATACATAGAAAAATTTCAGTTGGAATGAGAAAACAACAAAACATAACAACAACAAAAAAAAGCAAACAAAAAATACAAGGCTCATATAAGGTGCAAAAAAAATAAGATTTATATTCCACATTAGAGAAATTTGAATTACTCATCTGCAGATCTCTAATCCCCTGCTGTTATATGTTTTAATATGGCTTTTGTATGCCTATGGTAAAGTAGCTTTTATTCTGTTTCATGTAACTGACCTGATAGGACACACATTGGTGTTAGTATATAATTTTTTTTAAAGCTGTAGCCATCATCTCATTAGCAGAGGCTAGCATTTCACATATATATATGCCTAAGCGACTGTTACCACTGAATGACCGTAATGACTGGTCACTATGACATGCACTGATCACCAGGGGGCAGGCGCTCAATTCAGGAGCTGCGCCCTGGTGGTCAGTGCGCTCCCACAGCAGGAGCACTGCTCAGCCAGAAGCAGGGCTCATGGCTGGTGAGCACAGCTGCGGAAGGAGCCTCTCCCACCTTCACAGGCAGCACTACAAGCAGCAGCTGTTGCTGTAGGCACAGTGGGGCTGGGATGAGCAGCAGCTGAGCTGCGCTGGCCCCACCTGGGGCTGCTTCCCAGCTATCTGCCACTTCGACACTGCTACATCCCTGGGGGGATGTTGGACTGCAGGGTTTCAGCCAACATCCCCCCGCCCCCCCAGGGGTCCCAGATTGTGAGAGGGTGCAGGCCAGGTTGAGGGACCCCAGCCGTGCACAAATCTGTGCACCAGGCCTCTAGTTAAAAATATTATTAGGCTGATGTATTATAGCATCCAGAGCCCTCTAATAGAACATAATTTTGAAGTTAGTAAAGAATAACAAAATTATTTATAAAAATAAATATTTATTCATTCTAAAGCCAGGTATCAACAAATATATTAGTAGTAAGATGTGATTAATTAGGCCCCAGCTAACTAGCTCAGTTGGTTAGAGTATTGTCCAAATATGCCAAGGTTGCAGGCTCAATCCCTGGTCAGGGAACATAAAAAAAAATGAACCAATGAATGCATAAATAAGTGGAATAACACATTGATGTTTCTCTCTCTCTCTTTTTCTAAAAAAATATTTAAAAATTTTGATTAATTAATGGGTCAAAAACATTTTTCAATATTAATTTGGTTGAAAAATATGAACCAAAATTCACACACGTGTGTGTGTGTGTGTGTGTGTGTGTGTGTTTAGTAAAAGGGATGTTAAATATGTTAACATTCTGGATTTGCAACAATATTCTAAAGGCAACAATATGCTATGGCTGAAAATGTAATGCATACTTTTGTATTTACATAATTTTGCATTTGTGAATTTCAAAACAGTGAGACTGGTTTGGAACTTGCATCTTGATTTCCTAGTGTCAGTGACTTCATGCTGATATAAAGTAGAGAATAAAAAAATCAACCACAACACAAGATTCCGGCTGACTCTGAGAGGCATAGAGCTGATTGTCAAGGTTCAGGTATGTTTTCAAAGTTATGAATTCTTGCATTATTCTGAACTGTTTATAATCCTAGAAATTCAATGAAAGCTGTGTGTCAGCTTAGTTTACATATTTGTCCCAAAACTCTTCCAACTATGCATTTCTGTTTTTCAAATGGGCAATTGCAATGTAAATGAATGTGGTCTTGTCAGCATAATGTGCAGATTGTAGCTACTCTCATCTATCTGGAAACACTTTTATCAATGTTGCTTTCTTATGGTGTGGTTATTTTTTTCCTTGTTTTGTTAAATATATCTTTCAGGGTAGGCTATGATTCAGTCAGGAGAGGGATTGGTTAGGATGCTGAAACAACTCTGCAATTTTGTTTTTAAAAAATTGTTTATCACTAATGCTGTATTTTTCTTTTAAGTAAGCAGGAGGCTCTATTTATTGTATTCACTCAGAATATCAGCAAATTAATCAAGTGGTTAGCAGGCCACTGAAAAATTATTTTAATGACAATTAAATGCTCACTAGCCAGAATTAGTCAAGAGCTCCACTCAATGGGACCAGAAATTAGAATCCTGAAATGCGCCCAGAAAATTGTGTCACAAATATTTGGCCAATGACAGTGAAGATAATTTCAAACAACCATTTAATGTACACTGTGTTATTAGATTTATTTTATCTAGTCATCACTCACAAGAAGTATGAATGAATAAATATGTAAATGAAAAGCAAAAACACTAAAAATAACAGTAAACATTTTAGCATCACATACTAGCACATAGATATGTATCAGAGAATCATAAAGGCAAGTACTAAGTGGTTCTTGATATATTAACTTATTTAATTCTATAGCAGCTCTATTAATTTCATGTTCTTCCTCATACTGCTTTTTCACATAAACAAACTAAGCCAAGAAAGGTTAAGTGACTTGTCCAAAGTCACAAAGTGAGTAATCGGCATGCAAACCCAGCCATTTTGCCTCCAGCGCCTCATGTTCTTATTCATTAATCTTAAATGCTTCAAACTGTAAGCATCTATTGAGCACCTTTTAGGTTTCAGGCTTGGTGGTAATTAAGAGCACATGCTTAAGAATAAAAATTCATGAGTTGGGATTTTTGTCTCCATCTCCCCCTCCCCTACTTGTCCTCTAACCTTGGGTAAATTATATGTATTATCTCACATTCACTGTCTTCATCTGTTGAATGTAGGTACCAATCACAGTACCTAGCTCAGAGGTTTGTTATGAAAATGAAATGACTAAATATATGTAAAATACTGACTTCATTGGCAAATAGTGAGCACTTAGTAAGACTGTCATGATTACAGATTTAAATAGAAACTTTTATATTATTTCATTTAATGTTGGCAAGGACCCTTGAGATTTGTCTTACTGCTTTGGGCTGAGCATAGCTCCTAGGAATGAAACAATTTACCTGGTGTCACAGAGCTCCTGAGTGGCATACCAAAGTTCCAATTCAGATCTTTTTGGCTGCTGAATATATTCTCTTGGCTGTCTTCAATATCTCAGAAAACAATCAGCTACCATAGACTGAGCGTAGGTCTAAAGAACAACTTAAATTTGATGTCACTTTTCTGTTTCAGAACTGGAAGCAGAATATCACATTACATTTAATATTTGCATTTTCACTTATCCCATCACTTTACCTCCAGCCTATATACTAATATGTCTTTATATTTTAAATGGCCACTGTGGGTTTCTTGTAGAAAACATATAGCTGGTGTTGTTTTTTCTTTTGTTGTTTACTTTCTGTATTTTCTTTTTTTAACTAGATGTGGTTATGGTAATACCATGTTTGTACTGTTTTTCTATTTGTTACACATGTTTGTTTTACTTTTTTCTTTCTTTCTATGTCTTTCTCAGGTTTTAATTAAGTAGTTTATAGTATTACACATTTTTTCTTTTCTTAACGTATAATTTATTTCCTTAAAAAATTGTGGCCCTAAAACAACAAGAAAGCCCACTGTATGGGAGAACATATTTTCCAATGTTATCTCCCATAAGGGTTTAATCTCAAAAATTTTCAGGGAACTCATAGAATTTAACAAAAGGAAGATAAACAATCCAAACAAAAATGGGCAAAGGACCTAAATAGATACTTTTCGAAAGAGGACATACAGAAGGCCAAGAGAGACATGAATACATGGTCAAAGTCACTAATCATTTGAGAAATGCAAATCAAAACAACAATGAGGTACTATCTCACACCTGTCAGAATGGCTAGCATCCACAAATCAACAAAAGACAAGTGCTGGCGAGGATGTGGAGAAAAAGGAACCCTCGTGCACTGCTGGTGGGAAGGCAGATTGGGGCAGCCACTGTGAAAAACAGTATGGAGTTTCCTCAAAAAGTTAAAAATAGAACTCCCATTTGATCCAGTGATCCCACTTCTAGGAATATATCCCAAGAAATCAGAAACACCCATCAAAAAGGACATGTGCATACCTATGTTCATAGAAACCCAATTTACAATAGCTAAGATTTGGAAACAGCCTAAGTGCCCATCAGCAGATGAGTGGATTAGAAAACTGTGGCACATCTACACAATGGAATACTATGTGGCAATAAAAAAGAAAGAACTCTTACCATTTGCAACCGCATGGATGGACCTGGAGAGCATTATGCTAAGTGAAATAAGCTAGTCAGAGAAAGATAAATACCACATGATCTCACTCATTTGTGGAATATAATGAACAACATAAACTGAACAAAAATAGGTTCAGAGACAGAGATTTACCAAATGGACCATCAAACCTCAGAGGGAAGACAGGGGAGGATAGGAGGTGAGAGTGTGTAAGAGATCAACCAAAAAAAGTATGTATATATATATATATATATATATATATATATATATATATATATCCTAATCATTCAATGATATCCTATATAATAAAAGGCCAATGGCCATAATGACCAAAATGACCAAATAAATGGTCACCAGGGAAGTGCATGGAACACCTCTCAGTCCCTCCCCCACGGCCCACAGGCTCCTATCACAGCAAGGCTGGCGGCCAGTGGGCGGGCGAGGCAGCAGGCGCAGAGAGGCGGGGACAGTGAAGTCACTATGCTACCAACCTGGGGATGGGGCCACCGCAGCCCCGCAGCTGGCCCAGAGGCATAATGACCTCGCTACTGCAGCAGCAGCGGCTGTGCATCAGGCCTGGAAAGAGGCCCGGAGAGAGAGGCCGGGCCTGATCTGCAGCTGCCATGGAGGCTGCGGATCAGGCCCGGAGATAGGCCTGGAGAGAGTGGCAACTGTCAGTGGGGCCATTCTGGATTTCCCAGAGAAGCCAATGGCTTCCTAGGAGGTGGAGCTTTTGATGCTGACTGGCATAAAAATCCGGCCAATCAGAAGCAAATCTGGGTGAATTGTGAAGGCAGAACCTAAGGTGAGGGCTGAGGAAGGGTTTTAAGGGCAACAGCTGTTGGGTGTAAGGTGTAAGAAAGTGGTTCAATTTTTCAATAACTGGTTTGGCAGTATAGTGCATATGGCTGGCTATCAGTGCAGATATAGGGGTTATGTATTTTTGACTGCCAAAAGCATCTCTTCCTGCTGAAAAAGGCTCCCCCCCCACCCCCATTAAGCAATCCTATCCTATATAATCTATCTATACTAATAAAAGGGTAATATGCTGCTAATTAGACAGGGTCAACCAGCCATCTTCCGACGTCGACTTTCTTCCGGACAAAGCCATGGTGGTGGAGGCTGAGGCAAAGGCAATTAGGGATGAGATCAGGCTGGCAGGGGAGGACAGTTGGGGGCGATCAGGCTGGCAGGGGAGGGCAGTTGGGGGTTACCAGGCAGGGGAGGGCAGTTGGGGGCATTAGGCAGGCAGGCAGGTGAGTGGTTAGGAACCAGGGTTCCTGGGTTGTGATAGCAATGTCCAACTGCTGGTGTAGGCCCGATCCCTGTGGTCAGTGCGCTCCCTATGGGATCGGGCCTACACTGGCAATCAGACATTCCCTGAGGGGGTCCTATATTTGACAGGGTGCAGGCTGGGCTGAGGGACACTCCCATTGTGCACTATTTCATGCACAGGCTCTAGTATCATGAGAGGAGGATATTCACTGGGAAAGGAATTTATTTGCTTTGTTATATATGGTAGAGTTTTATAGTACTATATTTGGAATATATAATTATATGCATTTTTATTATTAAGAATCACAATATCTACTTCCATTAGAATCTCTAGTCACTTACAGTTTATGCTTTATTTTTGGGTACTTAGTTTGGTTTCTCTTTTTCAATTCTTAATTAAAATTCCCATAATGGAAAAAAAAAAAGAGCTGGAACAAAGCACATTATTTTCCCAAGTCGTTTTTAATCCCCATAGAGAACTACAAATAAAATGCACAAACTCCAAAAAAGAAAAAAAAAAGTGGTCCTGGCCAGATAGCTCAGTTGGTTGGAGAGAGCATCATTCTAATATGCCAAGGTTGTGGGTTTGATCCTCAGTCAGGGCACAGACAAGAATGAACCAAAGAATGCATAAATAAGTGTAACAAAAAATTGATGTTTCTCTCTTTCTCTCTCTCCCTCTCTCTAAAATAAATCAATTACTAAAAATATTTTGTGGTTTTCCCTGAGTTTTTAATACACATTTATAAGTAATCAAGTTCTACATTCAAATAACACTAAACCACTTTATGGGTAGTGAAATCTATATATATAAAAGCCTAAGCAACCTAACAACTGTTTGCTATAACGTGCACTGACCACCAGGGGGCAGACGCTCAATGCAGGAGCTGCCCCCTGGTGGTCAGTGCGCTCTCACAGCAGGAGTGCCACTCAGCTGACTGAAGGACGCCAGACTCAGGGCTCATGCCTGGCAAGTACAGCTGCTGTGGAGTGAGCCTCTCCTGCATCTGTGGTGGCAGGCGCAGCAGGGGCTTGGATGAGCAGGAGTGGTGAGGTGCACAGCCCAGGCTTGGGCTCCTTCACAGACGCCTGCTGCTTTGCACATTACTATATCCCTCGGGGGATGTCAGATTGCGAGAGGTGCAGGCAGGCTGAGGGACCC
>NW_005871081.1:6470021-6545905 GCF_000147115.1 Myotis lucifugus
TCCTATCATGTTTACCAAAATGTTGTCCAAAAGACCAATTAGGAACAAGAAAAATTATAAAAGATACTAGAGGCCAGGTGCATGAAATTCGTGCACAGGGGGTGTCCCTCAGCCCAGCCTGCACCCTCTCCAATCTGGGAACCCTTGAGGGATGTCTGACTGCCCGAGATCAGGCCTAAATAAGCAGTCGGACATCTCTCTCACAATCCAGGACTCCTGGCTCCCGACAGCTTGCCTGCCTGTATAATTGCCCCTAACCACTCCCCTGCCAGCCTGATCGACGCCTAACTGCTCCCCTGCCAGCGCAATTGCCCCGAACTTCCCTTCCTTGTCATCCCGGTCACCCCTAACTGCCCTCCCCTGCCGGCCTGGTCGCCCCTAACTGCCCTCCCCTGCAGTCCTGGGTCCCCCCCCCAACTGTCCTCCCCTTCAGGCCTGATCACCTCCAACTGTCCTCCCTTTCAGGCCTGGTCCCTCCCAACTGCCTACCCCTGCAGGCCTGCTCACCCCCAACTCCCCTCCCCTGCTAGCCTGGTTCCACCCAAATGCCCTCCCCTGCAGGCCTGGTAGCCCCCAACTTCCCTCCCCTGCAGGCCTGGTCACCCCCACTGCCCTCCCCTGCAGGCCTGAGTCCCCCACAACTGTCCTCCCCTGCCAGCCATCTTGTGTCCACATGGGGGCGGCCATCTTTGACCACATGGGGGCTGCCATCTTGTGTGTTGGAGTGATGGTCAATTTGCATATTACTCTTTTATTAGATAGGACTAGAGGCCCAGTGCACAAAAATTTGTGCACTCGGGGGTAGGGGGTCCCTCAGCCCGGCCTGTGCCCTCTCGCAGTCTGGGACCCCTCAGGGGATGACCACTTATTGGCTTAGGCCTGCTCCCCGGGGTATTGGGCCTAAGCTGGCAATAAGACATACCTCTGGCAGCCCGGCAGCCCTTGGGGGATGTCCACTTGCCAGCAGGGAGCATACCTTAGCTGCAGTCAGACATCCTTAGCGCTGCTGAGGAGGCAGAAGAGGCTCCCACCACCACCACTGTACTGGCAGCCGTCAGCCTTGCTTGTGGCTGAGCAGAGCTCCTCCATGTGGGAGTGCACTGACCACCAGGGAGCAGCTCCTGCATTGAGCATCTGCCCCCTGGTGGTCGTGTGTGTTATAGTGACCAGTCATTCCCAGGCTTTCTGCTGTTAGGGTCAGTTTGCATATTACCCTTTTACTATATAGGATAGAGGCCTGGTGTACGGGTGGGGGCCGGCTGGTTTGCCCTGAAGGGTGTCCCGGATCAGGGTAGGGGTCCCGCTTGAGTGCCTGGCCAGCCTGGATGACGGGTTGATGGCTGTTTGCAGCTGGTCACACCCCCTTCAGTGTGGGGGTCCCCACTGGGGTGCCTGGCCAGCCTGGGTGAGGGGCTGAGGGCCGTTTTCAGGCTGGCGGGCGACTGAAGCTCCCAGCCTCTTTTTTTTTATTATTATTCTGGGATTTATTTACCTTCTATAGCTGTCACTGGAGCTGAGAGCCGGCTCCAGCTCTGAGGCCCGGCTCCAGCTCTGAGGCCCTGGCTGGCTGAAAGCAGGTATCTGGGTTATTTTAGCTTCTATAATTGAAACTCTGTTGCCATCACTGGTGCTCTAAACTCTGAGGCCCCGGCTGGCTGAAAGCAGGTATCTGGGGTTTGTTTAGCTTCTATAATTGCAACATTGTTGCTTGTGGAGCTCAGAGCTGGGACACAGCAGGCAGGGAACCTTGGCAGAGCTGGGCCGCGGCAGGCAGGGAACCTTGGCTTCCTCCATCACTGGAGCAAGCAAGCCTCATGTTCGCTTCAGCTGTGTGGCTGCCGGCCGCCATCTTTGTTGGCAGTTATTTTGCATATCCTGCTAATTAGCGAATGGGAAGCATAGCGGAGGTATGGTTAATTACCTTGTTTGCCTATTATTAGATATGATACTTTTTTGCCTTCATGTTGCTACTAGAAACAAATACCTCAAGCGTTCAGATCTTGACTTCTAATGTCATTCTATAATAAAAGGTACCTGAGCTCCTTGGTGAAATGGCAAATTCTAGAACTGAATAAGAAATACACAAGAGGAACCTAGAGACTCTCATAGCTTCAAGCAGTAAGGAAGCATGAAAAAGATACCCTGCAAGTATGAGGCATACCAAAGGAACACAGAAGCTAACAAAAAAAAAAAACAAAAATCAAAAAAATCTTGTGGAAAAATGGTAGGACATTTTGAGTACATAACAACATATAAAGTAATATTTAATTATAACCCAAAGTATACAATAAATGTCCAAAAGAGCACATTGATATAAATAAATAATTGAATATATAAATAAGTTAGAGGGGTGAGACAGATCTCCTATGCAGAAGATTCCAAATAACAAGTGTGGTTACTTCTTCAAGGACATGAAGCATGACACCTCCCTCCTGAAGTATGGATTGCACATAGTAACTTCCTTACAAAGACTATAGTATTGTGAGAACAGAAAAATAACTTTCCTTCCCACTTTTCTAAGTTCTTCTGGCTGGACTAATAATCAAATTAACATAAGACAGATTAACAGGAGAAAATAACCAATTTTATGAAATATGTACATGTGGGAGTTCCATTAAGAATATGAGAACTGAGAACACATTGAGTAGTTGAGGTTTATATGCCATTATGGACTAAGTAGAAGGAGGCAGGGATCTAGGATTTCAAAGGGAAAGTATGCAATACACTAGTAGATGAGTAAGAGCAAACATGTGGTAAACAAATTCTTGCTGGGCCACCCAGAAACAATGGGACACAGAAGGGGATTAAAAAACAGGCTTGCTAGATTGCTCCCTGTCTGCCACACTTCATTCATATATGCCAAGGTGAATAGCTAAAATAAATAGCTCTCTTCCTTTAATTTTTTTTTTCTATCTGAATGCCTCAGGCAGGTAAAAGGGGAGGGCCAAAGGTTCTTTCTGTGTCTTTTGTTCTTAAAAATAAATAGCAAAAATAATCAGTGTCCTAAAAGATGTTTTGGGGTGCAAACTCTGGTTACCCTCAGGATTAAAAGAGGGAACAAGAGTAGCTTGATAGAGGAGAAACTTGATTAAAGTTATTTCAGCCAGGTGATCAAGGGCAACATCTACAGTGATAAGTCAGGTTGATAGTAGATAACATTGATATGACCTGATGAGAATGGCACTTTTCTGCTTCTGCTTTTGTACCAAAAAGACACAACTCATTTTATTCATAAGGAATACACTTGACAGATCTCAACTGCAAGACAGTCTAACAAAATACCTGTCCAGTATTCCTCAAAACTATGAAGGTCACCAAAACACAAATAAATTCTAAAAAGCTCTTAGAGCCCAAAGGCATCTAAGGAAACATGACTAATAAATATAATGTGTATCCTGGAACAGAAAAGAGAGACATTATTTAACAAGTAAGAAAGTCTGAGTAAAGTATGGATGTTAGTAAATAAAAACGTATTGATATTGGTTCATTATTTATAACAAATGTATCATACTATATAAGACTAGAGGCCCAGTGCATGAAAATGTATGCATTGGAGGGGGGTCCCTCAACCCGGCCTGCCCCCTCTCACAGTCTGGGAGCCCTCAGGGGTGGGAGGCGACCCGGTGATCGGGGAAGGTGATGCTCCATCACACCTCTGCTGCTGACACTGCCAGCAGCACAAGCCTCTGCCGGCCCTGGTTACCTGAGCCTTGGGTGGCCCTGGGTGGCTGGGCTTCCATCATCTGATGTTTGCCTGCTCTTGGGCTGGCCCTGGGCGGCTGGGAAGCCAACATCTGAAGCACAGGCTGGGGGGCTGAGGGCGGGTCCGGCGGCACCATGTGCCTGCTGCCCCCGGTGGGGCTGAAAGGACTGGAGGACTCCGGCGGGGCTGAGGGGACTGGGTGCCAACATCTTTGTGATGGCATGATGGTCAATTTGCATATTCCCTCTTTATTAGGTAGGATGATATGTGGCAACTCTGTTCTATCTTCACAAGTTTTATGTTAACTTTAAACTGTTCTAAAATTTTTTAAAGTTTATTTAAAAACAAAATAAAAATTTGGCAGATCAGCTAACAATCCTTAATTGGGTCTATAATGCAAATTTCCAAACCAAAAACATCAAGACCACACTGGTCTAAGCCACAGGTGTCTTCTGACAGCGAATCCTGCAGAACCATCTGAACTGATCAATCACTTGGGCCTTTGTCTTCCAATTGCATACAGAAGTGTCACAGATTAAATCATTACTAAAATTTCAGCTTTCCTAATGGCCAGAGGTGTAATGCCTCTTTAGTACTAAAAAAATTGTTGACTATCACTTGAACCTGAGGCCAGATAGGTGCTTCCTATTTCACCCTGAATCCTTACCTAGAAAAGCTATCTAGGCTCAACAGAGAGAGAGCATCCCCAGTGGCCAGGAGGCTAAGAGCCCATTCCCAAAGGATGATCCTGCCTTGTTAGTGAGAGAGCATCTTTTTTTCTTTTCTCTGACTTCACTGTTGGTTCCCAATAGTCAATTTTCAGCAATGCACCCAAAGTTCTTATTCCAAAATGGAATTGCTAGCAATCTTCTAATAATAACTTCCTGGTGGTCTGCCTGATCATTTGGCACAAAAGCAAAAGTCCTCCATAACCTTCTAACCCCATCTCCTTCCCCTCTCTCTCCTGAGCACAAAATTTTAACCCAGTGTCTCTTTATGATGTTCTGCAAACATACTGTTCCCATTCAGAGCGTGTGCACTGGCAGATGGCTCTACAGGAAATGGACTTTCCAAAGAAGGTTCTTCCCTCACTGCTTTGTCTTTTTTACTCATTTTCTGCCTTATCACCTCAATAACACATCACAAAAAACTGCACCTAATGCCCATTTCCCCTCTTATTTTTTAGCACTGGTATATTCTGATATATTATAGTTTTAGTCATTTGTTTATTTTTTGTCACCAACCAAGAGAAATTAACTTACATAAAGGCAGTGAATTGTTCATTTTATAACCACATATGCAACATCTAAAACATATCTGGAACTTAAGTACTTTCTAAAAATGTGAATCACTCTTACTACTGAATGAATTTATCAATAATCAATGAATAGCACTTTTGAAAGAACTGTTGTTATTTGTAAAAAACAAAGCAAAGCAAAAACACATATATGTGTTGGCCAAACTAAATATAAATATTAGCTCCACCACTTAAAGACTTTGGAAAGTTGCTTACTTTTCTTCTATGATTCCTCACCTGGGAAACATCCCATTATATCTTATTTATGAGATTATTACAATAAACTAAATAATGTATAAGAACTTAGATGATAAGCACTCATCTAAACCTAGTGATTTAGAAATCATTTGAAATTTATCACCTAACAGGTGTAACAATATCCAGTGTAAAAGAATCATGATTGATGTTTAAATATGAGAATGGTGATATTGTATAACATAAACATTCAAATTGATTTCATTTTCTCAGAAGCAAGAGAGCAAGTTAGAATGATAGTAATATTAAAGGCAAGCAAAAGAACAAGGGAGAAAGAGAAATAACAACTTAAATTGTTTGGATAATTGGGTGAAATATTCCCTGGCAAATTTATGCCCTGTAGTTAGCCTGAGATGGGAGGCATGACTCTGTGAGCCCTCCGTCATGCTCAATTACTACATACCTCTCACAGGTGACCAGCAGACAGGGCCAAATGGGATTCTACTTTTAAAGATGGATTTTTGGAGCCATGTGGGCCATAAATGAAAGCCACTGCTAAATCAGGAGCTTATCCAGAGAAACAGTGATCTGCCCATGCCTTGAGGAAAATACTATGACAAAAATTATTTTGTTCAGTTGTTGTAGATCTCCAAAAGTGTCCCTTCCTAAGGGATTACTAAGATTAATACTAAATATGGTTATTATGTAAATCATAAACTTAGCATATGTTTATGTGACTACTGAAAAAAAAACACACAATCAATCATAAATGAAAGGAGACTTCATGTGTTGAATGATGTAGGAAAAATTCACAAGTGATATTGATATTGCTTTCTCACAAACTTTGTATTTACTGTTCCTGTGTTTTAGTATCTCTTTGAATCAAAGTTATAAGTAGGGAGTCGATATATATGGCCCTGTGCACAAAGATTCAAAGATTTGTGCACTTGGGGGGGAGAGAGGGTCCCTCAGCCTGTCCTGTGCCCTCTCGCAGTCTGGGACCCCTCGGGAGATAACGACCTGATGGCTCAGGCCAACTCCCGGGTGGCAGAGGGCAGGCCCAATCCCTAGGTGCAGCCCCTGGTCGGGCTCAGAGCAGGACTGATTGGGGAGTTGGGGCGCTGCCCCCTGTCATGCACAGAGCAGGGCGGATCGGGAGGTTGCGATGCCACCCCTAGTCACGCTCAGGGTAAGGCTGATTGGGGGGTTGGGGCACCGCCCCCTGTCACACTCAAGGCAGGGTCGATAGGGAAGTTGCGGCGCCACCCCCTGTCACACACAGAGCAGGGCCCATCAGGGGTTTGGGGCGCTGCCCCCTGTCATGCACAGAGCAGGATCCATCAGGGGGGTTGGGGCTCTGTACCCTGTCACACACAGAGCAGGGCCCATCAGGGGGTTGAGGAGCTCCCCCCATCACTCACAGAGTAGGGCCGATAGGGGAGTTGGGGCACCGTCCCCTGTCACACACAGAGCAAGGCGGATCAGGGGGTTGGGGTGCTGCACCCTGTCACACACAGAGCAGGGCCGGTCAGGGGTTTGGGACGCTGCACTATGTCACACACAGAGCCGCAGGTTGGTCAGGCACAGAGCAGGGCTGATCAGGGGGTTGGGGCGCCTTCCCCTGTAACGAACAGAGCAGGGCCGATCAGGGGTTTGTGGCCCCGCCCCCTGTCACACACAGAGCTGCAGAGCGATCAGGGGGCTTGGTTGCTGCCCCCTGTCATGCTGATCCCGGTGCCAGGAGGCCTCGTAGCTCCGCTGATCCCGGTGCTGGGAGGCATATTACCCTTTTACTATATAGGATAGAGGCCTGGTGCATGGGTGGGGGCTGGCTGGTTTGCCCTGAAGGGTGTCCTGGATCAGGGTGGGGGTCCCCACTGGGGTTCCTGGCCAGTCTGGGTGAGGGGCTGAGGGCCATTTTCAGGCTGGCGGGTGACTGAAGCTCCCAACCGCTCCTTTTTTTCTTTTTTTTTATTCTGGGCCAGCTTTAGCTCTGAGGCCTCGGCTGCTGAAAGCAGGTTTCTGGCCTTTGTTTACCTTCTGTATTTGAAACAATGTTGCGGTCCTGCTGGCTGAAGCCTGGCTGACTAAAGCAGGTTTCTGGTGTTTGGTTTAGCTTCTATATTTGTTACAATGTTTCTTACTATTGTAGCTCAGAGGCTGGCAAGGCAGGCGGGGAAGCTTGGCTTCCTCTGTCACTGAAGCAAGCAAGCCTCCCTGTTTGCGTCAGCTGCCTGGCTGCCGGCCGCCATCTTGGTTGGCAGTTAATTTGCATATCTCCCTGATTAGCCAATGGGAAGGGTAGCGGAGGTATGCCTAATTACCATGTTTCTCTTTTATTAGATAGGATATATATCCTATTTAATAAAGATGGAATATGCAAATTGACCACCACTTCACAACAAAGATGGCAGTGCCCACAGCCAATAAGGAGGGAATATGCAAATTGATGCAACAAAGATTGTGGTGGCCGGGCTGGGATGCTTGCTTCATAGCCATGGTGATGATGCAGGTGTTCCACCCCACCCCAGCTGCTCCAGGCCTCTGGGCAACTTGTGAAGGCAGAAGGCACCTCCGGGCCTGAGTGAAGGCAGAAAGACTGTCCCAGGCCAGAGCAAAGATGGTGCCAGCAGCCAGGGGAAGGAAGGCCTATTCTTGCATGAATCTTCATGCATTGGGTCTCTAGTATATATCACATAGAAATTAATTTTACTCTGTTCTTGATGAAAAGAAATAAGAAGGTAAAACACATTTTGGATAACCTGAGTTCTCTTAGATGACAATAAACTGTTTAGACACAAAGTAGAACAGAGTTGCTCCCTCTTGCCTTATCTGATGGTAAGGTCAGGTGTATGGCCAGAGGGAGAAATAGTGATTGATGCCTGTGGAACCCCCACAGTGCCCTCTACCCCCATAACTCCTGTCCTACAGAGCTTCTAGAACTGGTAGAGCCACGGGCAACATGAGGAGTAATTCTTACCTTTGAGCAGTGTTTGGGTAGGCTTGGTCATGAGCCAAGCCATTGTAAGCTTAATATGAATGAGTGGGCACCACAAGGGAAGATGTGGTAATCTAGACATATTGATTATGACAAGGTGTCTTTCCTAACTTAAAACAAAAGATTGTCATGTTGCAAGCACTTCAGTGTGTCTTGTTTCTCACACCTACTCACTTCTTGACCCACTGCATATATTTCTAATCAAATACAGTTGACACAAGAGAAGAAATGCCACAAAAAAGCCAAACTTCTAGGTCAAGTGCTTTTAGATATTACAAAGATATTATTATGCATTTGGACAAGAGCTGTTTTAATAAAATATTTTTTTCTGGGTAATGTTTATTAAAGTGACAGCACAACATATTTAAAATGTAATGCTTTCTCTGGGTTAGACTTAGCTGTAGAATTCCATGGTTCTTCAGGTGAGTGGGGACATGCTAAGATCCAACCCACACTGAAATGAAGATTCCCCCTCTGAGAAGGTGCAGCACAGTCTCATGGTGATTACAGAAACAACATAATAATACCATCCTTTCTCAGTTTCTCATAGAACTAATCGTTCTTCCAGAAATGTTATAATCAAAGAGAAAGAACAATATTTTTAAAACATTAAGCATTTTTATTGAACAGCAGTCATATTATCTTTTAATTCTTATATACAAAAATGATGTGCCATTTACAGTTTTCACTTATTCCACTGATTTAAAAATATTATTCACATTAGAAATATTCATTATAATAAAAAGGTCGTTTTTCTAATTGAGGTAAAATACTATAATAGCTTAAAAAAACTTTTCTGTGCCAATAGAATAATAAAATTGCTCTCTAAAAGGGATATTTTACATCTGATTTCATATTTCAATGGACTCATACTACGAAATTGGCCTCAGGGTTCAAACCACAGGACAATTCTATAATTATGTCTTTCTGGTGATTTCAATAATAAGATTATTTGAGTTGACTTCGTGGTGATTCTGCCTTCTACTAAATTCAGTCCCAGAAGGACTTTGTTCTATGGAAACTTGAGCACATTATTTTTTCATCTATGTTCTAAGACTTCTTCTTTTTTTTGTCTTTTTCTTTTTAAATACATGTGTAAAAGAATTAAGAGAGAACAGAGAGAGAGAAAATGATATAATTAGGAGCTTTGGGGAGAAACTCTCAATTCATGACCATCTTTTCTGGCTAATCAAAAGACTTTCGAGTATGGAAAAGACAGATTTCATTACTGTTCAAGACACTGACAAACTCCAAATCAATACTACCCATCAAAAAAAGAAAGTGAGACATTGAAGTGAGTTGAATTCGATTCCTTATTACTTACTCTTAATAACTTCATAGAACATACAATTTAAAAGCATATTTAAGAGCAGATTTAGAATTGACTAGATTTCAAATCACCATTCACATGAATGAATTAAGCTGATCTTTTGGCTGTTTGTCATTGATTTGTAATATGCATAAGAAGAATAAAAGAATTTTGATGAAAATATTGTATGGCATGGGAGATCTGCTGCCAACATGTTTTCAATACAATGCAAATCCTAGACTATTTTCACATGGAAACTAGGAAAGCCCATAAATTGAAACAACTATTATAAAATTACTAGTCAATCAAATATTTCTTTTCTCTATATTTTTCTATCAACAATCCCACTGAACAGGTTTTAGAAATTTAAGATAAATTTGGATCATGATGTTAATTTGCTTTATTAAGATCATATTATCAAATTATAACTATTTTTTTTTGCACCCAGATTCATTCAACCTAATGCACATTCAACTCTCTAATTAGTAGCAACTTCTCTGGGCTTAGAGAGTTCTAGAGTTCTTGATAATGCATTTCCTCTTGTTAACAGAAGTTTCAGAGCTCCCTAGGTATTTACATGAAAATTCATTTATCTTGGCCCCAGTAGTGCCTTTCAAAAGAAAGCACAAAATTTTGCATCAGCAAAATTCCCCAGGATCACATAATAACCCATGTGAGGTCACAACTCAAAACAAACCATTGTGTAGCTTACATTTCAAAGACATTTCCCTTGTGTTCTTAGCATGGATAATGAACCTAGTCTTCTGTGAACAGTATGAGATGATCAATTCCCACTGTGACATGTTTCTGTAGTGCTCAATTCAGCAATATAACAGTTCCCCCAAGAAGGTTAATACTATTAGGGAGAAGCAATCATAGTAGAGCAATACCTTACTTTTTAAAAGAATAAAACAAATGGAATTTAATAATATTTATTAATTGTAAACTTCAGTTCAAGTTATGAATTAAGTTTTAAAATAGCTATAATAAAATGCATTTATTTTCACAAGTGTTAGATTGTACACACCTTCCAGATACAGTTTTCTTCCACCACTGCTGCCCCCACTATTCTCATCATCAACATCTTCATCATCAGCTGATAATAATTTTAAAATGTAAGTGTCTTATTTTATCTTTCTGAAAAAGAAAAATTTTGCATTTAGGATTTGAATACAAGACATTGCTCCTTTAAAGCATTTCACAGAAATATTTTCCTTAGATAAGATTATATTCTTATATTGGTTCTCCCCCTTTTTCTTATCAAAATAGGTATTGAACTTAAAATAATGGTTTTAGATTTTGACATAAAAAATATGGTAGTTTCCTATCAAAGAACTATAGTGATAATCTTTATTATTATGTGTCCATTAGCAATATCTACATTACATTAGCATATTTTAACCCTCTTTATGATCCATATTTGCATGCTTATTTTTTTAGTTTTGTGTATTGTGTTCATTATTTAATTTTTTCCACATAGAAAATGGTTATGTTCCCATTAATTTAGAAAGTATGTTCTAGCCTTAAGAATAACATTCAGAAGTCAAACATAAATTCTCAAGAACATCATTGTTATTTATCCTCCCTACTTAAAAGTAACTAAATCTAAAACAGGTTTCTCTACCCAGATATTCTTGGTACACTCAGTAAGCTGGGAACAATAGATGCCTAGATAGATAGATCAATAGATAGACTTCCCAGGTTTAGTTTAAACATGGTCTGTATTCCCAGATCTCTATGTACTTAACCCGCTGTGAAAATATGTTTGCCCCCACCTTAATCTCCATTTAGCACCTCACACAATGTGACAGTTTCAGAAGATGATGTTGGGATGGGAAGGTCCAAGGGGAATATCGCATTCAGGCGGATTGCACAGCTCACTTCCCTTTGTCATTTTAAATTACAGTGTCAAACACTTCCTGCTGTATAACACTCAAATTTGTGTCAGAAACAGTAAAAGGTGAAACCTTTCCTTGCACTAAAGTTCATTTTGTTCTGAGTGTCAGGAGGAATTTTAGAGAGAAGGATCACCGCCTTTCTTTCTACCAGTGCAGGCAGCATTAAACAAAAATGACAACCATGCAAGGTGTGCACATATGTCATTATGCTATTAAACATTAGCCAGTCGGAGTTTCTAAAGTTTAGTGACAGTTCAGGGCATTCATCTCCTGGTGCTCGGCTAGTCTGACGATCCGCACTGGGAGGAACACCCCTGGGTAAGATTTTACTTATGAGAAATGAGGCTTAATGGCCTGTTCGCCCAAATCACTTGCTGACTGGTCAAGTTTTTTTTGTTGGTGGAGCATTAGCACTTCTTTTGTCATGACTGAGCAACTTGACTTTACCTAGTCGCTTCCAGCTGCTTCTGCTCTCCTCCCGCTGGCCCTCCTGACCACAGTCATTTTTCAGCTTTGCCACTTGGCCTCTGGTCTACAAGGCTTCTGAATCCTCCCAGAAGCCCTGAACCTTGTCCTTTTGTTCTTTAACAGTGTCTGCCAACCTCTATACTTACTTCCAGATATCTTACACCTGGTTCTCTGTAAAACTACCCATGAACTACATCTTCAAATATGATCGCATGTCTGGGAATTGCTTCAGAATAATCTGGGGGTGGGAAGTGGGCAGAGCTGAAACAATATTGGCCATAATTCCATAATTATGGAAGCTGGCTGAAAGTTACATGGGATCTCTTATAGTGTTTTATTTTCTTTTGAATATATATTTAATAATATTGTCAGGCTTCATATTAATTGTAGTTACTATATGCATATGAACATTCATAAAAATATCGAAGTATGATTACTGTTATCCATCACATATATTTTCTTTCTTTCTTTTTTTTCCCATCTGCTAAAGGCCTTTAGAAGGGGCAAAAGAAGTAACTTTATAATCCACGCCTATTCAGTTAAAATCCCAACTTTATGATTTACCCAGTGTTGGGGTTTGCACAAGTGGTTTTATTTCTCATCTCATTTTATTCCTATGAAAAATGTGTGGTACATAATAACACCTACTTTTAAGAAGATTAGAAGACTTTGCACCTGTTACAAAAGTAGAACTACCCCGCTCCCCACATGGATTTTGTGGCAATTTATAGATCTCTCCCTTCTGAAGACCACACCTGTGGACTTTTTCCCTGTGTTTTATTAATTGAAATACAAATAGGTATGTTACAGCACACTTTAATGTATTAGCAGGTGTGTTTTTTTAAGTTATTCTTTGTTTTTTAGGAATGAGACAACTTACAATATCTTTATATGTAGCAAAAGTAAAACTGTGTGAATTAGCACAGAATTGAATAGAGTAGCATTTTACAATATTTTGGTAGGATTCCAAGACTGAAGTCACTAGGAGCTGCTTTGACTCAATTTGACTTTTTACTACACTTTCCTCTTTTATTCTCCAGCTACAAACAAGAGCTTTCTCATGTGTCATCCCAAATGCATCCGTCATCCAGTCTCCTCCACACCCGCCTCCTGTTCTCTTCATTTCAGTGTTTCTGGGTCAGAGAGCAGCCTGACAGGGCATATGGCTGCTGGGCACATGGGCTCCCACGTGCCTGACAGGGTCCAAACTAAGGGTGCTGTTCCCCACAAAACGTGTTTCCATCTGAAGGGGCCTGATGGTGCTGTGCTTTGTTTGGAAACGTGAGGAGTAGTTTTCTCCTAAAATCTGTGGATCCCAATGCATTCTGATTACAGTAATTTAATACCACATAAACCTGACCTTTTAAATAGCACTTTTTTCTCAGAGTTCTACAACTAATCTGAAGTAACCAGTCTCTGCAGGCATTGGGTCTGATCATTTCTCTATTAGGACTCAAATCTCCTGAGTTGGATTTAGATACCATGCCACTCAGCTCCATTTTTGCACAATTTCATTTTCTCTCATCTTGACAACTGATCATAAAATTTCTCTTCAGTCAACAATCAAAATGGAAAATGTGTATTCACGCTTCATATACATGGCTAACTCATGAAGCCACTGTCCATGTCCATTAATCCTGATATTTATCTATAATTTGCAAAACATTCCAATAAAACTCTTAAGATCTTGGATAATTTAATGGAATACTGGAATTTTGCTCCAGAGAGCATATAACTGTTGGAATTTACAGTTGCAACTGTGAATTTTCATTTTTCAACTGTGTTAATTTTTCAGCACTTTCTGTTCATTCAGAACTATGAAATTTGGTCTCCATATGCCTCTCTCTCATTCTTGAAAAGCAAGGATTTCTCTAAGTCTAGGAATCTCCAAAAGCAACAAAATTTTCAAAACTTTACTTTTTCCTTTTTCTATTAATTTTAATAATATCTACTATTTTCTTTATTAGTAAGGACTAATACGATAATGGTTTCAATTCAATAGATATAATAGTTCAAGAAATGTGATTCAAATGAAAAATCCACAGAATAAAAGAATGCTGAGAAAGAAAGTGGGAGAAGGTTATTGGTAAAAAAAAGTAGACATAGAATAGATACCATCCCACCTTTCTGTTCTTTAAAATAAATATTATCAAATTATTATAGGTGTCTCCCTCCTCTCAAACAGTTGGAGAGAGGGAGGATAGAAAGTAATTGCTGGAGAAAACAGATAAGATCTTCTGATGCATCTGCAAAGCATTAGACCCCAAAGAAGGACACACAGTTGCCTATTGCCAGCATGTTTTAGCAGCTGTATTAAAAAGTTTCGCAGTCAGTAGAATAAACTTGGGCGACCATTAAATGAGTGTGCCTGCTTTTAAAAAATTTCAAAGTCTAGCTATTGCTTCATGATGGAGAAGTGAGGAATTAATGCCAATGGTGTTTCTTTCAACCATTTTCCATCAAAGATGATGTGAAACAGATCTGTGCTTTGTATTTCCCTAAGAAGTTCTGCCAAAGCGAGGCAGCTGCACCATAGCTATTAAGCCAGTTTTTTTAAAGATATTGGTACGACACGCTGGCAACAGAGCACAGTGAGAAGACCATGGTGTTTGGAGTCAGAACAATCAGCTGTGTGAGCAGGTCACTAAACTTATCTTAACCTCAGTATTGGTGATCATTGAATAAGAGAATCTAAATGGAAGAGCTGCTATATGATTGGGAGGGGGGCAATATGGGATGGAGAAAATAGTATCAGATGCAGAAACAGATAAACTCACACTGGTGTGCATTCCTCACCTCTCCTCCATCTCCAGCACTGACTACATCACCTAATTTCATGAGATTGATAAAGTGCTAAAGCTTCTGAGAAATCATTTTCTTATCTTTAAAGTGATAATAATAAGATCTACTGCCTTGGGTTACAAAGATGAAAAAGAGGACATGGAAAAGCACCTAGAAAAGTGACAGGCATGTAGTATAGTTTCTGTATAAATATTTTTCTCACCTTACGGGGAAAGATGTTAATCTTCCTGTGTGATTGTTTGCTATTGCTGCTAAAAGAAATTAACACCAATTTAATGACTTAAAAATGTATTGTCTCACCATTTTGGAGGTCAGAATTCTAAAACTGATCTCACTGGATTAAATCCAAAGTGTCAGCAGGACTGCATTCTTTCTTGAGGCTCTGGGAGGAAAATTAATTTCTTTGCCTTTTCTAGCTTCTAAGGTTTCTCATGTTTCTTACCTCGTGGCCCCACTCCTCCATCTTAAAAGCCAGGGACATGGAGCAAAGACCTTTTCACACTACCATCTCTGTCTCTTCTTCTGCTGCTTCCATTTTCCACAATTTATAAGGACCCTTGGGATTACATTGGTCCCTCTGGGATAATCCAGGATAATGTCCCCATCTCAAGGTCAACTTGACTATCACACTTAATTCCTTCTGTAACCTCAATTCTCCTTTCCCACATAACCTGACATATTCAAAGGTTGGGGATTAGCACTTGGACATATCTTGGGGGCCAGTATTTTGCCTATTGTTTACTGTGAAAAAACACACAAAACAAAACAGAAGCCTTCATGTGAAAGATGTCTTTTGAGTTTTCCTGAGTAGCATCATTTATAAGTTGGAGGAAGAAGGAAAGAGCAGATCAACTTGAAGAGACAATAGCATGAAGGCATGGAGACATAAATAGTTCCATGACATGCTATGGAAATAGTTGAGGTTTGATATGATAGACCAGAGTGTATAATACCTGGATACATTGAAAACAATGTTGGTAGGTGGAGAAAGAACATATAGGACATGATAAAAGTTTTCCACATAGGGAAATGGATAATGAAGTGTGAGTTAGAGAAAAAAAGACAAGTCTTGACAATGATGTTAAAAATGAATTGGCGTTGGAAGCATTTGGAAGAAGTTCACACATTCGGAGTTTATTAAAATAGACCAAGAAAGAAAAGAATGGGAGCAGAGGACTTGGAAATGTATATGTTTGCAGAGATGGAATGCATATAATCTGTGAATTTTAGTAGACGTAAGAAATGAAGGAGAAGATTGAATCCAAGACACAGCTGATATTTTTAATGGTGTGAACCTACAAAATGTATGACATAATTCAGAATAGAGGAGGAGGAACACCTTGGGAAAGTGTCAACACAAGTGTGGACATTGCCCGGACAAGGAGGACAGGTGGAGAAGGATACAGGGAAGATAAATGGTGATAGAAGGAGACTTGACTTGGTGTGGTAAACAGGCAATACAATGCACAGATGATGTATTGTAAAGTTGTATACCTGAAACCCAAATAATTTTATTAACCAATGTCACCACCAATAAATTCAATAAAAAAGAGTGAATACAAGAAAAAAAAAAGAAAGTTGCTAAGATCTTAAAAGTTCTCATCACAGAACATTTAAATATGTAAGGTGATGGACATGTTAAATAAGTCTATTGTGTAATCTAATCTAATAAAAGACAAATGTGCAAATTGACCTTACCATCGCTATGTCTTAAGCCACGCCCAGCAGCCAATCAGAGCGACTATATGCAAATTAACCCAACCAAGATGGCAGCCAGCAGCCATGGAGCTGAAGCAAGCAGGAGGCTTGGTTGCTCCAGTGATGGAGGAAGCCAAGCTTCCAACCTGGCTCTGAGCTCCACTGAAGGCAACAAAGTTTCAATTATAGAAGGTAAATAAATCCCAGAATAAAAAAAGAAAAAAAGGAGAGGCTAGGAGCTTCTGTTGCTGGGGGGCTTGGCCAGCCTGAAAACGGCCCTCAGCCCCTCACCCAGACTGGCCAAACACCCCAGAGGGGACCCCCCGCCCTAAAGGGGGTGTAGCCAGTCTGAAAACAGCCGTCAGCCCCTCACCCAGGCTGGCCAGGCACCCCCACCCTGATCCGGGACACCCTTCAGGGCAAACCAGCCAGCCCCACCTGTACACCAGGCCTCTATCCTATATAATAAAAGGGTAATATTCAAACTGACCCTAACAGAAGAACGACTGGGAATGACTGGTCACTATGACACACACTGACCACCAGGGGGCAGACGCTCAATGCAGGAGCTGCCCCCTGGTGGTCAGTGCGCTTCCACAGGGGGAGCTCTGCTCAGCCACAAGCCAGGCTGATGGCTGCCAGTACAGTGGTGGTGGTAGGAGCCTCTCCCACCTCCTCAGCAGCGCAAAGGATGTCTGGCTGCAGCTTAGGCCTGCTCCCTGCTGGCAAGTGGACATCCCCCGAGGGCTCTCGGGCTGCCAGAGTGATGTCTGACTGCCAGCTTAGGCCCAATTCCCCAGGGAGCGGGCCTAAACCAGCAGGTGGTCATCCCCCAAGGGGTCCCATACTGCAAGAGGTCACAGGCCAGGCTGAGGGACTGCCCCCCAGTGCACAAATTTTTGTGCACCAGGCCTCTAGTCATTTTATAATATGCATATGTTTCAAATTATTATGTTGTACTCCTTACACTTACATGATGGTATTTGCTAATTATAACTCAATAAAACTAAAAGGAAAAGAAAGTGCCAGTAAAAGAAGTTTAAAAAACAGCATGTGTGTAGAATCTGAAAGAAATTCAGACCCAGGTGGATATGATAATATCATTACTAAAACATACAGATATAATTTTTAAAGATTCTTTTTAATCATTTGTTTCAGCGTACCCTACTATGTTCTTTCACTCAAATTAAAGCCATACTTCATGATGCCAATAGTAGGATCTGACACCTATCTCTGCTCAGCCATTCCTCTCTTTAAATACTTTTAATGGTTTTTCATGACTCAAATGATTAAGTACAAGCTTTTTAACCTGACATAAATACCACTTCTTGATCTTCTTTCAGAAGCATGGGACCCATTTTTATGAAACCAAAAAGTTGATTTTTTTTAATCCTCACCCAAGGATATGTTTTCATTGATTTTTTTTAAAGAGAGAGTGGAAAAGATAAGGAAAGATAGAGAGGAACATCAATGTGAGAGAAACACATCAATTGGTTGCCTCCTGCATAAGCCCTGACCAGGGCCCAGGCCAGAGAGGAGCCTGCAACCGAAATACATGCTTTTGACTGGAATTGAACCTGGGGCCCTTAGGTCCTCAGACCTACGCTCTATCCACTGAGCCAAAGCAGCTACAGCAAAAGTTGATTTTTGAATAAAGAAATAGGTGGGGTTAGATTAAAGAAAGAAATACAGGGACTTATGGGCTTGATGTACAAAATTCTGTTTTTTCTATGATGCTAGGATTTATAGATAAAATGAAAGACTATTTGTCAATTACAAAATTATATCACTGTGCTACTTACAGCAAACACTTGTATGTGACTTTGATTTTTCTAGTCCTCTGATCCTCCTAAATGAGCATGAATGAAAAAATCATCTAAAACAAATCACCAGATTTACTTTCATATTGTGCAGGCATGAGATAGCAATGTGTTTTCACTCAGTCCATGATCAGATGTAATATGCATTTGTGAAATGTTGTGCTTAAGTTGTATAGCAGCAACTGAAAAACCAAATGATTCTTATCATCTCATTGCCTTTATGAATGCATTGGTTGGGTTGCTTTGGTTTGGTTTTAGATAAAAGACATGGATTTGGGTAATCTTTTAAAAAGTACCTAGAAACTATTTTTTCTGCTTTAATTTTTTTATGAAATATCATTTATGGCCTGAAGACCTTAACAATAAAAAAAAGAGAGAGAAAGAAGCAAAGAAATTGAAGAGCTTCACCTTGATAAGATCTCATCAGCAAACAGGGCAGAAGTATGACAATATCTGACATGTAATCTTATCTTTCTTGTCAGTTACATGCAGTATAAAAATAGAGGTACATAGAGATATTGAACCAGCCTGATCAAAGATTTTAAAAACATTACTTGTAGGCCATTTAAACCCTTTTCTTTTCTGGTTTTACTTTAGAAACCTAGTTCAGTTTTAGATTTAATAAATGTATTTGGAAAACTAAAACAGTACGGATCAAAAACAATGAAACAGCCCTGGCCAGGTGGCTCAGTTGATTAGAGCACTGTCCCGTACACCAAAAGATTGGGGGTTCAATTCCTGGTCAGAGCACATACCTGGGTTGTGGGTTTGATCCTAGGTCAGGGTGCATTTTGGAGGCAACCAATCCATGTCTCTCTCTCATATCAGTGTTTCTCTCTCTCTCTCTCTCTCTCTCTCTCTCTCTCTCTCTCTCTCCCTTCCTCTTCTCTAAAAACCAATAAACATATCCTCAGATAAAGATAAAAACAAAACAAAACACTGAAACAGAGTGGTTTGTTAAACCTCTAACTCATCTTCATGCGAGCATTTAAGGAAAAGCTAATTAGCTAATTCCTATGCTTTTTAAAATGCATAAATGCATTATTGATACATTAATTCTTCAGCATATTTTTCCTGGCTTGTACCTTGATCTTTTTAGCATACTCATTTAATTGATCATTTAATATTTAATAACAATACACATTAATGTTGGTTTATAATAAAATCACAATTTGTGGTTGTCAGAATATATTTGCATCTTGTGTTTTAATTGATTCAAAATATCATATCTACAAGAAACTTGTAAACATAATTATACAAAACTCAGTATCTTAAAGCAGAATATGAAAACAAAATAACTTTATTATTCTCCCAAAATAGAATACCTTGACTACTGAAATTATTATTATAATTCTGAAATTTTAACATCTAATAGGTTACAAGAGTATAAGTAGCTTTCTTGTTACTTTGTTCCATTACAATAATTAATCTTGAGCTTATATTTACTTGAAACTCAGTGGAATCTTTGCAAAATATGAGGAATAGATGTACAATATCCATTGATGAAGAAATAAATGCAGATATTTTTTACAGAACACAACTGTATTGTGAAGTGCCCACATTTGATCAAAGATTCAGTTAGGAATAGGCAGCCACAGAATTAAGTAATTTTCATTATTCAAATTTAAAGAGTAAATATGGGACTATTGTATTAGCTTCCTGGGGCCACCATAACCAAGTGCCACAGACTGAGTGACTTAAACAACACAAGTCTTATATTTCTGGAAGCCAGAAGTCCAAGATCAAGGTGTTGGCTGGGTTGACTCCTTCTGAGGCTGTGAGAGAGAATCTGTTCCAGGCTCTCACTTTTATTTTATTTTATTTTTTAAATATATCTTTTATTGATTTCAGAGAGGAAGGGAGAGAGAGAGATAGAAACATCAATGATGAGAGAGAACCATTGATTGGATGCTTCCTGCATACCGCACACTGGGGATTGAACCTGATTGAGAAAAAAACACACAAAAAAACATGACCTCCTGGTACAGAGGTTGACACTCAACCACTGAGCCATGCCAGCTGGGCCAGGCTCTCACTTTTAGCTTCTGGTGGTTTGCTGGTGATCCTTGGCATTCCTTGGCTTGTAGATGCATCATCCATATCTCTGCCTTCGTCTTCATATAGCATTCTCCCTGTGTGCTTGTCTATGTGAATTTACCTTATTTGTAAGAACCCTAAATACATAAGGAGAGGGTCCGCCCTAATTACTTCATCTTAAATGATCATCAGCAAACACCTATTTCCAAATATAATCAAATTCTGAGGTACTGAGGTTAGATGTTCAATATCTTTTAGAAGGCAGGCTGAATTAAATCCATACAACTATCCTAAATGTTTAGATCATCATATCAAGAGAAATTCTAAAAAATAAATTGTGAAAGCAGTAGTTTTTCTGTGATATAAAGTAAGGGTTTCATTATAAGGATTTTGTTCTCTTTGGGAATCTTTCTCCATGTATTTGAGTAAATATTACATTGTTCCTATTTTAGAAACTGCACATATGCTCACACCAAACTCTAATTAGACTTTGGATATTAATGTGATTTTAGAGTGAAGTAGTTTTACCACTAAAAGGTCATAATCTCTGGAAGGAATTTTTTTAAGATTAAAGTATAGCAAACCTGTTTTGAAAAAAAAATTATATTCCTGAACCATAATCCATAAAATTATAATTTAACAATTATGTTAAACTAGTGGCCCAGTGCACGAAAATTCGTGCACTGGTGGGGGGTCCAGGAGCTCTCACGGGATGTCCTACTGACATCCGCAGTCTGGCCTACCTCTGTGGGAGGTAACCGGCTGATCAGGTATACAGATACTTTCTGAAGGCAGCATGGACTCCTTCCTTATTTCTTTTCTCTGTGGTTGGAGAATAGGGGACTAAAAGCTGGAGACAGAACTGTGGCTGGGCCTAGGACTTTTGTAGTCAGCAGAAAGAGAGAGAGGGATGGGGAAAGTCTAGACACATTTCCTTCAATTGTCCTCCCTTCCTCCAGACCCCTTCCTCTATTTTTTCCTTGTCATGGTGGACGCTCAGGCCTTGAACCAACAGGAGCCCAGCGAAGGTGGGGTTCAGCCCCCTCACTTCTCAGCTGAACATACAGCCACCTCACATTCCAAGCGGGGCTGTTTTCAAGTGGCTAAAGCACTGAGAATTCACGCCTCCTGGCCTTTCCCTTCTTGGTTTCCTCCTTGGGTCTGTTGCAAACTTCACCAAGACATCTAAGCAGCTCTGCCCTGGTAGTTCTGCACCGGCCCCCACCCGGGCCCCATCGGGCACTCTTCCTTGAGGTCTCCAGGTCAACAGTCTGTGCTTGGGGAGGTCGCCCAAAGCCCGTTCCCCTGGGTAGATGGGGCAGGGGGGCTAACTTGGAGAGCTGGAGGAAGATGGCAGAGTAAGAGTTGGTATGAACCAGCGCCTGCTCAGCCAGACTTCCTAAGCCCCGCACCGGGCCAAGGCAGGGCCCCTTCCCTGTACCGGGAGGATCCCGGCTGAGGTCCCCTCTCTGCACCCAGAGCCCTTCTCCCTGTCCAACACCGGAGGGCGGGAGCAGCTCGTCTGCTCTGGACACTACCAGCCTGGCAGGCAGCAGCACCAAGTGGTGCGGCCTAGGGCGCCAGTGGCCGCGAGCCTCCTCCCCCTCCCTGAAGCATGGGGCAGGGTCGCAGCAGCTCATGGCTACCCCTGGGCACTGTGCATGGAGACATCGCTTGCCACTGAGCCACCATCCAGCCCGGGACCTGTAGGGGCTGGGGTGGCCTTGGGCTCCGCTGGCCCCACTGAAGCCAGACTCGGCTTGGCTGGGCGCCTCCGCTGCCCAAGGGCTGTGCATGCCCCATGGGCCTCGTCGTCCTCGTGAATCGCCATGGCCCAGCCGCCCCGTCCCAGAAAGTGGCTGTTCCAATCGTCATGGCTCACTCCCCGCTACATCAGGCCTGACTGGCAAGCAAGTAGGCAGGAGTTGGGCCGCCGAGGGGAGAGAGGAGGGATGTGTGGGCCGGGGTGGAAGCAGGGAACTTGGCTGTGTAAACGCAGCCCCCCCCCCCCATTCCACGCTGGCCTGCAAGTCCCCGCCTCTCTCTCTCCAAGAGGTCAGCAGTTCAGCCTGCTCGGCATGCTGCATGCACAGCCTGGCATTCGGTCGAGCCTTTGGTCGTTGTGGATGTTACGGACCCTGGCTCTTTATATATATAGATTAGATACATTACAAAATAAAAAAAAAACATTATTCACCATTTTATATTGGGACATTGTTATGAATGGATTAAGATATTAAGTATTAGACTAGCAGAACCAGGCATATTAAAAAAAAAAAACTGTCCAAAAACAACCTCAGCTCTTTGAGAGCTTCCCCAGGAAAACAGTGTTAGGTGGAGAAGGTGAATCAAGACAAAGTAATATTACTATTAGCTGCCATTCCACCAATACCCCCAAAATGCTACAGAGCTTAGGAATGCTATAGAATACTATAGAAGACAATGGTGATAGACTGAAACCTGCAACATTTCTTATAATCCAAACTAAACAAAAAATAATCAAACAAAAAATAAACTTATCCTTAATTCACTTAGATATTTTTTCAGGATAAAGTTTCTTGTTTAAAAATCTGGATCCTTAAAAGGTTGATAGTGAAAGTGTCCTTTCATATAACCTAGAGAGAAGATATATAGAAAATTGAGTCTTGGCAAAAGGTTTCTTTCTAAGATTGAAATAAAACCCCAAAATTGACATATTTATCCACAGAAAGAAGAATACATTTTGGAAAAGCTTTTCTTTCTTTTAATATCTGTAAATTATACTACCTGGTATATAAATGTCCCTAGGAGATTTGTTCTTAAGAAGCTCTCTCTCTCTCTCTCTCTCTCTCTCTTTCTCTCTCTCTCTCTCCTCTCTCTCTCTCTCTCTTCTGTGTGTGTGTGTGTGTGTGTGTGTGTGTGTGTGTGTGTGTGTTCCAAGCCTGTATTGAACAATTAGGGAAGATATGCAGGGATATCAGTGGTTCACTCTGGCAGGGAGAAGGAGAAAGCAAGCTTACTGTGGACAAAGTTATGAGATTTGGAGCTCTGACTCCACAACCTGCTGCCCTCACACCAAACAACAACAACACATGGTGTTTGTTCATCACTAAATCAGTGACTGTCTTCCTGAAGACAGACATCCTCCCAGCAGTACCCACTAGCACCATGCATGAAAGACACAGACTTGAGAATTATACACTGAAGAAGTCCAAAGTAGAGCCTGGGAACAGATGAATTCCTTTGGGCAAAAGATGTGTGAACCCATTTTAATGGATGAAGATTTCTTAAGACCCAGTTAGAGGATGGCTAGACCTTTGAACAGAGCAGTGACCTAAGGCAAGGAAGCAAGTTTGGGGCAGCTAGGTACAAGTACCTGCCTTATTTTAAGAAGTTAACTTGGACTCTAGGTATTTTAAAATTAAACTGTTATGTTCATAAAGTGATATTCCTCCTAGAGATTTAATCTGCTTCATCATTTTTTTTTTCTTCAAAAGTCACCATAACAGAAAATCACAGTGGAAGCACTGAGGATAGATTAATAGCCTCACCCACCACACTATCTACCCCTCAGCCTACCATCTATATATTTGTGCACTTTGAATGATAATTGCCCATAATAAGACATTCACTATTGAATTACTCCCTCAAAAATGTAGGTGCCATCCTATATAATAAAAGCCTAATATGCTAAGTGTCTTGTCCTGTGACCCATCGACTGTTCAACCAAAGTGTAATATGCTAATGATATGCTAAGGCAGCCCAACTGCTCGCTATGATGTGCACTGACCACCAGGGGGCAGATGCACCAACCAGTAGGTTAGCTTGCTGCTGGGGTCTGGCTGATCGGGACTGAATGAGATGGGTCGGACATGCCCTGGAGCCCTCCTGCAGTCCCTCCCTGGCCCCAATCATGCACTAGTGGGGTCCCTCAGCCTAGCCTGCATTCTCTCACAATCTGGGAACCCTCAGGGGTTGTTGGAGAGCTGTTTTCATCATGATCCCTCCGGAGGGCGCCAGACACAGGGCTCACGGCTGGCGAGTGCTGCTGTGGCAGCATGAGCTTCTCCTGATCAGGACTGATTGGGGGCAAACCTGCATCAGGCACAGTGCCACTGGGATGAGCAGGAGCAGCAGGTAGGAGCTGCATGCGGCATTGGACTGTGGGTTTTGGCCCAATCCCCGCAGGACACCCCAAGGGACCCCACTTGTGCATGAATTCGTGCACTGGGCCTCTAGTATAGCTTACAAGAGCAGCTTCTCTGGGAGGCCAAGCTAGAGGGAATTTTAAGGAAAGATGGTAATAGGCACTTAGGGATTTGATAAATCAAAAGTAAAAGTAAACATTTTTAAACATCTGATGAAGAAAGGGGCCTTATGCTTCTCGATTTCTAGGAAAAAAATCCCTGGAATTAGTGGAGACCAGCCAACCTCACTAACTGGGTGCCCTTGAAGATGGGGATGACCGTTGGGCCAGGGGTCCAAAGGACCATTAGATGACATTTTCAAATACCCAGAAAAGACTGTCTTAAGAGAGGCCAGATCCTAAAGAATTAGGATTGAACCCACAGCTGAAAGGCCATGGGTTAGAGGACCAGAGTGGTGGGTGGACTGATTCCAATCCAGCTGCATAGTCACTTGGGTGTGGAGCTGGTGTACCTATTTCTCCACACTCCCTTTTGATTCCATAGAACCCAGGGATCTTAGATAGTTAGATGAAGAAGAGGAAACACTTCAAGACAAACATCCTTGATTTCTTAGCTAATAAGACAAGTGGCATTCTATTTCACTAATAAAATTAAAAATAGTAAATAATCTGGTATAAATTAATATTTTGCATGATGATATAAGAAAATATACCTGCCTAATATAATCCCATACTCTTTAAGACTTGATTAGGAATGGTCCACAAAACGAATTCAGGTTAGAGATATACAAATCTTGTATAAATTAATATTTTGCGTTATGATATAAGAAAATATACCTGCCTAATATAATCCCATACTCTTTAGACTTGATTAGGAATGGTCCACAAAAAGAATTCAGTTTAGAGATGTAAAACTGAATTTCAGAAGAAGTAAAGGGAGAGCGTAATTTTTTTCTAATAAAGCTAGATACCATCCCTTACTCCCCACATACATCCGTGTCTTTAGGATATATTCTGAAGCATGTGTACATGGTTTCTGCTTACATGCTATTGGCCAGAATATTCTCAAGGCCTATCTGGTTGTAAGGAAGCTGAGAAATACAAATGCAATTCAAGGCGGCCATATGCTGAGGTCTTATATAGATCTATCACAATACAGGAAAGAGAGACCCAAAAAGAGGGCAGCCGGCAATCTGTCCCGAGTTTATAAACTAAGATGTGTGTGTAAACGCATCACCCAAATACAGCCTTCAATATGTCTTGCAAATGTTATAACATCTACTAACAGTGATGGTTTCCAGGCATAACTGGGCTGGACAAGTGTCTCTATCTTCAGAAGCTGCTATTTGTGGCATTTTATTAGATATCGCTAATATTAAACATAAACTGTTCAATTTTTTAAAAAATAATTTTTTTTAAAAAATTATCTTCTGTAAGAAAAATTGAGCATATTGTGAGAGGCAAAGGACTGAACATATTGCAAAGGGAAAGAATTCCCTTTAGCAGGAGGTTTGGATAGTGGGGCTTCATTACACATCCTTAAGAGGAGTGTAATGGACAGCTTTCAAAGTGAAAACAGATACTGTTAAGAATATGATTGCAAAGTGCAAAGCATAAATTGTGAGACAGAAGAGACAGATAGACAAGCCTCCTTCATTTTCCATATTAAAGCATTAGAGACAGAATTATCATTGCTAAATCTCTAGGGAGTAATTTGATCAACGCTCAGCTGTGACCTTTTCTATCTGAAATAGATGGTATGTTTGCTTTATTTCTTCTAGACTGTTAGTGAAGGAGGCACACTTGTGCTATATTCATAATATGATGAGACCTATTTGAGGCTGTTTCCTCAACATCAAATATAATGCATATTTCATTATGAATCCATTCTTATCCATTAAAATGCCATTTTAAATGATGTATCAGCAAATGTATTCAGGATAATTGTATTCTAGTAGGAGGTGATTTATAGCACTAAATGGTATAGGCTTAAGTAGCTAGCGCTGAAGAAATGGTACCTGTGAGGAATGCATCAATATTTCTATATAGTATTATTACTCAAATAGGAAAAATGCATTATTCAATTAGTAGCTCTCATATAATTTCAACAACATCAGTAAAAGTTGCTTTTTAATAAGTCTAGGAATATGAAAATAGCATGTAGAAAATCTGTGGATAAAATATCTTTCTATTTTTGGGGGGAGGGTTTGTTTCTCTTCAACATGTTATTTTTGCCTATGTCTAGTTATTAAAGCAACCAGAACAAAGAAAAATAACATTTAGAACTTTTCATTTTTTCCACATTTCCACATATGTAAATCATATGATACAATTGATAATGCTTGAAAACTCATTGTCAGTGTAACCAAAGAGAGTTGGCTAACCCATTTTTATAAGAAGCCAAACAGCAGACAAATATTTTTTGGTTTGTTTGTTTTATATACAATTGATTATGGCAGAGATAATCAAAATCCAATTAAAGTGTTAAAAAATTGTACAAGTTTAATTGTTCTTCAATTATATTTTCCTGAATATTGATTGTCTCTGGCAACTTGAATTTCCCAAATCATTGTATCTTTAAACTAAAATTATAGTTGCTTTATACCTAAAAGCATAGCCTGCACTTTGTAGATATCATTCCATAAAAGTTTAGTTATGTTGAAAATGAACATAAAAATTAAAAGTAATAAAAAATTATTAATACATGCTGCTAGATATACAACATAAATTAATCTACAGTGCAAGAAATCTTAGAGCAAAATGTGAAATAATCTAAATTATGAGCAGTCTTACAATTACTAATATCCACAAAAGGAAAGGAAATGCAGTTAATAAATTTGCACTTTTTTCCTAGCTGGTGCTATAAAACAGCCTTAATGCTGGATGCCTGTCCGTTTCATATTAATTTAGGAAAAGGCTCATAGTTTATTAAAAACTCATAAACCATGCCTGGAAAAGTGTTGGGTATGTTGTGTTTGTTTTCTTTGTTATTGTCCCTCGAGAACAGTCGTTTTACTTTACTTAAAGGTCATTCATATTTTGAAAGGGCAACATGGATGCTGAAATATCTACCATTTTGCAAATACTATTGAGAAAATGAACAGAGATGGTGTTATCAAAAGGTTTTCAGTGTAGACCAAACTGGTCAGAATTCTATGTTGAATAAACACGACTAATGGAAATAAAGAGAGAATAGTCTTGGTTTCAATGTTTTGAAAGACTGAAAGTCATGCCTATTTTGAAAACAAGCATATGGGGAGGGGCTCTCTTGCTTAAGCTTCTTCTGGTTATGTGTGGTTTAGGAAGCAGTGAAATAGGTAAACTGACTTTTGGAATTTTACCTTCATCTAAATGGAAATGGTGTCTGCATATTGAGCGGTTTTCCATATATGTACTCTATACATTCCAGATTTCATTGTGATTATCCTTGGGAGGTAATAATCACATTTCTTCTGAAAAAAATTGTGTCATTACAGTGAGAAGGAATTATACCCTAGTTGCTTTTCAAGTATAGTCACTGATCCTGAACCAAAATAATTGGTCTAAGATCAATAATGACAAAGGAACTGCATTTTTGAATTAGAACTAGCAATTGCTAACGGAAAGATTTCATGGCCTCTATTGACTTGGGAAGTACAACCAACCCTTAATGGTTATTTAAATAAACATCTCCATATATGTGCAGTTATTTTTATAAACAATCGTCTCTCCGTGCCCCCACTTTCTTCCAGATGACCTTTTAATTAAACTGATTGAGCATGTATTAACTGAAAGCAGTGTTGTGCTTTCTGGAAAAGTAATATTTAAAAAAGCATTTTATGGAAGATTAAGCTAGGACAACCTAATACATTTAACAAAATTCTGCATACTTTTTCATTTAATATGTTAGTATTTCAGCAAATGTATATATCATTCTATTTTTTAAATTTCAAATGAAAAGGCTACTTTGTATTTCTTTCTGAAGCACAAAAACTAGTTAACTTTTGAATTTATTTATTAATATGTTATATTTAATACTATTAAAAATCCCCTTATTTAGGCTAGTCAATTGAAGAAATAAAAACTGTCACTGAGAACTAAAAACAAATTACTTTTTAGAAACTGCACATTGATAGAGGTTGAATAGGTATATCTTACTTTTCAATGTCGATGCCAAGAAACATTTCGAAGTTTTGAGACAGCTGCTCCCTCCATTTATCCAAGTTGTCATGTAATTAATTGGATGAATATATAAATGGAAATGGGAGCACAACAACACCCACGTTGCAGCAGACGGTACATACTTCCTTAGTTCTGAGAATGTCTGTACTTATCTTATTGTATTTAGTTTTATATATTTACTAGAAGCAGAACGCAAAAATGGTCATGAACAAGAGCATTAGAGTAAGGCTGACTTGAGTTTGAATACCCACCTTTTGTTACTTATTTTCATTCAATAAATGTTCACTGAGTACCTACTATGATCTAGGCATTCTACAATGTGCTGGGGAAAAAAGCATGAAGAAAACAAACTAAATCTTTGTTCTCATATAATTTACAGTGTCATAAGGGAAAGAAGGAGTGAAAAATAAAATGTATTCATTTTAAACATAATTATGATAGTAAAAAGTATTATTAAGGCTATAAAATAAGTGTAAAGAGGTAGGAAATGGTGGAATATGTTCTGTTTCACTAGGATGCTCAGGTCTGATTAAATGACTTTAAAAGAACAAACAAAAGTCTTGAAGGAAATGAAGGATTCATCTAAGGGAACAGTGTTCTAGACAGAGGGACATGCACATGCCAAGGTCCAAAGGTCAACATGGGTGTGCCATGTCCATAGTGCAGGGAAATCACGGGCAGGGATAAGAACTTTTACATTCTCCTAGGGTAGGGTAAGATTGGCATTTTATTTTATCATGGAAGCATTCAAGTAGGGTAATAACACAGCTTAATTTATTTAAAACAAAACAAAACCGTGATGCTGTGTAGGAACAAAAGTATAAACAAGCAATGGGATGATATGGAAGTCTCTTCTGATCCAGGCAAGAGATGATGGTTAGAACATAGTGAGAGCTGATGAGCAGGAAATTGGTTTAGAATATATTTGAGAATGCAGCTGATAAAATGTGAATTTAATTTTGACTATTAAAAAAAAGGTTAATTTTGTCATTGGCTGGAGCAGCTGAGTGAATGAGGTTACCTTTTTACAGGTATTGGCAGGTTTACTAACTAAATGTTTGACCATTAACCTCCCTAAAACTTGTCCTCATCTGAAAGAGATGAAAGCAAAGATACCTTCTTCACTGGGTTTGTCAATATTAACTAAGATAATATATGCAGGACACTAATTAGAGCTTCTGGCAGAGAGCAAGCATCTAATTCAGGGTAGGCATAATTATTTGAAGTAATTATTTTAAAGTATCATACCATCATTTTTAATTTGGCTCTTAGCATTTGAAATTTTGTTTTGTTTCATTTTGTTTCGTCTATCTCTCTAACAGGTTCTCTGAATCATTCCTCTCATGATGAGAAGAAAACTTTGCCTACACATGAGTTCAGGGAAAATTTCAGGACTGAATTTCTATACATACACACATAGTATAATGCAGTACTCTAAGAGCAGTTAAATGTCAAAACAGCAGAAAACAGATTTAGCAATCTTCTCTTTCAAACCCCAGGTTTCCTTTGTATTTACCACTACTACTCACTAACTTTTGTTTTGCACTGTGCATTTGAAAGTGCTCTAAAATATACCATAATTCTCAGAGTATTCCTATGAGAGGCAGCCTATATGATAAAAGGCTAATATGCAAATTGACCAAATGGCTGAACGACCAGTCGCTATGACGTGCACTGACCACCATGCGGGCAGATGCTCAATGCAGGAGCTGTCCCCATGGTGGTCAGTGTGCTCCCACAGGGGGAGCGCTGCTCAGCCAGAAGCCCTGAGCCAGGCTCACTGTTGATGACTGCAGCGGTGGTGACGGGAGCCTCTTCTGCCTCCATGGCAGTGCTAAGGATGTCCAACTGCCGGCTTAGGCCCACTCCTAAGCCAGCAGTCAGACATCCCCTGAGGGCTCCCAGACTGTGAGAGGGCACATGTTGGGGTGAGGAACCCTCCCCGCAGTGCACGAATTTTGTGCACAGGGCCTCCAGTTTTATTATAACAATACATATGGAAATATAAATAAAACAAAGAAACAAACAAAACCTGAGGGTGAGAGAATAAAAAGTACCCACAGTTTAGCCTGTGGGAAGACTAAAGTATAATTAGTCTCAGAGCTAATATGTGCAAACCCTGGTTAAAATATCTTCTCACTACAAATGCTATGCTCTCCCCACTATCTGTCCACTCCCTCTGGAATGACATAACTGCTCTTGACCTGGAATAATAAAGACAATCTCAAAAATAGAAGGCCATTTGGCTTCCCTAGATTTGAAGTTATTTTGGGATACAATTCCTCCCCAAGGTAATTGAGTAACTCCAAATATAAAGAATAAGGTAAGCAAAATCTCCCTTCATTATTTTCATCATTTGTGTTTTACCCTAGGGTTTTCTTTTCTGTCCTCTACAAAGATTTCTTCAGGTAGGTCTCATTTTTTGCCTCTTTTTTTGAATAGACAAATATATAGTTACCAGAAACTCTTCTTAACATCAAAATTTACATGATGTCATAAATCATTTTATGAGAATCAAGTTTAAATATATGATAATTTATTATTTAATGATGTAATCACTTAAATGAATTTTTGACTGTTTTTAATGAGCCAGTCTCCATGATGTTCATTTGAAATAAGGTTAATGAGAAAGGGTAAATAAACAAATAAAATATATAAAGTATATTTGTTTATTAAAAGAAACAACTGTGGCTTACAGAATGAAAAGTACCCACAGGCTTTCAGTAGTCTTTGGGAAGATTAAATACCATTAGTCTTAGACGTACTATGTGAAAATGCTGGTCAAAATATCTCATTTACAAATACTGCATACTCACTCCCCTGGAGTCGTAAGTGTTAATCTTGTCCTCCAAGAGTCTCTAATTTATAGAAAATTATAGTCTCCTGTTCAACAGGTGAGGGCACCTTTGTCTAAATTCTCGCCAATATTTGTGTTTTGTAAGGAAACCTTGACTTGATCAGAAATAGTTGGTATTCAAGCATCCCTTCTCTTCTTCTTAGTCTTGTCTAGGTTTAAATGGCTCACCAGATGTCTTGCAAATGCCCAAAGGGTGGAGGCTGGATTTCCACCATCTGGAAATGGTCCTTTGTAATAGTGCAACAATGCCATCTCCCCTTACCCTCCAATCATATCAAAAGCCAAACCCAACAGCTGGATGTTCAATTATTCAGACTTCATAAGTACTCTTTAATTATCACTATACACCATCATTTAACCCAATAAACCACAAAATTGTGTTACTTAGCTATAGTTTTAATTGAAATACTTGCATTGTTTATTTTATCTTCAGGATTTTGAAATACACATTTAAAAATAATTTAAAGACATTAAAATGAGTTAGTTAAGCAAAATTTTTCTTAAATTATTTTCAAAGAAAAAATAGCTATTAATAAAGACTATATTTAGTTACTAGATCATTTTAAATATCTCTAACTAATTATTAAGTATCATCCCTTCATGTACAACTTTGCATGAAGTTTTGTACAATAGTTCTATTGTGTGAATATGTAATTACTCATGATGAGCCTCCAATAGGGTTTCACTAAGAATAAAAATCTATCAGTAGCTAGAAATTATAGAACATTTTTTTTCTGTAGCTTTTAGAATATTTTTTTCTTTTACACCTATATATCTACTATGAAATATTTATGTTGTTTTCTTAATAATCCTTTACTCTCCTAATTGCCATTTCTTACTGAATGGGGTAATTAAATTTCTGTCACCTGACACTTGTATTCACCTAACATAAGACATGGTAAGAACAGTACTTATTTCCCCTTCATCAGTCTTACAAAAGGCAAAAGTAAATTCTGGAAATGTTTTCTTTGTATCTTAATACATTTACTTCTAAATATTTTTAATAAACTATTAAAATTCATTTTAGAATTAAATTTTGAGAAAATAAAAAGGACTCAAATTAGAACACATCTACATTTTTCCATATCTCAAATTAGGCCCTGACAACTGTTTTAGAATGGATAATGTAGTAGGCAGAATAATGGCTTCTGAGACATCCTAATACCTGGAACATGGACACATGCCTTATGTGGAAAAAGTGTATTTGCAGATATGATGAATTTAAGAATCTTGAAATGTGTATATCCTGGATTATCTATGTAGGTATTAAATATAATCATGTGTATCCTATAAGAGAGAGGCAGAAGGATATTTGGCAAACACAGAGGAAAAGATGATGGGAAGATAGAGCAAAGAGATTTGAAGATGCTGGCCTTGAAGATTAAAGCGATTCACACATAATCTAGAGAATGCTGGCAGCTACCCGAAGCTGGAAGATGAAAGGAATGCACTCTCCTCAGAACCTCTGGGAGGATCTTATAGGTCTGTCACCCTGATTTTGGTTCAGCAATATTGATTTTGGACTTCTGGACTCCAAAACTGTGAGAGAATAAGTTCCTGCTGGTTTAAGCACCAAGTGTGTGGTAATTTGTTACAATAACCACAGGAACCCAGCACAGCAGAGAATGTCAGACAATATTGGTTCATTTTTTTGATTCATTCATAGGAGATATTTATTTGCCTCTGTCATTCTAAAAATATTTTATTTTCTATATCAGACAACTTTTCTTTTTCATCCTTTGTATCATTTTCTATTTGTCTACCTCTCCATTTCTGCCATAGAGGTCTATTCTGACAAAACCAGAGGCTGTGGTGTACCCTGGTAAGACTTCACCTCAATTACAAGCTCATGACCTCTGCAGCTTGTCTACCTGAAAGAGGTTCTCAGTCATTCATGACACATTCGTATCTAGAGGCACACCCCCTGGCTGGGACACCTATTGACCAATGGATGACAGGAGCCAGTGTGTAAACGCCCTGATGTTTCGTGTTTTGGGTAAAAACTTCCAGGATACAATGTTTCGTGGAGGGTCCCCATGAATCTGAGACCTAAGTGCCCACAATAGGAATCAGCTCAATAGCAGACCTTTTTAAATCAGCTGTTTCTCCTTTTCTGTTTTTCATTTTCAGTATGCCACTCTTTTCTCATGAGATTTTTTTTTAAATAAAAGGTACACATACAATTCCTAACATTAGCTCTACATCTGGATGGAACCAAACATAAGGCAGCTGGTACAATGAGTTACCCTAGGTGAAGACTGGAAGAAGTATTACTGAAATTAGAGTACTCACTGCTCCAACAGCTGTATGGGCCCCCTGTTGGTGGTGAGAGGGTGGAGGTCCCATCTGACAGGTGGTAAATCAACAATTACAAGTTTCTTGCCAATGATGGCTTGAGGTGAGTCAAAGTGGGAGTTGAAATATTGGCTTAGGTACTAAGGGGGCAATAATAAATGTAAGGACAGCAGTGTGAGCTGACTTTTTGAATGGCTTTAAAACCTTGACAATAGAAAATAACATACTTAATTGAGCTAACATTTATAGCACTTTATAAAAGTAAGAAACCTCCCTGACATTGTTAAAAAAACACACCCTAATTTCCTCCAGCCACATGTCAGATGTGCTGAAAATCAGTCCCCAAATTTAATTGTAAGGATTACAGACATATACGTAGACTAAATGCAGCACTTCATAGACATCCTTTGCTAAATCAACAGCCATATTAAGGTAACACTGGACCCATGAGACCTGCAATGGGGACATGTCTGAGAATCTTTCATTGTGACCCGTTGTCACCTATGTCCTTCAAGCTTGGAGAAGTAGCTCCCTTCCTGTTGATGGAAGAGGTTATCCTTTACTTAAACCAGTGGTTCTCAACCTGTGGGTCACGACCCCTTTGGCAGTTGAACAACCCTTTCTCAGGGGGTTGCCTAAGACCATCCTGTATATCAGATATTTACATTAGGATTCATAACAGTAGCAACATTACAGTTATGAAGTAGCAACGAAAGTAATTTTATGGTTGGGTCACAACATGAGGAACTGTATTTAAAGGACCAGAAGGTTGAGAACCACTGACTTAGATGGCGACCATGTGAAGATATGTTCTGAGACAGATGACTTACAAAATGATCTTTGTTCTTCAATGTCTGTCCCTCACCCCTCACTACCACTAAACCAAGAGTTGGCAAACTTTTTCTGTAAACAACAAAATAATAACCATTTTGGCTTTGTGGACGAAGGCAAAAATTGAAATAATTCTGTGGAAATATATGTAGCCATTTGAAAATGTTAAATCTATTTGTAGGCCACAAGACATATAAACAGGAAGCAGGTAGAACTCGGACCCTGTGACATAGTCTGTTGATCATTTATCTCAGCTTATTCTCAACATTTAGAAATTCATCCAAGTTACTTCGATGGCATGAATATTATTCCTAGGACCAACTCCAGAGTTTCTGATTCAGTAGGTTTTAGATGGGCTGAGAAATTGCATTTCTAATAAGTTCCTAGGTGTTGCTGATACTGTTGATTGGAAAAATCACTGTACTAGACCGATAAAATTATATTTTACATTATTTTGTGCAAAAAATGTAGTCCTGATTCTGAGAGGAAATAAAACATTCTCAACCTGCTAGATGCAGCTAACATTAACCAGCAGGAACTATGAAAACATGTTTTAGAGTTACTCTTGGGTTGTTGAACCAGAGACGGCAGAACATAATGATGGAAGAAGAAGAATGTGTTGATATGAGAGCACATGGAGTCAATTTACTGACTTAGACTTTAATATCCTGGCCAGGACACCCGGAGCAGGTCCTAATAAGCTGTTTATATTGTTTTTTTGATGCTTAACATGACTGTGACTATGGAAAATGAGGTAGGGAATTTGGGAAAATTTTTTGGCACACTGTTGAGGAAGGGCTTAGGAGGCAAGTGAGGAGATACAAGTTTTGATCTCTTATGTGAGAACAAAGAACCCCCCGATTGATTATGTTCCCAAAGGCATTATGGTCACTCATTTTACTCTGACAATAGGGAACTCAATGGTGAGGAGGCCAGCCATGTCTTTGAGCACCAACCAAAGTTCATTTAAAGTGAGTCCAATGGGGCCACACGCCCACCCTGCAATCATTTGCCTTGTTCCAACGTGCATAATTGAGACTGATATTCTGAAAGCTGATTGGGGAGCTACACTTTGCAAACCAATACATTCCTGTTGGTTCCGTGACCTGTGTAGTACCTTAATATGGTTGGCAGACCAAGGGGAAATCCCTGAAGCTACCCACCTCCAGCCAAGATTGTCAAGCAGAAAGACTATTGCATCTCAGGAGAAACTGCAGAGATAAAACATCAAAGACTCAGAGTAGTGATCTCCATTGCATACAAGTTCAACAACCTGTTTTGTACCTGCAAATTTAATTCAAATGGGTCATGTGGAGCACAAAAGACTACTATAAACCCAAGTGCTACCTCAACTGTAGGCCCTATGCTATATGTAATAACCACACAAATGTTGGCACTTGGTTAGTTCCTAATGAACTGAAAAAAAGCATGATTTTTAGTCTCTTCATTAAAAAGGATCATTCATTTCATCATGTTCTTCACCTAAGCACAGCATGAGTAGTGTGAAGTTTCTCCTGTCCTTTTGTGATTTAGACTAGATATACTCTGAGAGACAGATTATATGAGTGAGCCACCATATACTTAATAAAGTACTTTGAATTCAAGAAAATGCTGGGGTAAGAGCAACATATAAAGGAAAACCCTATTTATTGGAGTACAGAAAAATCTCTAAATCAACATTTTTCAAACTAGCAGAGCAAGCCTCCCTTCAATAACACTTTGATAAATACTCTTAATAATCTCTATATATAAAAGCCAAGCGACCAGAACAATGGAGCGATCTGAAAGAACAGAATGACTGGTCGCCATGATGCGCACTGTGGTGACCAACCGGCCCGATAAGGGCCCCGATTGTCCCCCTAACTTCTTGTGGCTCTTCCTCCCCAGTTGGCCCAGCCCCTGATTGGCCCCCTCACCATGAACAGGGGCGGAGCCAGCCTGCCAACCATCCGCGGCCCATTCCCCCGGCTGGCCATGCCCCCGATCAGCCCCTCACCCCGATTGGGGACAGGGCTGGCCAACCTCCCACAGGCCCCCCACCTCACTGGCCCAGCCCCGATCGGGCCCCAGTTGGGTGCAGGGCCAGCAGCTAACCTCCTATGGCCCCTCCCCCCCATCACTGGCCCTGATCAGTCCCCATTGGGGCTAGCTGGCCGGACCCCACCCATGCACTAATTTGAGTACCAGGCCTCTATATATATATATATGTATATATACACACACACACACACACACACACACACACACACACAATAATAAGACAGAGTGCTTAAAATCTACTTGGGAGAACCAATAAATATTCATGAAACTATGAGTTAACAATAAGTATCATGAACTTGAGACTGTGTGATGATAATTCTTAAGTATTATGAGGCATGTGAGAAGAGAGAAATCTGGGTTAAAATTGTTAAAGAGAGCTTTATGGAGGCACTGGGATTTGAGCAGAAACTTAGTAGTATTTGGAAAAGTGCAGTGGAGAATGATATACTTCAGGTAAGTGGACAATGCAAAATACAGTCATGAGTCTTATAGCAACGTTTCAGTCAGTCACCAACAGAATATAAGATAGTGGTCTCATAGGACTTTCATGGAGCTAAAATAGTCCTATAAATTAGTGATGTCACAGCTGTCAGAACAGAATAGTGCAGTAAATTAGTCATGTGTTTGTGGTGATACTGATGTAAACAAATTGACTGATGTAAACAAATCGAATGTGTATAAAAGTATAGCATATGCAATAAAGTATCTTACCTAATAATAGATAAGCATGGTAATTGACCATACCTTCACTATGCTTCCCATTGGCTAGTCAGCAAGATATGCAAATTAACTGCCAACAAAGATGGCGGCCGGCAGCCACGCAGCTGGAACGAGCAAGGAGGCTTGCTTGCTCCAGTGATGGAGGAAGCCAAGGTTCCCCGCCTGCCGCGGCCGGCTCTAAGCTACACTCAAAGCAACAAAGTTTCAATTATAGAAGATAAATAAACCCCAGATACCTGCTTTCAGCAGGCTGTGGCCACTGAGCTGGAGCCTTGGGTTGCCCCTGGCGATGGAGGAAGCCAAGCCCTGGCCGGCTCTGAGCTCCACTCCAGGCTACAAAGTTTCAATTATAGAAGGTAAATAAATCCCAGAAAAAAAAGGAAAAAGGAGAGGCTGGGAGCTTCTGTTGCTGGGGAGGCTTGGCCAGCCTGAAAATGGCCCTCAGCCCCTCACCCAGGCTGTCCAGGCAACCCAGTGGCACCCCAGGGGGGACCCACCCTGAAGGGCAAACCAGCTGGCCCCCACCCATGCACCAGGCCTCTATCCTATATAGTAAAAGGGTAATAAGCAAACTGACCCTAACAGCAGAAAGACTGGGAATGACTGGTCACTATGACACACACTGACCACCAGGGGGCAGACGCTCAATGCAGGAGCTGCCCCCTGGTGGTCAGTGCGCTCCCACAGGGGGAGCTCTGCTCAGCCACAAGCCAGGCTGATGGCTGCCAGTACAGCGGTGGTGGTGGGAGCCTCTCCCGCCTCCTCGGTAGTGCTAAGGATGTCAGACTGCAGCTTAGGCCTGCTCTCCACTGGCAAATGGACATCCCCCGAGGGCTCCCGGGCTGCCAGAGGGATGTCTGATTGCTAGTTTAGGCCCAATGCCCTGGGGAGTGGGCCTAAAGCAGCAGGTGGTCATCCCCCAAGGGGTCCCAGACTGCGAGAGGGCACAGGCCAGGCTGTGGGACACTCCCCCCATGCACAAATTTTTGTGCACCAGGCTTCTAGTAGTACATAATTCTTAATAATGATAATAAATAATTTACTAGTTTGTGTAATTTTCTGTACATTTTCTATGTTTACATAAGTTTAGATACACAAATGCTTAATATTGTGTTACAATTGCCTGTAGTATTCAGTACAGTCACATGGTGTAGAGGTTCATAGCCTAAGAGCAATGGGCTATAGCATGTGGCCTACCTGTTTAGTGTGCTACACCATCCATGGGAAAGTACAATCCATGATGTTTGCAAAATGGCAAAACCACCTCACTGTGCATTTCTCAGAACATATACCTGTCATTAAGTGATGCATGATGCAAGGAAAGGCACACTTCATTCATAGGGCAGGGGGAAAATACCACAATGAAATACTTAAGAAAGTAGAGTAAAAATGTGCATTTTTATTAAGTGATGAAGGGGACTTAAACCATGCCGCTTCATCACATTATGATACCAAATACCTTTAGAAGAGAGCATAGACCTTTAAGCAGAAAAATCACATGGTGAAAGTGGTGGGTGACAGACCATTCAGGGAGAGGCGTGCAAAAATGGACAATGTTTACTTTCTTCATAATTCATTGGCTGTAATTCTATTATCTTTATTCTTCTTCTAATGCCATCAAAGAAATCTTGTGAGCCATTAAAGCTTACTTCATGGGCATTCTCACTCGATACTTTCTGCCTCTGCAATCTCATCTACAGCTGGGGTTTTGCTTGCCGCCTGTTCACAGATCTCTTACAATTTTTTATCCAGATCACAACTTTTCACTAATCTCCCAGAACCAATTACCTGTCTTCTTTCTAGAATTTTTCACTTGGATGGTGCCTTAAACAGGGCAATAAGAATTGTGAGTTTTCAGCCAATGTAACAGAAATTAAGAATGTGTAGGTTAAACAAGTAAATAATTTTTTTTCCCAGCCAATAAGGAGTCCAAGGCCGGCAGTCCAGTATCAGGCAATGCGCCAAGGTTCTCAGCTCCTTCTGTGCTGTCCTTAATGTGTGGCTTGTCTTCCCCATAGTTAAGAGGAATGTTCCTCCTTCAAGGAAAATGCATCTTTATTTCAAGCAAGAAGGGAAAAGGAGCAGGCAAGGCATGAAGAAGGAACATTGATTACTCCATTAGGAGAATAGTGATTTTCCTGAAAGCTCCAGCAGTAGGCTTCAATTTCTATCTCATTGGCTAGAAATACATTATACAGCCACCCCTAGATGTAATGGAATACAGAAAATTAACTTTTTATCCGCTGTACTTCCACCATCTTACCAAAAAAAGGCAATATTAGTAAAATGAAGGGTATCAAGGGATTAAAAGTCTCTGTTTGTCCTTGCATCCAAATTTGCAGTCAAACCTTTCCAGACAATTTATCATTTTATACTCAGTTAAAGGCAAATTGGATACTGTGGCCCATTTGCTTATATCCCAAAGTGGCTTCCCATTGCTTTTATGTAAGGATCTCACTCATTATGGTAACATGACCTAGACTGTTCCTTACGTCTAAATGCTGATATGTTGTTTTTCAGGTCCCTCTGTACATTCCAGACAAACAGTCTAGTCTGAGTTTCTTATTCTTTTCTTATTTTGTCTTTTCGGGTTTTAAATGTCTTCTTTCAGGAAAACTCCTGTCTCCCAACTTTGTTTATTTAAGCCCAACTTATCTTTAGATCTTAATTCTATTGTTACAAAGAGAAAAATCTTCCTTGTCTTCCTGATCAGGCAAAGTATGTATATCTATTGCTGTGGTGATTTGATCTTTTGCATCATGGTTCATATATATGTTATATTGTCTTTGTATAACCTGTTTCTAATAGTGTTTTCAATAATACACATTTATGAAACAAGCTTTCAGACAACTCTGTTTCTACCTTCACTCTAAACTCTTTAATCCACTCTATACCTCCTCTATCAGGGAAATAAGAGAATCTACAAAAAGTTGTCATCTTCATTATTTGGAGAAAAGTGGTATTCTGAAAATAGACAGAACCAACATGAATTAATAAGAAAAAAATAAACAAGAAAACTATTGGTTATTTTTATTTATCAATGAAATGTAAAATCCTAAATAAAATTCTAGCACATAAAATAATTCTGGATATTCCTTTAATAATAAAAAATGTTAATATGTATTATTTATTCAAAAAAATAAACATATAGCTTATAAAAGATAAATATCAATATGAATTTTATATATTAGTACATCAGCAGAGCATTAAATAATGTGTTTATAGTAGATACCAAAAAAGATAACTTCCATTTAGGGAGAAAGTCTTTCTTAGCTACAAATAGATTTTATTTCTTATATTAAGAAAAACACCTTTATTGCAAATAAATAAATTTATTTTAAAGGATGAAGTCTATCAGAGTTTGTGCCATGTTCTGGAAGTTCATATAAACACAAAAACAAAAACTTCACCACCAACAAAAAATAAAATAAACCTTGGAATTACACTTTTAAAAAGTGTTATTTAAAGAAAACATGATTGGCAAGTAGAAACAAACAAAAACATGGAAAATTAATCTCTTAGAATGTGAGAAATTTTATATGAATTAGAAAACATTTATATAGTAGAGTTTTAAAAGGTAAACACACAAACATGTTAATTATTACTATTTTCATATTGTTTTAATATAAGAAAATAAATTTATTCTGGCATTTGTATTTTCATATTATTTATATGGTCATAAAGAATAGTTGCTATATAAATTTTCAAGGGAATAGGGAATTGCATTAGTTAAATTTTAGTGACTTGATATATAGAGTGTATATTGGTCTTTATTCTTGTCAAACTCTAAATCACTTCCTGGTTTTAAGTTAGACACTAATGTAGATAAATTAACTCTACTGGGTCACTTGGGTGTCATTCAGAGCAATGCTCTAATCTGGAAAGTGTAGAAAACTGCACAATAAATTTTGACTAATACAAATGGCAAGTGTACATTTTTAGTGATGATTTTTTTAAGCTAGTATATCAGAACACACAAGGTCAAAAGCTTGTAGTCCTTTCCATATATTAACCTTGAGAGTTGATACTTTATTCTGCAATGTTTATATTTGTCCAAATAACTCCAGGTCTCTTCATATGTAATTGATTTCAGAAAAAAATTTTTAGATTTTTAAATTGTATCATGGGTGAGAAATCTTACTTTGGGGATGAATTTTATTTTAGAAACTAGAGGCACAGTGCACAAAAATGTGTGCACTGAGGGGGTGTCCCTCAATCTGGCCTGCCCCCTCTCACAGTCTGGGAGCCCTCAGGGGATGTCCTACTGACAGCTTAGGCCCACTCCCTGCACTGACCACCAGCGGGGAGACACTCAACACAGGAACTGCTGAGCGACGGCAACTTTGCAGAGTGCCCTCTCACATTCCAGGACCCCTTGGGGATGTCAAACTAACCCCACAAGCCAGGCCGAGGGACCCCACCAATGCACGAACCCGTGCACCAGGCCTCTAGTTTTATATAATTCATACTTCTAAACTCTGTCCATCATACAATTCTACTCAACAATGCCACATGCATGTCTAATAGGTTTCTCAAATTTCATAGTGCAGAACTCAGTTCCTGATTTATCTCTCTAAGACTTCATTACTTACCTTGATAAGTACAATAACCTGTACTTCCCTGTTTCTACCAAAAACTCATTTTTGGAGTAAAAGTCAGATATTTTAGAAGTCTCCAATGGCTTCTTATCTCCATCTGATAAAATACTTTCAATTACCGACAAGACCAACACAATCTGCCCAATTTCCATGCCCTGAGCTCTCTGAACACTTCTCTTTCTTTCTCCCTCATTGGCCTCACAGTGCCAGCCATACTGGTCCATCACTCCTCCCTAACCTGGCCAGGTCCTTTGGACTTGTCCTTCTCTTACCTGGAGTGCTCAGTCACTCCAATACCCATATGACTTGTATATCAATTACTTCCGATTTTTGTTGTAATGACCCCTTCTCAGTAAAGCCTTACACTAGCACCTTATTTACATTTCACATCTTCTCCTACAATATCTGTTTCCTTCTTTATTTATCCTCATAGCACTGATAACCATCTAACCTAATCACTTCTAAAGCAGGCCTTACCTGGCTAGGTGACCTAAAATTCTAAAACCCTCCAACTTCTCCCTAGTATTTTTCTCTTTGATACTTACCACAATTCCAAATTGTTCTACAATTTGCTGTTTTTATTGTTATTATTAGAAATGTACCTTTGATCTTTTTAAGTGGAATTACAAACTTCTTGGTGTTTCTTAGTATATTTGTATGTATGCACCAATATTCCATTATCATTATTCAATTTTTGTTGTTTTTTAGGATACATTCACAAGAGATTCTCATATAAATTCCTTTGCATTCATAGAAGTATTTTCACATGGTAGATTTATAAAAATAAAATTGCCAAGTCACGGTCTATACACATTTTTTAAATATCAGATATTATTCACAGTTTTCCCAAGAATTATTGCTACATCATATTCCCTGCCATGTATGAGAATGCCAAACTCCCAATGTTCTCAAAAACATCTTACAATATAACTCCATAAGTTTTTGAGGATCTGCATAAGAAGTATGTTAACTTGTTTAATGTAAGTTTAGATCTTTAGCCATTTTTCTAACTTCTTTATGATTAAAATATTTGTTTGCTTATTTCTACTTTTTCCTCAATGATTTGGAATATGTTTTGATATGTTTGATGTATTAACTATTGTTATTTGTGTTGCAAATGCTTTTCCTGGGCTGTATGTTATAAGCAAATCTTAGGCTGGGCTTTGCCTTGCAGTTGTTGTTTCTTTAAATTTATAATTTTTTATTTTAATCTTTTCATTTGTGCCATATGGGTTTTATATTATGCATAATAACTTTAGCCCAAAGTTTGAAAAGTAAATCTCAGCTAGGTAGATTCTCTCTCTCTCTCTCTCTCTCTCTCTCTCTCTCTCTATATATATATATATATATATATATATATATATATATATATATATTAAATCAAGCTATATACATATAGTTTAATTGAAAATAACAGTGCATAAGATTAACAAAGTTATATACCCTTACTTAATCCATAAAAGAAATCAGTGATTTCAGCTCTATTTAACAATTTATTCATTAGCTCCTTCATAATATAAAATACTTTATTTATCACTCAATAAAACTATATATTTACATGGATTTGCTTTTGGTTTTTCTTCTCCTCTTATGATGTACTTCACCAAGATTATATTCCCTTAATTAGCATAACTTTATCCTACATTTCTGTAAGTGCTGAGGCACATCCTTCTCTCTTTGTTATGCATTATCAAATTCCTTTGCTTCCATTTGCCTTTTTTAAATATCCTTCCAAAACGTATGTGAGGCAATAATCACTATTCTTTGTACAAGGAATGGTTTAACTTTATCCATAATAAAATTTTAGTGAAGCAAAACACATTGAATTTATTGCCTTTTAAATGAGTTCAACCAGGAATTCTCTTTTTAAATCAAGTATTGATAAAGTACATAATAATTGTTCTCTTACTGTATTTTTTCTTTACTGTGTAAAACAATGAACACTACTTAAACAAAAATCAATTCCTTTCTTTATGAAAAATAAATCTTGTGAAAGAGCTGTTAAACTTACCCACAATAAAATTTCTGTTAATTCAGAAAAGCAACAACATTCTACCTCTTCCTTTAAGTCAGATCACAAGAGAAAAAAAGGTGCCAAAAATGTTCAAAATCACTATTTCTTCTCAATATACTTATTCTTTTCCTGTGTTTAGAAGAACATAAATAAAATTATAATATTGAAGTCAAAGTTTTTCTTTCTCAGTCACCACTCTCCTTGGCCTTTTCCTGAGTCTCCATTCTCCTTGAATATTCACAATGGAGGTCACCTCCTTTGATACTGCTGGGGCCCTTCCTTCTGCTATTTGGAAACACTGGCTTGTCTTCCTTCTTCCTCACTAATTGGCAGCCTGTCCCATGACTTTAAGTTACATTACTTTCTCAAAATAAAAACATGTTTTTTTTTGTGTTGTTGTTGTTGTTTTCAACAGTCATCTATCCTTCTATATTGACATGGTTTACACTCTCCTTTTTGCTAGATAATTCAGATCAATACCATTCTTCCAAAAGACAATTCTCCTGTATGAACCCATGCTCAAAATCCTCAAAACACATTTTTTTTTGTAATTCTCTACTATCCAGTTTCCTTCTCTCAAGGGTTGTCAGTTTCTGTTGATAGTATCATTGTTATCTTAGTCACCTCTGCTCAATATTTATGATTTAATTTCTAGTTCTCTCATACTAACCCCAAGCATCCAATAAAAAAAACAACTATATTTAATTCTCCCTTAATAATAATTTTTCCATCTTTCCCTTTTGTCTATTGCAAAAAATCATCACCATTTTCTAGATTGTTATCACTTTGCTACACTGTCTCAATAGTTTTATATTATTCCTCCTGAATTCACAAATATAATTGCCAAATAATTTCCAAAAATCAACTTGCCACTGACCTTCTAAAGAAAAATAGTAACTCCTAAGCAAATATTTATTGACAGTCTGGTTGAACTTCTACTGACTCCCCATTGCCAATAACATATAGATAAAATGCTCTATGATGGCAGTTAAGAATACTGTATTCTGTTATAATTTTATCTGTTCTAATATCTGAGACATAAGCTCTGGTTTTCTCACTGCCCTATGACATATCTCCACATTTGCATTTATAATGTATCATGTATGTGAAATCTAATACACAAAATAAGCCAATGAACAAAATGGAAACAGAGGCATGGATACATTAAACAGACTGACAGTTGTCAGAGGGGAGGGGAGAGAGGGGGACTAAATGAAAGAATGTGAAGAGATTAGCCAAATAACATATATGAATAACCCGTAGAAACAGACAATAGTATGCCAGAAGAAAGATGGTGTGGGGTAGGGGCTGGGTGGAGGTGGCTAAAAGGGGGGGTGGGGGGTGATAGCTATAATAGTGTCAACAATAAAAATAAAGAATAAAAAGAAAAAAATCCTCAATATATTTTAAATAGAAATTATTCCAAAGTATAACATAAATATATTATTTGTAAAGTTTGCAAAGAATGAGTAAAATCATTAAAGTTTATACCAATAATTATTACCCAGCTCAAGGAAGAGACAATTCTCATCTGTCCCTGTCTTACTCCTTCCTAGTTATAACCTCAGCTCCTGAATCACCATTGTACTCACATCAAACACATCTCAGTGTTAGATGTGAGTATAATCAACCGATCCATCATAGATTATCAAAAGCTCTGGTAGCTTCCCTAAATTTTAGCATCAACCCTTTGCTTAAATTCTTGGCTTCTCATCCTATACCAAACAATGATACATTATCTTAGGAAAAAGCTTAAAGAAGGTCCACTTCTCTTAAAACTCCCCTTAATTTCTTGATGGTTGTATCCCTGGTTGAATTTGCAGGTTTCTTTTTTTTTTTTTTAAATCTTTTCCATGTTATTTCTTTGTTTTCAACATGACTTTTTGGCCATTTTTTTCAGTTGCTCTCTATGGGGCCATTAGTCTTCTAAGATATATTTGATAAAAATGTTAAAGCAGAGACATAGAAGCATGAACAGACTGTTGAATCTCAGAGGGAAGGCAGGGGAGGGTGGGTTGGAAGAGATCAACCAATGAATCTGCATGCACATATGCATGACCCCTTGACACAGACAATGGGATGGGAGCCGGCTAGAAGAGGTTAAGTGGGAGGGGGGGAGGGAGGAGGATCTATGTAATACTTTCAACAATAAAGTTTTTTTAAGGCATCTTCAATTGAGTGTCTTTGGGGGGATTGTTGATTGTTCCAGATTTATGCATTTGAGAGAGCTAAAGTATGTCCCACAATCAAATGTACAATATTATAGTTGACTAGAGGCCCGCTGCATGAAAATTCATGCACTGGAGGGGGTGTCCCTCAGCCCGGCCTTCCCCCTCTCACAGTCTGGGAGCCCTCAGGGTTGGGAGACGACCCAGCGATCAGGGGAAGGCGATGCCCCATCACACCTCTGCTGCTGCCACTGCTGGCAGTGCAAGCTTCGGCCGTCCCTTGTTACCTGCACCTTGGGCAGCCCTGGGCGGCTGGAGGGCTGAGGGGACTGGAGGAATCTGGAGACAGGCACGCCGGGCGGGCCTGGCCTTGCCACGTACCTGCTGTCCCGGTGGGGCTAAGGGGAATGGGCGCCGCCATCTTGTGGCTGTGGGCATCGCCATCTTTGAGGGCAGGGCAGTCAATTAGCATATTCCCTCCTTATTGGCTGTGGGTGCTGCCATCTTTGTGATGGCATGAGGGTCAATTAGCATATTTCCTCTTTATTAGATAGGATATGCATGAACTATAGAAGGGAATTTATGTACTGAAAAGCATTTCTGCCAAAAAAAGTCATATATTTGCAAAATAAGCCTGTCAGAAAGACAAGCATCACATGATCTCACTCATATGTGGAAGCTAATGAACAAAATTAAGTGATGAACAAAATAGATAGAGACATATAAGCATGGAACAGACTGTCAAGTCTCAGAGACAAGCAAGGGAGGGTGGTGGGTGGGAAAAGATCAACCAAAGAACTTGTATGCATGTATGTATAAACCACAGACACTGACAATAGGGTGATGAAGGCCTGGTATAGATGGACTAAAATAATGAGTATGATAATATCTGTTCTTTCTCTACATTAAATCATTTAGAATAAAATACCATTCCAACACTGTTTAAATTCCAGATGGTGGATTGCTTCCAGTTCCAACAGTCACACAACTTAAAAGTTGCCATAGCTTTGGTATTAGAACAGAATGCTTACCTCTAAACTGCCATTTACAAAAAGCCATGTTATTTCTCAAACCATTATGATTTTCATTAACATTGTCAGAACATAACCATGAGATTCAAATCACTTTTTTAATTGTTTTTGAATGGTGTAAAGATTCTAAGATTCTATCAAGCAAAATGTAAGGGAGTTAAGTGAAAAAGTATAGGAACTTAGATATTTCTCTTTATTAGTACACTCATGTTTTAATGAGTACAAACATCTTCTTACTTGTAAAACAGGAAGACCTTCTCTAATTACTGAGCACATTATATTTCAATCTTTATTTACTTATTCAATAAATATCTAATATACAGTGACTCCAGGATAGGCAGAAGTTTTCATATAAATAACACTTACATATACTGAGCACATTTTTTGAACAACCAAGTTTGTTACATTCAAATTCTGTTTCAACTTACATTGAAATATTATTTTTATTTTATTTTTAGGAATCTTAAAAAACACTGTGTTAAAAATGTTTTGCACCCAAAAGACTTGGTATAATTACAAAAATATAAAATACTGAGGGATGGAATAGAAATCAATCTCCTACTTCCAACTGAGTTTACCACTTGTCTAGCAATTATCATAAATGCTTCCCACCTCTAGGAGTGAGAAAGGAAGCTACTGTTGCTGCCACTTCTGTGTTGTATGTTGCTATTTTATCCAATTTATTCCTGTAAATAACTTCTCAAAAACCTTAAATACCCATTTAAAAAGCATCCCTTAAAGCAAAATACCCACTCATTCTTCCTTCTCAGAACTTGGTATTTTGAGTGCCGAAAATTCACAAAAAGTGAACAGTTTTGTTGAGAAAATAGAAAAAAACTAGAATTATCACCCATAGATTTATGCAGGTACTGTGGTTTACTTCCTCTTTTAATGTTGGCATACATTGTTTTAGTTAATTCATAGACACTTAAAAAAAAAAACTGATCTTGGAAAAAAATGCCATCAATTTTGCCTAGGTAACTAAAAATACCTATGCTTTATTGCCATATTCTATTATCCACATGAACTTTTAGTTTTGTTGTTATTGTTTTTTTTTTAATTAAATCTTTATTGTTCAGATTACATTTGTTCCTCATTTTTTCCCCCCATAACTCCCCTCCTCCCAGCTCCCGCCCCACCCTCCGCCCTCACTCCCCACCCACTGTCCTCATCCATAGGTGCACGATTTTTGTCCAGTCTCTTCCTGCATCTCCCACTCCCCTTTCCCCCCCAAGAATAGTCAGTCCATTCCCTTTCTATGTCCCTGATTCACTATAATCACCAGTTCATTCTGTACATCAGATTATTTATTCACTTGATTCTCAGATTCACTTGTTGATAGATGCATGTTTGTTGTTCATAATTTGTATCTTTATCTTTTTCTTCTTCTTCCTCTTCTTAAAGGATACCTTTCAGCATTTCGTATAATACTGGTTTAGTGGTGATGAACTCCTTTAGCTTTTCCTTATCTGTGAAGCTCTTTATCTGACCTTCAATTCTGAATGATAGCTTTGCTGGATAAAGTAATCTTGGTTGTAGGTTCTTGGTATTCATCACTTTGAATATTTCTTGCCATTCCCTTCTGGCCTGCAAAGTTTCTGTTGAGAAATCAGCTGACAGTTGTATGGGTATTCCCTTGTAGGTAGTTGAGTCTCTTTCTCTTGCTGCTTTTAAGATTCTCTCTTTGTCTTTTGCTCTTGGCATTTTAATTATGATGTGTCTTGGTGTGGTCCTCTTTGGATTCCTTTTGTTTGGGGTTCTCTGCGCTTCTTGGACCTGTAAGTCCATTTCTTTCACCAGGTGGGGGAAGTTTTCTGTAATTATTTCTTCAAATAGGTTTTCAATATCTTGCTGTCTCTCATCTTCTGGCACCCCTATAATTCTGATGTTGGTGTGTTTGAAACTGTCCCAGAGGCTCCTTACACTATCTTTGTATTTTCGGATTCTTTTTTCATTTTGCTTCTTCACATTTCAAATCTTTGACTTGATTCTTGCGCTCCTCTGGTCTGCTGTTGGGTGTCTGTATAATATTCTTTATTTCAGTCAGTGAATGCTTAATTTCTAGTTGGTTCTTTATCACAACATCGAGGGTCTCATTAGATTTCTTGATGCTCTCATCAAGTTTATCAGCAGTTTCTAGCAAATTATTGAAAGCCCTCAAAAGTGCGTTTTTTAGCTCTATATCCTCCATTTCTGTCATGTTTTCTTGTCTCCGCATTTTTTATGCTTTCTTGGTGCACCCCCTTGTGGTCTTTGTGCGCAGTCTTGTTGTAGTTAAGCCTTAATTGTTGTCGGCAATACTAGGGGTGAATTGACCTCCAGGCTAACTGGCTATGAGAGGAGTCAGCTTTGTCTGCAGTGGGAGAGCTTCTGTGCTGAATCTCTAGGGCAGTGCTAATCTAGCCTTTGCCTGAGGCTATCCAGCAAATGCCTCTGTGCAGGGCTTGGGCGGGGCGGGTCCCAGGGGATCTACAGGGCGGGCGGAGGGAGCAGTTATGGCTGCTCTCAGTTCCGTCCCCAGTGGCTCTGCAACCGCTGCAAACCTCAGAGAGAAAGCTGCCTTCCCGCTTCTCCCGTTTGAGTCTGGGTCCCTAGAGACTTGCCGAATCTGGGGCTCAGAGTCTGAAACTCCCTCCCAATTGAAAACAGCAACCGTGCCCTCTGCTGCCGGCCCGCTCCACATGCACTCCGAACCTTAGTATTTCACCTCCGCACTGCGCCTCCTCTGAGTCTCGGTATGGATTTCTCTTTCCTTCTAGTTGTAGAATCTCTCCTCAGCCAGCATTCCTGTGGTTCTGGGTGATGTCCGTTCCGTCTTTTAGTTGTATTTTTGAAGTGGTTGTTTGAGGCAGCAAACTCCGGCGTTAACCTATGCCACCATCTTGGTTCCCCTCTGTTATTGTTGTTGAGTGTACATAACATTAATACTTCTAAATGGCATTTGAGAGGATAACATCTTATGTCAGATGTAAGATTCAGTCTGTTATTTTTAAATAGATTCATTTCAATTAAAACTATCCTATATAATAAAAGCATAAAATGCTAAGTGTCTGACCGATCACTCCACTGTTTGCTCGACCTCTCAATCAGTCCCTATGGCTCACACTGACCACCTGGGGGCAGACACTCCAATCGGTAGGTTAGTTTGCTGCTGGGGTCTGGCAAGACTGGGTGAGAGGGCCAGACATGCCCTGGAGCCCTCCCGAGGTTCCTCCCCAGCCGGCTGGCCCCCATCGGCCCCGATTGAGACCAGGTAAGACAGCCCCAATCTGACCTGATTGCTGGCCAGGCCAAGGGACCTCATCCATGCATGAATTTATGCACCAGGCCTTTAGTGTGATAATAATACATGTCTAAAAATCTGCATAACTGTGTGTAGTCCAATTTCTGACACCAACTACTCTTTCTTTCTGGACAATCCACACACTAACTTTCTAATAATAATACGAAGAGTTAGAATTATGATCCACTGAAGTATCTTTTAGCTTTAATGTTCTGTCACCTCCTGTGAGCCCTCTGTTCCACAGGCCTTCACTCTTAGCTAAATCTTTGCAACAGAATTCTAGTTACTTTGTTTTCCTTCAAATATTTTATTATTCTTCATAATCTTTCCCATCCTATCAGGCCTCATTTTGCATAGAGCTGCCCAACTTATTACACATTAATCCTTTGCTTCTCTAAGTATGATATCTTATCAAGTACACATTTATCTGTTTAACTGTCAATACCTACAATAATCCAACCCAAACTCATTCTGTCATTCCAAGCCTACCTTCCACTAGCCCTCACAATACAGCCTCTACTCCCATCTCATTGTTCATTTCTTCAGTTTTCCCTTTAGCTTTACCTTTACCCCACCCAACTATTCTTCATAATTCAAATACTTTTCCTTTACTCTCCTCCTCACCATTTCAAAATAGCATTTTCTTTTCAATGGCCAATTACAATCACTTTAGACTATGGTTTTTATTTCTCTTCGTTCCTATGCATATAGTCTGTTTGTAAATTTTGTCTCCCTCAAAAGTGTTAGATGCTCCTTGAAAGCTAAGAAAGAGCCATAGACTCTGTAACATATATTGGTTGGTCACACCATAACAGGTGGATTAATTATTACTGAATTGCTTGTCACATATTTATAGATTCAGGGAACATATTTAAGGGTGGAAAAGTGTAAATTTTGACCAAGGAATATTACATATAAGATGGAGGTATCTGGTCAAAATGAAACTTTTATAAGGGACCAGTATTAGTTAATGGGTTCTCATAATAAGATCTAAAAGAACTATGAGGGTATAAATATAAAGAAGGATGATTTAAAAAAGGATTTTTTTGTGTGTGTACTCAGAACCTCTCAAGGAGGATGGGTGGGTGGTCCTTATGTGTCTCAATTCAAAGCAAATGAGAAGGCTTTAGTGGATCATTCCTAAATTTCAAAACCTGTCTCCTATAGTTAAGGGCATTGGATAATGGTGTATCAGCCAGGGGTCTTCTATAATATAGATATCTATAGTTACAGATGATAATAGGTGATGATATATAGATTATAGATAGATAGATAGATGATAGATAGATAGATAGAATAGGTAAAGATATTTTGAGAGATTAACTCACATGTTTGTGGAGCCTGGAAATTCTAGAAACTCAGGCAGGAGTTGATGTTCCAGTGTTGAGGTAGAACACCTGTATACCAAAAAATGTCATTAAGAAAATTAGATTTTAAAGTTCCAAGAGTTGATTTTTTTCAAAATTATTTTTGTTTCTTTAAGGAAAGGTAGCTTAAAATATACAAGATGACTGATTTACATTAAATAGTGAGATATACAAGATATTACATTATTACATGATAGCACACATAAATATTACTAGAGATTTGCAAATGCATCACAGATGAATCACAGTGGTATACTTTTAAAAAACCTCGAGTTGTCCCATTGAAATGTATACATGCTTTGAATGATTATAAAGTCAGTGTTTATTAACATGCAGTTCATTTTCAAAATTTAAAAGAATATACAGAAATGAATATTTTGCTTTTGTCAATGCCTGTTTTCAAACTGATGACCATTCTGGACCAGGAACTGCTGATAATGAGAAAAAATGGAATCACAAACATTAAGAATAATTCTGTTCGGTATTTGTGGGCCCTCAATTCATAGACTGTTGCCATTTTCATACCATAAACTTTATCTTTTATGTACCCCCCATAAAAAAAAAAGTCTAGTGACACTTTAGGATAAATTTTCTTTGTTCAAAGCTTATTCTGGCTTCACCCATTATTTTAAATCAGTTAAACCTGAAAAAGAGTGAAAATTAAGTGAGTTATCAACTGTTAAAGTGTATACATTTGGGGGCACACTCTATATTTATGTAACTTAAGAGCCAAATACATGTATCTGAAGAATCAAGTAGAAAAATGAAGATAGTATAGGACCGTGTTCGACAAACCGTGGCTCGTGAGCCACATGTGGCTCTTTGGCCCCTTGACTGTGGCTCTTCCACAAAATACCACGTGCAGGCGCACACGTACAGTGCGATTGAAACTGCATGGCCCATGTGAAGAAGTCGATATTTTGTGGAAGAGCTGGTATTTTGTGGAAGAGCCACACTCAAGGGGCCAAAGAGCCGCATGTGGCTCGTGAGCCGCAGTTTGCTGAGCCGCAGTTTGCCGACCACTGGTATAGGAGAAAGTAGGTGCAGTTAAATAATAAGAAAAAAAAATAAGATTGGTAAGCCAAAGATGGGGGTCTGTGACAAAACACTTGGATCTCCCTGACACATTTTATTCTGTCCTGGAATACTGTTGTACACAGAGGCAATATCATCCTTCTAAAGCAGTGATTCTTAACCTTCCTAATGCCGCGATCCTTTAATACAGTTCCTACTGTTGTGGTGACCCCCACTTTCATTATTACAAATTGAACATAATTAAAGCATAGTGATTAATCACAAAAACAATATGTAATTATATATGTGTTTTCTGATGGTCTTAAGCGACCCCTGTGAAAGAGTTGTTCGACCCCCAAAGGGGTCGCGACCCACAGGTTGAGAACCGCTGTACCTAAAGCCATGTATTTCCTCCCTGGCTTCTCCCACTTTGAGCACTCCCGCAGACCCTGTTTCTTATGATGGCAACCAAAGTTCTCATGAAATATGGGCATTGCCTCTCTCTCACCTCCCACTGCCTATGAGTCATCTTTTTTAATTTTCCTCCATGATTTTAACCAACTATTTCAAAATGGCATTCATGTCTCTTATGAATGAGGCTCTGATTTCCATCCAACTTCATCTCTTAACTTTTTTATGTACCATATACTCCAGTCATGTAAACCTAAAGAAAATCTCAATGATCTAGGGTAATATTAGGGCATAGATAAAACCAAATCATTGTTAAAATAAACTATGGATTTAAAGAGAAATTCATTGTGGTTACTTTTTTTGTTTTTTTTTTTCCACTGTGGTTACTTTCAAAAGGGACATGAAAGCTTATATTCTTATCAGGACTTGATGACAAACAGCTAGTGGGTAAGGAATTTTTATTGTTTGTTCTTGAGCCAAAGAGTTGTCAGATGTTGGTGCCAAATTATGGCAGTTAGGCTCAGAGCCCTGCTTTAGTGAAAGCAGCCTTTCCCATTAACCTCCAGGACGTCCATAGAGTGGAGCAGTAACATTGCTCTTCTATTCACACACACCTCACTCAGTCCTCTTCTCTACTTCGGTGAATTAAGAGGAAGGGTATTCTAGAGTAATAGGCAAAAGCCTATACTTTGAAAAAATTAACAACTAGAATTATTTTCTGCTCTATTCCTGCTATCTGTGTTACCTTTGGAAACATCACAAGGCCTTGAAATTCTCATCTGGAAAACTGAATTTCTATGTATAATTTATAACTAAATATAACTAAAAAAATAAAAATATGTAAAAAATAATTTGGAGATTGCCACTCTAAATTTTGAGGGTTTCAGTTTTACAGATACAACTTTCGTTTCTCTTTTAAAGCTGGTAATGCCAAAAATTCTACGTTCAAAATATAGTGATCTTAGTTTTATGTTCCTCCAATTATTGGAGGATTCAACTTCTCAATGGATTCTAAGTGTTCTTTTATACAAGTACTAGAGGCCTGGTACATGAAAATTCATGTACTGGAGCGGGGGTCCCTCAGCCCAGCCTGCCCCCTCTCACAGTCCTGGAGCCCTCAGGGGCGGGAGGCGACCGGGCAATCAGGGAAAGGCGACACCCCCATCACACCTCTGCTGCAGACACTGCTGGCAGCACAAGCCTCAGCCAGCCCTGTTTACCTGCGCCTCAGGTGGCCCTGGGCGGCTGGGCAGCCGCCATCCAAGGCTTGCCCGCTCCTTGGACTAGCCCTGGGTGGCTTGGGGGCTGAGGGGACTGGGGGACTCTGGAGGCAGGCCTTGCCGTGCACCTGCCTCCCTAGCAGGGCTGAGGGTACTGGGTGTCGCCATCTCTCAGGGCATGGCAGTCAATTAGCATAGTCCCTCCTTATTGGCTGTGAGTGCTGCCATCTTTGAGGGCGTGGCAGTCAATTACCATATTACCTCCTTATTGGCTGTGGGCACCACCATCTTTGCAGCTTGCTGCTCAGTCATTTGGTCATCCCTCACTAACCCCCCTGCCGGCCTGGTTGTCCCATGCAGCCTGCTACTCAGTCATTAATGACTGCAATAATACTCTCCATTTAAGTTTGATATTCTGATGTACATATAATTTCTGTTTCTACTCATAGACTGTTTTAAAAAATAATTGCTTTAGTAACTGCTTCTAAAAATTCACCATTATAAATAATATTTAGAGAATCTCTCCATGCTTAAAGATTATTATTATGTTGTTAGGCTACTTTTTGAACTGTTTGCCCCAAATGGAATTACCTGGTAATATCACATGATAAATTTATGATTTTAATATTTATTTTTAATTTATTTTTATTGTTGATAGTATTGCAGATATCCTCCATTTTTCCATCTTTGTCCCCTGCCACTCAGCTCCAGCTCCCCTCCCCCAGGCCTTCACTGCATAATTGTCTGTGTCCATGGGCTATGCAAATATGCATATATGCTTTTTATATGTATTGCCATATGTAACACTGACTGTTATGACCACTTTTAGCATGTCATTATACCTAGAGAAATTATCTATAAATATTTCTTCAAACATTTATTCCAATATTTAAAATTTATTAGTATATAACAATGGCTATTATAGGTGTTAACAATACTCTTGAGAATAAGATAGAGATAATTCCCTTTCCTGGGAGTTGTATTTTTAGTTGAGTGAGAGAATATATCACAAATCAGGTAGAAAGCATGATAACAAAATATTGACAGGAAGAAAGCATGGCAGAAGAAGGAAGGAAGGAAGGAAGGAAGGAAGGAAGGAAGGAAGGAAGGAAGGAAGGAAGGAAGGGAGGAAGGAAGGAAGGAAGGGAGGGAGGAAAGAAGAAAAGAAGGGGGCAGGGAGGTAGAAAGTGTGAAAAAAAGAAGTAAAATGAAAATGAAGAAAGGAAATCCAATAATGAAAAAAAGGCTTGGTATACAATTGTATGTTAATATTTAATCTGCTTAATTAGGACTTAATGAACAAAATTTTTAAAGATGTGACTAATGAATTGATCACCAAATTTAAAATAATACATGATTATCCAAAAGGTTCGGAAATAACAGTTCAAAGTTCAAGTGAAATATCAATTAGTTATGGGAAATGCAAGGCTCATATGTAAGTAATATTCATTGTCTACAATGAAAGAAGCGTATCCTGATGAACTAAATTCAAAGCTTACCCGGCGGCACACTCTGATATCAAGGGGCATTCCTCATCTTTCTACATTTTGAGGATAATCTGCTTAAAGTCAGCCGTTCAGGATGGAGGATTTTTCTGAAATCCATCTTGCCTTAAACAGCTTCAGGAATCTGAGGCACAGAAACCTATTGTCTTGCCAATGCAGATTGGAATGAGAACATGGATATTAACTCATGAGAGCATTACTCAGGCAAAATGAATCACTTTCACTTCTCATTGATATTTAAAAGGAAGAAGTCTGATTACATTATCAAAGCTTATTTTCCACAGGCCAGAGCAAGAGAAGCATTAGCAGAAGGACACCTGGCCTCATATTTTTCCTGAGAGAGGGTCTTAACTTCTCTTAATTAGGATGACTGAATACGTTCCAAATAGATTTGTTTGCAATCTTCTTTACAAATGATCACTGAACATATGATCATTACAAGGGACTTCCAAATGCAAATATCTCAATTAGAGAAGACATGATTCCAAGAAAGATAATAAGCCAGCAATTGATAAGATGGTTACTAAAAATATTCACATTTCAGTACCAATATTTTAAAAATGCTAAATAGTAACATCATTATTTTCATTTATATGGCAACCAATTAGGATTGTGTTAACAATAGAGTTTCTTAAGCTGAACATTTTATCTTTTGTTTTTTCCATTTTTATTATAATTTCTAAGTTTTCCATTGCCAGGAAATTTCCCAATTTGAGGCTGAGCATAGCATTATAGTTGAATAGTTGTCTGCATAACAATATTTTAGAAAATTAATTAGGCTTTGAGATAATGATCCTTTTTCCTCCTTGGGATTCTCACTTGCTCTGAAATAGTATGAACTATATTTTCCAAATTGAGTGGTGGCTTTTACAATGAGAGCTGGTTCAGTGTGGGTGTCTTTTGTTTTAAAGAGTGTCTTCTATTGTGAAATTTAATTAAGCAAGTCGTGTTCAGTAGTCATGCTATTTCCCATTTCTTAATAGGTTCATATTTACAGCAGTGTAAGAAATGTCTGGCTTACATTGGTCAGTGAACTTTTATAAAGAAATAGATGTGTATTAATCAGTTCTAATATCAGGTTCTCACATCAGAAAACAAAAGTAGTTACGTTTTATAATTTCGTTCTTCTCCTCAATGTATGGGTAGTTGCAAGGAGTGACTTTGCCATCCTTTCAAATCAGTCTTTTGCAAGTTGGGCTGCCTAGAAGAATCCTCCCACCCCAGAGATTTAGAATGAACTGATCTGAGGTCATGTCCTGCATGACATTTTATTAAGCTTTTATATTACACCCACCACTCACATTTGTCAGGCCAGTGCAAGGGAACAAGTGGAAGCCCACAAGTGCAATATCTTTAAATATTCTAAAGTTCTGCATTAAGTAATCAAGTCTTCAGTAAGGGGATTTTGGTCATCCTGCCTTGACAAGTAAGGCATCTTTAGGATTCTAAAGGCCAAGTTTACATGTTGAATTTGAGGACTTGGAGCATTTTCCTAAAAATATGATATCATGGAGTGAGTCAGACTGCCCCATCCAGAGATCTTCCCCTGCTCTTTCTCTTCTCAACCCAGCTCTATTTTGCACTGTGACACACTTGTATGGACACAACATCCACAAAGTATATACAGTGGGGCCTTGACTTACGAGTGTCCCAACTAACGAGTTTTTCGAGATACGAGCCTTCTCTCAGCTGATTTTTTGCTTTGAGTTGCGAGCTAAAATTCGGGTTATGAGCCAGCTTGAGATACCCCACCACTAGTTGGCGCAGCAAATGTCACAGTGAACGCCACAACATCAGCCCAGCATCACGTGTCTCACTTGTTCACTTTAATGATTTGACATAGGAGTAATTTGAGTTACGAGCTCCGTCACGGAACGAATTAAACTCGTAAGTCAAGGCCCCACTGTAGACACCTTGGCTGCCACTTCAGCTGCTCTTGGGACTAGGAGTGTGCACAGACATGACATGGTCTGTCCTTGAAAGATGGATAAAGGGCAGAGCCTCTGCAGGTCCTGGATGTGGACCAGGGTGTTTTTCTTAGGGAATTCTAGAAACCTGTGTCCCTGGAATATAGGATAGAAGGGGAGGGGGGATATAGGCTTTGTGTGGGTGTGACCCTCAAGATGAGATATTCCTCCTGAGGAAAATCAGAGCAGGTCTTTAGTACAAGCCAGATTGAGAACTATGGCTCCACACTTCTGTGTTGAGTTTGCATAACAAACCAAAGCTTGTCATTGTACTTAGGAATGGCATCCCTAACTTTGGTAATTGACATTCAACAGCATATTTCATTATAGTATTATTTGAAGCTATACCTTAGACATGCTATTATATGCATTCAATTCTAACCTAAGAATTAACCCTGATTTCTATGTCTGTGTGTATGCACATGCACACCATCATGTGTCTTTTTATTTTTTGTCTTTGTCTCCATCTCTGCTACTTTGTGCCCAGGTCTTACAGACATCTCTATTTCATTCTCTCCCTTTTTTGTTCTTCTTTCTCTAATATGTGCTGTATTTCTCTTTTATTCTGTCACTCTTGCATTGTGACTCACTCTCTCTTTTTAACTTTTATACACACTCACTCATACATTCAAACACGCACTCAGGACCTAAGTAGACTGAAATATAGGTACATGGAAGAGTTAGATATAGATATAACTTGATCAGGAGTATGCAACAATTAACAGCTATAAACACAGCTTGCATCCAATTCAGAATGCTTCTTTTAGCAGAAAAAAATTCTTATACGTATATTGCATTTTTTTAACTTTCCACATATTTCTATGGCTGGAAGAAAATAAGTATAAGTTGAATTAAATAAATACATAGCTGTTATTCCTTTGGGTAGACTACTGGCATATGTCATTTACTTACTGAGGAAAGAAGGGGATATTATTGACTGCAGTGTAGGGGAGTTCATTGATGAAACAATGATGCCAACAGCCAAATGTGAAAGGGCTACGGCATGTCATTAAATAGCAGAATGATTGTTGTAGCCTTTATAAAATAGATTAAGTTATTTGATTCAGAAATACCTCTCTTTAACTTCCATAGAGATTACTGTGGAGAGAGTCACATAAAACAAAATGCTATAGGCAATGAATTTGTTATCAAACAACTACTTCCTGTTTTAATTTAGAAGCAAAACTCGAGACTCTGTTATTTTACTTCTTTCCTCTTAGGGTTTATCTAGTTAAATACAAAACCTCATGTTAAAAATATCAAAAAGCAAATACATGTGGCACATTCTACTTCTTATAGTTTATTTTGCCATTTCAATAATTGTGTAAACATTTATAAGGTTCTCCTTTTTGTAGAAGAGAAATGTTGGCCTTGATAACATAATTTAAAGAAAACTAGTATCAATATAAATAAAAGATAAACTGCTTAGATCTAGTAGTAATGTTGACATTTGTTTGGTACTCTTCAAATAAATTATAGACATAACTCATTTTATTGAAATTTATTTTATTACACTTCACAAATACTGCATTTTTTAATTTGTTTTTTTTTTTAAGGTCTCTATCAACATCAAGGCAAGACCCTCCACCAGCAAAAAGATTATCACTTCTTGAAGGCTCAAATGATGATTAGCATTTTATAGCAATAAAGTATTTTTAACTAAGTATTGTACATTTTTAGACATAATATGATGAATGCACATTTAATAGAGTACAGTGCAGTGTAAACATGACTTTTATATGTACTGAGAAACAAAAAATTAATGTGACTCGCTTTATTGCAACCATCACTTTATTGTGGTGGTATGAAATCAAACCCATAATATCTTCAAAGTATGCTTGTAATTCAAATAGATTAAAAGACTGCAAATGTGGTTTTAAAAAATGTGATAATTTTATTACTAGATGTTACTTTCAAACCAAGCCTAAATCAATTGTCCTTTACACTTTATTAATGTCCCTTTTACTGCCATTGTAAACTAAAAATTGAGTTTTTTCAAAATTATCACATGTAATCATATGTTATCTAAATCCATACAGCTAATGCACTATGGATATGCAGACACAACATAGAAAGATTTTATTTTTCTTGTATTTATTATTTGATACCTTTAAATTAAGAGATGAGAATTGTCATCTATTATTTTTGCAATACACTAAAAAACAGTTCATATTATTAAAAAAGGTGTGAAGGCTAACTGGTAAATTTTAACATGATTTTTTAGAGAACTACACTGATTATTTCTGAAATATTTTCATTAAATTTTTCTTTAACCAACAAATATCTAAAATAAATTTAATATTATCTCCTTATATACTTTGTGGATGAACAACAATATGTAACTTTTCATAATAATTAAGTCTTTTATTCTATGTCTTAGCAATAGAATTTAATAAATTTTATGGCTCCATTACTTTCCTTTATTTAAATTCCAGGAGCTTCATGGCTCTCCTATGGAGAGGAGAAAGGACCATATCTCAGATGAGAGAACAGCACAAACTTCAAATTCACAAAAGATAATTAGTTACAAGGTCAATTCCAGAATTTCCTTTTTGATTCAAATGAAGCTGCAGACTGTTGTCTTTTTCTGGAACCTTTTAAACAACAATGAATTATTTTCCATATTTCATTCATGAACTGGATAATCTAATATCATTTTCATGGTTAATGTCTGTGCACCTTGATTTACCACAGAAAAAATGACAATCTGTAGATCTATTCTACAATTTACTCTGAGAACATAATAAATAAATAAACAAACAAACAAACAAATAAATAAATGTAAATACTTACTTTCAAAGCTAAGGCAGCTGCTTGTCAATTAAATGAGGTTTTTTTATTGGCCTTTGGATACTTTCTCAACACAGATTTTCTTCATTAAAGTTTCTCCTCATATTCCTATTTCTGAACATGCTTTTGTTAAAAGAAAAAGTAGTAAGAGCAAGCTATTACACTAGTCTGATTCATAGTCCTTTAAATGTGTAACCTATGAGCAATACAAAATGGGCTGAAAATAGTTGACGTTCAATTCCATATCACTTTAATTCTTAAGTGGGATGTTCCAAGTCTTGGTTCTCTCTTTAAAGACATGATATATGGCACAGCCTATAAAGAAAATAAATATTTTAAATGTTGCTGGGTCTGCATGACTTCACAACACTTAACTTGTTGCTGTAAAATGTTTCCAACAGCTTAGGAGGAAAAGAACTTGACTGTTTACGGAAACAGACTTTTTCCCCCCTCCTGTTTCCTCTTTATGACTGCAAGAAGGCAGTGAGGTGATTAATGTGATTTCACATATCATAAATTTGGCAAATGTATATCAATGAGAACTACTCAACTACATATGTAACTTTCATTCTTCAACAAGTTCATTTATATTCATAATAAGGCAGTATCCACTTAGAAGGTTTTGTGAATTGAGTCACTAGAATCTACAGGGAGACAAGCAACGCAGTTTCTATTTTATTTACCCATTCATTCCAACTGGTTGATTCCACAGACTAAGCTGGGGAGGAGGAGAGGAGCAAGATGGTTGCCTAAAATCATAGTACTCTTAAAAATGAAAGAAAATGGCCACATTTAGAACTGATGCCGAAACATGCTATTTGACCAGCACCAGACAATATAAACCGCATGGAACAGTTTTATTGACTGGTAACTTTATTATTTCCCCTCATTAAAAAAAATTAATGTGATTTTATAGATGTGTATATACGTTTTTTTTCAAGTGAAGGGTTTTTGCTGTTGTTGTTTCCTTACCATCTGCCCATCTGCCCCCCCCCCGCCAACTGGGGAAACAGTTCATTCAAACTCTCCTTTCCCTGTGTTCCTTCCACCTTTAACTCTGCCAGTGGTGAAAAATGAGCCTTATTTGCATGAAGTTATTTTTGCATAAAATTATTCTTGCTGAAGGAGAATCAGAGGAGGGGTTGAGAAAAATAAGTGCTGATCACTCCGTATGGTTATTAGGGGAGAATATCCTCCCCCTAAACCTGTTCACTGATGCCAAAGGCTTTGCACAGAAGCCACCTGATGTTGTAACAGAGATACAGGTGGGGCACAGCTGTGCAGGTAGGGAGACATTTCAAAACACTGTGCCTAAAAAACGGGGCTTAATGAAAGTATTTGATTTTGGAAGAGATTCACAGAACTATTTCATAAAGCAATATTTATACTACGTGTGTACATGCCTGCCCACTCATTAAGAGAGAAAGAGAATTCAAGATCTTATATACAAAATGAAACATTCACAGAAACATCTCCTTGCTCCTGTTGTTACAAACTAGGGAAAGTAATGGTGGCCCTCAAGACATAACAAAGTTCTGTGCATGCTGTATGCAGTGAGTCATAAAAGCAAAGAATGGGGGAGGAGGGAAGAACTGTCTTCCTTTATCCTTCTCTCCTTCTCCTCTTAGTATCTCAGTACACTGTAAAGCCAAATGTTGTCCAAATTAATAGAATCAATAACATTGCTTCGTGTGATCATGTTTTAGTTGGAAAATCACTACTGATTATTATATGTGTTACAGAACTGAATTTCACTTCATTCACACAACCTTTCAGTTGTGCCCAGGTAAATGCCAATAAATGTTTCTATTACGCTGAATTGTTTTATAGATTTATATATGTTAGATTTGCCAGCCAGCCAACTATCCTATATAATAAAAGGCTAATATGCAAATCGATCGAATGGCTGAACGACCGGTTGTTATGACCTGCACTGACCACCATGGGGCAGATGCTCAATGCAGGAGCTGCCCCTGGTGGTCAGTGAGCTCCCACAGGTGGAGTGCTGCTCAGCCAGAAGCCCTGAGCTGGACTCATGGCTGGAGAGTGCAGCAGAGGTGGCTGGAGCCTCTCCCATCTCCACAGCAGCACTAAGGATGTCCTACTGACAGTTTAGGCCTGCTCCCAGCGGGAAGAGGTCCTAAGCCATCAGTCAGACATCCCCTAAGAGTTCTCAGACTGTGAGAGGGCACAGGCCAGACTGAGGGACCCCCCCCAAGTGCATGAATGTCTTGCACCGGGCCTCTAGTTTTACATAAGAGCTAGGCAAAGTAACCAGGAATCATAAGCATTTTATACCTGCAACTAAATCTAAAGGTTTTGTGTAATCAACATTGTTGCATGGTTGGGCATAATATTTAGACTCAGCAAACAACAACAACAACAACAAACAGTTGTCTTCTAACACCTTATTTAGTTAAAAATTGTTAATTATTTTAAATTATCAATGTATTCTTTTGAAAGCACATAAAGCCAGTTATGTCCTATTTCAGGTTCATCATGAAAAGACAAGCTGTTTGGAGAAGACAATGCTGGGAAAGTAAAGATAACAGGAAAAGAAAAAGAACAAACACTAGGTGGATTTGCTCCATAAAAAAAGCTACAGGTATGAGTGTACAGGAGCTGAGCAGGGCTAAGGATAGGACATTGTGGAATTACTCATGGATTTGGTCGCAAAGAATCAGAGACAACTAAATGATACATTACTTAGGCAAAACCAGCTAAAGAGATGCATTTAATTTTTTTTAATCCAAGTTTAAAATTGTTATCCTATCTAATAAAAGAGAAACATGGTAATTAGCCATACGGCCACTACCCTTTCCATTGGCTAATCACTGAGATATGCAAATTAACTGCCAGCCAAGATGGCGGCCGGCAGCCAGGCAGCTGACGCCAACAGGGAGGCTTGCTTGCTTCAGTGACGGAGGAAACCAAGCTTCCCCGCCTGCCTTGCCGGCCTCTCAGCTGCTCTCTAAGAAACATTGCAACAAATATAGAAGCTAAACAAAACCTGGGCTTCAGCCAGCAGGACCGCAACATTGTTTCAAATACAGAAGGTAAACAAAGGCCAGAAACCTGCTTTCAGCAGCGGAGGTCTCATAGCTGGAGCCGAGCCTCAAAGCTAAAGCTGTCCAAGAATAAAAAAAAAGGAAAAAAGGACAGGTTGGGAGCTTCAGTCACCCGCCAGCTCGCCAGCTTGAAAACGGCCCTCAGCCCCTCAACCAGGCTGGCCAGGCACCCCAGTGGGGACCCCCACCCTGATCCAGGACACCCTTCAGGGCAAACCAGCTGGCCACCACCCGTGCACCAGGCCTCTATCCTATATACTAAAAGGGTAATATGCCTCCCAGCACCGGAATCAGCGTGACAAGGGGCAGCGACCAAACCCCCTGATCGCCCTGCGGCTCTGTGTGTGACAGGGTGCAGCGCCCCAACACCCTGATCGGCCCTGCTCTGTGTGTGACAGGGGGGAGCTCCCCAACCCCCTGATTGCCCTGCGGCTCTGTGAGTGACAGAAGGCGGGGCCACAACCTCCCTTTCTGCCCTGCTCTGTTCGTGATAGGGGGGAGCTCCTCAACCCCCTGATCGGCCCTGCTCTGTGCGTGACAGGGGGGAGCTCCCCAACCCCCTGATTGCCCTGCAGCTCTGTGTGTGACAGGGTGCAGCGCCCCAACCCAACCCCCTGATCCGCCCTGCTCTGAGTATGACAGTGGCGGCTCCCCACTCCCCTATCGGCCCTGCTCTGTGAGTGACAGGGGGGAGCTCCCCAACCCCCTGATGGGCCCTGCTCTGTGTGTGACAGGGTATGGAGCCCCAACCCCCCTGATGGGCCCTGCTTTGTTGCGTGACAGGGGGTGGCACCGCAACCTCCCTATGGACCCTGCCTTGAGTGTGACAGGAGGCGGTGCCCCAACCCCCCAATCGGCCCTACCCTGAGTGTGACTAGGGGTGGCATTGCAACCTCCCGATCCTCCCTGCTCTGTGCATGGCAGGGGGCGGCGCCCCAAGTCCCAATCGGCCCTGCTCTGAGCCCGACCAGGGGCTGCACCTAGGGATTGGGCCTGCCCTCTGCCACCTGGGAGCAGGCCTAAGCCAGCAGGTCATTATCTTCCGAGCGGTCCCAGACTGCGAGAGGGCACAGGCCGGGCTGAGAGACCACCTCTCCCCCCCGAGTGCACAAATTTTTGTTCATCGGGCCTCTAGTTATTTAATAATAGAGGGCATTTATATAAACATACAAATACACATATATGTATACATAGTAATATATAAATCAAAATGTGTTTTTGGAAAGCATACCTTATATGTTTTTAAAAATATATTTCTTATAAAAATTAAGAAATCATCTCAGAGAATTTTATTCTGGGACTGTTTTTCTGAAAATCAATGTCTTTAGGTGTCTTTTTGGAAACCTTAATAGTGTATGAAAATCTGGATTTATTAAGAGAAATACTTTCATTTGCTTAACTCCAGAATCTTACTACATTATTTTCTTCTAGGGTATCATGAGAAAATTGGGGCTTCAAAACTTTCTAAACATTTTCCTGCCCAAGCTGTAGTTCAGTATGTCACAGTCAGAGCACATATTCCTGTGGGATAAATGACACAGTGAGAGACATTATTGAAATCATCTGGATGTGGCTCTGCTCTCTATATTTTCCTGGTCTATTTAGATTACACAGGCTGAGCAGGAGGTGTGGCTTTGATGCCATGGCCTGCTCCTTTCTTTCCCAGACTCCTATCCCTGAACACGATCCAGGATGAGAAATCCAATACTTATTATCCGAGACAACATGAATGACATCTCTCCATGTTTTATCCATTGATGTGTTGTTGTTGGAGCATCTACTGAGGGGTGAGGCCCAGCTGTGCCACATTGCAGCAGCTGTGGGTGTAGGAACTGCCTGGGCATCGGTAGAGGAACTCCCGGTCTGGCAGCACAATGCTACCCTGAGGATATATTGCAATATCCATCTTAGAAGCCCAGCCCCAGCTTGGGTGGACACTAAATGGAAGTTTCCATGGGGCCTTTTTTCCTTTCCTCTATACTTCTAAAAACATGTTTACCTTTCATTGGATATCCAAAGATTTACTCATCTAGAAAACTTAAAGCTGCTTTTTTCAAAAGAAAGCAAAAGACAAACAGAATATCTATACAGATACACCTATAAATAATATCCATATACACACATATACATATATTTTTTGGTGAAAACTGTACTTTGGAAAACATGCTTTTTAATTATAATAGTTTAGTAGGAAAATATTACTTTAAATTATACTTTAAATGCTTTTAATATCTAAATAAATGTTTTTGAATCATAAATGTCACTAGGTAGATGCAAGAGATGCTTTTGCAGGTGTACAAGACCCTTGAAAGGCAGCAACATCTGCTGTATCAATTCTTTACTTTTACATGTTTCGGGACTTGATAGAGAACATTCATTTATATAGACTTTTCTTTTTCTCTCAAAATATATGAAGTCTACCTAAATGGATACAATTCCAATAATAAATCATAAGTGATACATTACTTCAAAGTCATACTAAATATATACACGAGTAATAAAATGTATAAAATGCATTAAAGAAAACAATCTCCACCCTACCTTCTAGCTTTATATCCTTTCCAGGTCAACTATTCTTTCATCAACCTTATACCCTAGTCACTTCTGACTTCCTGTAAATTCTATTATGTAGAAAGAATGAATTTTAACCTAGGACATGAGGCTCTAAATATTTTAATTATCCCCATGTTCTCAGTGGTCTTTTCCCTAGACGCATTTCTGAAAATTACTCCATTACCTCATTCACCAGCACCTGGACAGCACATGCTCTTCAGGTTCAGTAAGGGAAATGGGAAGAGATATCCAATCAGAAAAACTATGCTTCATGGCCTGGGTTACAATACTCAATATGGGACATGATGATGAATTTACTGGATCTAGCACATATTCTAAGTATTTTCTAATAATTGATTAATTAAAATTTATTCCCCAGAAATTTCAGATGATATCTTTATTTATTATCTCATAGGAAAAGGGACAGCATTTTACACCCAATTGGACTTTTTTTGTAAATCAATGAAATATTCCAGTGAGTAGAATTAGAAATTTATGACATAGCAAAGGAACTTCAGTCCTTATATTCCTATTAGTAACTACTACTAAAATGCATGTCAAAGTTTGTCTAATAAATCAGATGTTCAATTGTTATATACATTTTATTCAGACCATTCTACAACATACTAATCTTATCATGTGGGAAAGAAAGTAGGTACCAGTGAATGGTAGATTTTATCATAATTATTATTTTACCTTTTATAAAACAAACACACATATGCTTTGTCAGAGACTGTGCTAGGATTTAATTCATTCCTCAAAACCTTCCTGATAGGAATTATTATCCCCACTTTCTATAAAAAAGAAATTGAGACTTTGGAAGATCAAATAATTTGCCCAAGATCACTGAGCTGGTACTTTGCATGTAAGACTATTCACCCAAAAACTCCACACTTTCCCTTAAATTTTATTTTAATATAGCTAGGTGGTAAAGCCCATTAAATTGAAACAAGTGGTCTGTAGCTGTCAGAAAAGTGAAAATAGATTGAGGAGAGTGAAGGTTGAGAAAAAAGTTTTGGATTCAAGATGTCAAGTTATAACTTCTATTTCACACAGGAATGTGGAAGTAAAAATTAAAGTGAAAGAAAAAAGAAGTAAGGGGAACTAAGATTTACTTCTTGCCTAATATTTTCCATGCAACATACTAGGCACTTTAAGTATGGTATCTCATTTAAATATCACAACAATGTTCTAAGGTCAAGGTTTGTTGTCTAGCTTAAAAGATAAAGAGGAATTACAGGACACAGCAAGATTAAGTGAAGTTGAAATTCACATAGATAGAAAGTAGTGATATTTAATTTTTAATGAAGATTTCTAGAATCCTAAAGAAAGTAAATGTTTTCTACTATAGATGGGGGCACATGGTTATCCTTACTTATTTACAATATGAATTATCCTATAATTTTATTTGTATATTTTTCATAAATGCTCCTAAACATGTAGCTAAACAAATACCTCAGTATCTAGTCATGTTTGGGTTTGGTTTTGGATGAGGAAAATATAAAGTGATGCTTATAAGGCTATAAAATTTCAGAATGTAACTTTAGATACATTAAAGTAAGCCAACTATCCAAATACTCTCCTAGTTATTGTATTTGTAACTGATGTAAAAATTATCAAACAGGAATTCAATGCCTCTTCTAGTCCAAGAAGTCTCATATGGGTTATCTCCCTTAATTCCTTGAGTTAGACTTCATGGACATTAATATTACAGAGGATAAAACTGTGACTTGGAGATCTGCTGATTTGAAACTGCTGTTAAGGAGCAAAAGTTCAATTTTTAATTCAAATCTTGTGTTTTAAGGCCCTCCTTTTTCATTTTCTCTGCAAAAAAAAAGAAAAAAGAAAAAAAGTCATTGGTGGCAAAAATATATTAACTCATTCTACATCACAGACGCTACAGTGTTGATTCTTTTCCTAAACGTCTTAGGGCTTCTGTGTTTATGAGAAGTAAAACTAAATTTAAAAGTAAAACTTATTTGAAAAATCTATAATTTCTATTGGCATAAACCAAAAGAGAAGGTAAAGTATTAAAATAATGAGTTTAAAATTAATGTTTAGACATCCTGTGACTCATAGACTTCCTAGCACTCAAGACCAGAAACTTTATAAAAAATATTGACTCCATACAAGTCCTTTAGTTGATCTCTTACCCCCCCACCCAACCTTCCCTGGCCTTCCTGCTATAGTTAGACAGTCTGTTAGATGCTGCTCTGCCTCTTTATCTATTTTTGTTCATCAGCTTATAATGGTCTTTATTATCCATAAATCAGTGAGATCATGTGGTATTTTTCTTTCATTGACTGACTTATTTCACTTAGCATAATGCTCTCCAGTACCATCCATGCTGTTACAAATAACCAATGGACACAAGACACTGGGGGGTAGGGGAGGCCGGGGGAAGGTCAAGGGGGGGGGAAGGAGACATATATACTTCTCTTTGTAATATTTTAAGCAATAAAACAAAATTAAAAAAATATATTGACTCCAGGCAGTTCACAAAATGGTGGCTGGCAGGACAGAGGTGAAGGAAAGGGTGTGAGTGAGTGAGGGTGTGGAAGGGGCATGTGTGGATGTGTGGGGGATGTGTGTGTGTGTGTGTGTGTGTGTGTGTGTGTGTGAGAGAGAGAGAGAGAGAGAGAGAGAGAGAGAGAGACAGTTAGATCCTTCAGGAGTATCAGGGGTTGGCAGACCAGGCTCTCCTGGACGGGGAGCCCCTACCACCACTGCAGACAAGCCCCAGGCTGCGGGGCTCAGGCACAGAGCCCACATCATCTTGAAAGGGAGAGAGGCCTCCACTAGGAAGCCAGTCTCACTGCCACCCAGACTGGCCTTAGATACTGTCCAGGATCCTGCAACCACCCCAGCCAAAGTCGTGCTGCCTTGCCTGCAGACCTGCAGACCCTAGGATGTCCACCTCCAAGGGCACACAACTCCCTCAGCAGAAACTGGGCCTTCCCCTTCCCCAGCGGCCAGCTTCTGGACACCACAGTAGCAATGGTCCAGCATGTGGACCCTGCAAGCCCACAGCCCCAGCAGACAGCTCCCAGATGCCTCTGTGAGTCGCTGCTGGGCACGCACCTCTTCAACCAAGGGCGCATAGCTCCCTCAGCAGGATGTGCAACTTCTCCCTCCCAAGCTGCCTGCTTCTGGACACCTAGGTGAGTTACTGAGGACTCACCTCCCTGAACAAGATTGCACTGTTTCAGCCACAGATTCCAAGATTTCCATATCCACAGCCTCTGGCTCCTGGACCCCCATGTGATTCACAGAGGGAAATCACCCTGTCCAGCGAACCACTGCCTCAACTGCAGACTATAGGACAGTTGCTTCCCACTGTCACGGGCTCCGGGACCCTTGTAGTGAATTGCAGAGTGATGCTACCCCACCAAGAGTCACACAATACCAGCCACAGTCACACTACCTGAGCCTCAGACCCCAAGACCCCTTCCTTCCAGGCCTTGAATTCTTGGATCATACAGTGAGTATATACCAGTGAGACCTCAGGCAACCCTTTCCATAAGAGCTGGAACCATGATCACATCCACAACAGCTTGCACAATGAGATCGGGGATGAGTCACATTGCCAGACAACCCATGATGAGACTTTAATCCATGAGTGAGAAACTAACATTCAAGACCCAACTACATCAGAAGAACCTAAATAGCTCAAGTAGGGTGCTCCACTAGAACACCAAGCTCAGGAGATCTGAGAGACTGCACCACTAGGTCCCAAAAATCACCAACTACATAGGACCACCCCCAAAAGAACCTGGGTAGCAAAGCAGTTGGATCTAAGACATGGACACAATTAAAACTTTACAGCAAAAATGAGTAGACAAAGAAACAATTCCCAAATGAAAGAAAAAGAGAATCACCAGAAAAGGAATTAAATGAAATGGAGGCAAGTAACTTGTCAAAGAAAGAATTCAGAGTAATCGTTATAAGGATGCTCAAACATTACCCTAATTCCAAAATTAGACAAAGACACTATAAAGAAAGATAATTACAGGCCAATATCACTAATGAACATAGATGCTAAAATCCTCAACAAAATCCTAGCAAGTTGGATTGAACATTACATTAGTAAGATCATACACCATGACCAAGTGGGATTTATTCCAGGGATGCAAGGCTGGTACAATATCAGCAAATCAATAAACCTGATACATCATTTAAACAAATTGAGAGATAAAAATCACATAATCATATCGATTGATGCACAAAAAGCATTTGATAAAATCCAACACCATTTCCTGATAAAAACTCTCAGCAAAGTAGGAATAGAGGGATCATACCTCAACATAATAAAAGCCTTATATGACAAACCTATAGCCAACATCATACTCAATGGGCAAAAACTAAAACCATTTCTCCTAAGAACAGGTACAAGACAGGGATGCCCACTTTCACCATTCCTGTTTGACATAATACTGGAAGTGTTAGCCATAGCGATCAGATAAGAAGAAGAAATAAAAAGCATCCAAAGAAGAGGTAAATTTGTCATTATTCACAGATGACATGATATTATACAAAGAAAACCCTAAAAACTTCATAAAAAACTATTAGACTTAATAAATGAATCTGATAATGTAGCAGGATATAAAATTAACACCCAGAAATCTATGGCTTTTTTATACACCAACAATGAGCTCACAGAAAGAGAAACTAAAAACACAATCCCATTTACCATTGCAACAAAAACATTAAGATACCTAGAAATAAACTTAACGAAGGAGATAAAAGACCTGTACTCAGAAAATTACAGGACATTGAAAAAAGAGATAGAGGAAGACATAAACAAATGGAAGAATATACAGTGTTCATGGATTGGTAGAATCAACCATTAAAATGTCCACATTACTCAAAGCAATCTATGGATTCAATGCAATCCCCATTAAAATACCAATGGCATATTTCACAGACCTAGAACAAACTCTTCAAAAATTCATATGGAATATAAAAAGACCCTGAATAGCCACAGTTTGTGCAATCACTGTGGAAAACAGTATGGAGTTTTCTCAAAAAATTAAAAATGGAACTCCCATTTGACCCAGTAATCCCACTTCTAAGAATATATCCCAAGAAATCAGGAACACCAATCAGAAAAGATATATGTACCCCTTTGTTCATAGCAGCACAATTCACCATAGCTAAGATTTGGAAAACAGCCTAAGTGCCCATCAGCAGATGAGTGGGTTAAAAAACAGTGATAAATCTACACTACACTGCTGTAAAATGAAGGAACCCATCATTTGCAACAGCATGGATTGTACTGGAGAGTATTATGCTAAGGGAAATAAGCCCGTTGGAGAAAGATAAATATCACATGATCTCACTTATATGTGGAATGTAATGAAAAGCATAAACTAATGAACTAAAATAAATCCAGAGCCATAAAAGAAACTAACAGATCATCCAACCTCAGGGGAAAGGAATAGAGAGGAAGTGGGGGGGAGGTGGGTAGGGGGGGAGACATCAAGCAAAGGACTTGTATGCATGTGCTGGGATGGTGGGAATGAGTGGGAAGAGGTCAATGAGGGAAAAAGGATTCATATGAAATACTTTAAACAATAAAAAATTTAAAAAAAGAAGTTGTGATACATGTATGCAATGGACTATTACTCAGCAATGAAAAAGAATGAAACCTTAAAAAAATTGACTCCAGCATATCAGTAACAGTAAATATTAAATGAGTGCTCAGTGAGGTTTGATATATTAATTATCTGTACAAATATTGGCATATTATGAAATTTTTATATAATATACCTCCAAGACTATGTTTGTTTGGTTGGTTTTTAAATGTACAATATACCATGACTGCACAGTTTACTGGTCACAAGATCACTTTTCTTTGCCTCTTTCTTGAGTAAACAGACAGTTAATTTGGTAATTTTTTTTATTAAAAATATCAGTGTTGTTGATATATCCAAGGTAGAGTCAATAGCTTGTATATAATTTAAATGCATGAGCAAAGAATAAAACTCCAAATTAATTTCCATAGAAAGATCTATACAATGAGACAAATCTTGATTTTAATCATATTGTGGTAGAAATAAGCATTTCAATGTTTATTTCATGCATATGCTTTTGTCAAAGAAAATAATACACAGGGTTGTCATATTGAAGGTATATGGCACTTTTAAAAATATTTATAATGATGAGATAGATTGTACACATGCATACACACACATATATAGATATATTTATTTAGTGATTAGAAAATTGCAGTTGAAAAATGATAGTAACTTTTCCAAGTGGCAGAGTAGAACTTAGAACCAATGCCCCTATACTATCATCTAGAATCTTTTTCCCAGCACCTGTCAGCCAAACATTACTGTGGATTATGCAAAATTATTCCTGTCTGTGGTTTATCTGAGTTATAAGTGCCCGGAATAAATGCTAATTTAATCATAAAAATCATTTAAAATTACTTCACATATTAGAATGTTTTCTTCAACATGTCAAGCAGAATAAAGAAATTAGTTCTACTACATATTATGCTTGTTTATGTCAAAACTCTCAAAGCTTGAATTTTTCACAAAGCCTTTTTAATAAGTTCATTATTTTGTTTATTCTGCTCATAAGAAAGTCTGATATGACCTTTAATTTTGCATTGCTAATAGCTCTCAGGGGTTGGTTCACAGTCTCTTTTCACTACAGCATTTTGACAAAATTAATTGAGATCAAAGTCCATTTGGGGAAAGAGCATCAATCCAAACTGACCACTACAGGGAACAATGGGGATCATCAGGCCAGCTTCTTCGGCCGGGAGTGCAGATTCTGGTGTGAGGCAGATAAAACAAATAAGACATATGCTTAGAAGCATGTTTCCGAATTAAATTGAAAAGAAAGTTCAGAAGGCTAGAAGAGAGGTAGAGAGTCTGGAAGAAGTAGGGGTGTTCATACTCAGGTACTTTATAGACTAGGGCAGTGGTCGGCAAACTGGGGCTCACGAGCCACATGCGGCTCTTTGGCCCCTTGAGTGTGGCTCTTCTACAAAATACCACGTGCGGGCGCGCATGTACAGTGAGATTGAAACTTTGTGGCCCATGCGCAGAAGTTGGTATTTTGTGGAAGAGCCACACTCAAGGGGCCAAAGAGCCACATGTGGCTCATGAGCTGCAGTTTGCCGACCACTAGACTAGGGACAGGGAAGCATCACTGCCTGCAGAGAAGAAAATGCTCATGGCATTGTCATACTGCAGAGCACTTGGATATATTTTTCTCATAAGTTCTCAGATTTTCTGGATAAAAAATCATATAGACAATCTGATGGTTATTTATTCAAATCTCATTTGTTATGTACCAGAGATAGAAAATACATGATATTATTTCACCATGCATGAAATTCGTGCATGGTGGTGGTGGGGGTCCCTCAGCAATCTGAGGCTCCTTGGGGGATGTCCAACTGCCCTCTCACAATCCAGGACCTCTGGCTCCTAACTGCTGGCCTGCCTGCCTGCCTCATCGCCCATAACCACTCGCCTGCCTGCCAGATTGCCCCTAACTGCTTACCTGCCTGCCTGCCTGATCACTCCTAACCACTTGCGTGCCCACCTGGTCACCCCTAATCACTCGCCTGCCTTCCTGATTGCCCCTAACTGCTCACTTGTCTGCCTGGTCATCCCTAACCACTCTGCCTGCCTGCCTGATTGCCCCTAACTGCTTGCCTGCCTGCCTGATCACCCCTAACTGCCTCTGCCTTCTCGCTCGCCGCCACGGCTTTGTCCAGAGGACGTCTTGAAGGTTGTTTGGCTATTCGGTCTAATTAGCATACTATGCTTTTATTATTATAGATGTTTGAGTTTTAACAGGTAATTTGCTGCTATAGTTGAGACAATGTATTCTGAAGTCAGAATGCTGGTGTTTAAATTCAAGTTCCTCAGTTTACCATCATCTTCCATAGGATACTTACTTCTTTGTGTTGCTATTTCTTCATTTGCAAGTGGGAATTATTATAATAATGCCTAGTCATGGATTATTATGAGAATTGAGTGAATTAATATATGCAAAGCTCTTAAAATAATGCCCTAGCCATGGTGACCATTCAATAAATAAAAGCTATTATTGATCTAAAATTAAAAGGAAGGGAACTATTTTTTGGTTAATATTACAAATGATCTATGCTATAATTGCTGACCCAAAATTTAAAGAATATACTTTAAAAATAATTTTCTAATGTATATTAGAAAACATTACTTAATTACCTAGCTGGAAAAAAAGGCTAATGTATACCAAAATTATTTGCTCACATTAAAAAAAAATCTGGCAATCCCTTAAATCCTTTAAATATAGTTTTCACAATTTTTATCTGCAGATCCCTATTCTTTTCATTCTAAATAATTTCACTTCATCTAAGATCCCTGACCTATTTCCCTTTATAAGTGTGAACACTGATACTCCTAAATCGGCTCCTACTTTAACCAGAGGAAACACATCCCAGTATTCTGGCTGCCTGTCCCACAAAAGCCAAAGTCAAGAGACAGGTATTGGGAAGGGGAAAGCGATTCGTCAGTTGCTGGTGATTTGAGAAGGCAATCAGACCAGTGTCTCAAATAAAAACACCTTAACATTTTATCTCAAGCCAACCAATTTATGGAGGTCTGTAGACTATTTTTCATACCCATCCCGGGACATCTGATCCTAAAGTCACCTGGCAATCAGCTGACATCAGTAGTGGGCAACAGGCTCAAGATCCTTGCATCCTCTTATGGGGCAGTGGGCAAATGAGATAGAGGTCTTTTTCCCTGGAACCTCCTGCACCTGAAAACACTTGAGATCATATTTAAATCTGCCTAGCGCTCATTTGGCCTTTCTCCATCAGCTCCCCTCACATAATTTAGAATGGCTAATGCATATCGGCCCTCATATTCTTACCCTGACTCTGACCCTGTGACCATCTGTCTGGGTAGGAGATTTACCATCTCTTACATGGCCTGTTTCAGTTGCATTGCAATATTTTCCCTGGGTAAAATCTATTGCTTTTTATATTCATCTTGCACACCTCTGTCAGATTCTTAAAAATAACATAGAGATAATATCAAGTCACTTAGCTGCTGAAAGACCTACAGTGACTCACAATAGCTGTTGGACTAAAGGTCACAGTGGTATTTCAGTATTGTCTAATGCCTGGCTCTAACCCCATCTCCAGTCATATCCTTTTCTGTCCATCACTTATTATCTCAGACTATGCAATAAACTCCCCCGGGCACACCCTTACACAAGTTCCCCTCACCTTAAACGATGCATTTACCTGCCCTTTTTCCTCATTTAAATGTTCTACTTATCTTTCCCTTTGAAAATTTCCCTTATTTCACTAGTTAACAAAATTATTTCATCCTCTACTTTTTTGAAACAGTAGACATATCCAGGTTTGTAGAGATTGAAACTCTTGGAGACCTGATTAAAAAAATAAAAGGATAACAAATTATGAATAAAAGTTTTTGTATGAAAATAAATATTTATTAAAGTAAAAAACTGAAACATATTATACATATATTAAAAGCTGACAAAACATTGAAAATCACAAATCATGTAATATGTAATATTTTTATTAACGAGCTACCTGTCAGATAATACCATCTGTATATTATCTATAATATCCCATATAATAAAAGAGAAACATAGTAATTAACCG
>NW_005871081.1:6546246-6634666 GCF_000147115.1 Myotis lucifugus
GCTTTCAGCAGCCGAGTCTCAGAGCTGGAGCCGAGCCTCAGAGCTAAAGCTGGCTCTCAGCTCCAGTGACAGCCATAGAAGGTAAATAAATCCCAGAATAAAGAAAAAAAGGAGAGGTTGGGAGCTTCAGTTGCCCGCCAGCCTGAAAACGGCCCTCAGCCTCTCACCCAGACTGGCCAGGCACCCCAGTGGGGACCCCCACCCTGAAGCAACAAGATGGCGGCTAATTTGCATACTGAAGGTGGGCGGCAGCGAGCAAGGCTGTCGAGGTCCGGGACCCGGATCTGTGACCCTGCTGGGTGGGGGGCAGCACTTGAGGCTGTCCGCAGTCCTGGGACCCAGATCCGTGACCCTTCCCGGCGGGGCGGCAACTCGCACAGGGACTGATCAGCCAGGGTTGGGCAGGGCAGGACACCTGCCTTCCCCCCAGCCCCAGTCACTCTGGGCAGGTGAGCAGCGCAGAGAGCCTCTGGACAGGGGAGGCAGGCCAGTGGAGGGCGGCCTGTACTCCCCACATGGCCGTGGTGACAGCCGTGGGTGTGCCAAGTGGAGCCTGCAGGCTGAGCTGAAGTAGCTCCTGCAGGCCATCAGTGCCCAGGAGTGGCTGTGCAAGATCCGTCTCCTGGCCCAGAAGGTGCAGGATCGCAGGGACAGCCACCATGGCGGGCCAGACTGATGTTCTCCTGGCCGCACCACAGGGGTTTGCGGATCTGCAAAGCCAGAGGCCTCCGGTGTGCACATCCCCCCTGGCGTGCGAACATCCCCCAGCACACTGTCACCCTCCCACGCCTGCAACAGTTGCAAACCAAGGCGTGCACAAGTTTCCCCCGCCTCTCCACCGCACTTCCACCAACCCAGCATGCCTAACACCCCCACAGGATGTGCACACATCCCCTCTGATGCGCTCACGTCCTTTGGAGAGTGTCTGGGTATTCTGGGTGCTGAGAGTGGGCGCCTGTGAGATGACAGTGAGAGGGCGGAGTGGTGATTCCCTGTTCCCACGGAGGCCAGTGCAGCTATGAGATCACCTCTGGAGGGTTTAATGCAGGTGCTGAGGCAGGAGCAGGTGCAGATAGACACACCTGGTGGGCACGGGCGGCCCTCGCTGAGGTGCCTTCGGTCAGCATTCAAGATCAAGAACCCAGAAGCGGAGAGGAATTCCGTTCTCTCAGTGAAACAGTGGGATAGTCGGGGCGACTGTAGAGGAGGAATGTGCACTTTGGGTGCCAGCACCCATGAGTGAAGGCTGCCCTGACTGAGCCTCGCTTTCTTGGGACCTAGCGCACTCCTGCCGGGCAGCGGGTGACAGGACGTGCTTTTCCGAATTAATGAGAGAAAACGTTGATTCTCCTGCTGCCCACGAAGGTGGAAAGTGAAGTGGGGAGACATGTGGGGAGTGAGCGAGGTTCCCTATCTGGGGGTTCCAAATCTGCTGTTGGTTTCTTTCACTGCTGACTAGAGATATACAGGGTGTCCCCCCAAAATGTATACACACTTTGAATATCTACTAATTCCAAAGGTTTTAAGCATAAGAAAGGAACAACAATGGAGCTGTTATCTGTTAAAAGTGTGGGCACAAACAGGTAGTTGGACATTCCCTGAGGGGTATCAGATTGGAGAGGGTGAAGGCCAGACTGAGGGGCCCCTTCCCCCCCCCCCCATCCCAGTGCACGAATTTCGTACACTGGGCTACTAGTATATATATAAAAGCTTAAGCGACTGTTCCACCATTCAACTGTTCCACCATTCGACTGGTAGCTATGATGCACACTGACCACCAGGGGGCAGACACTCAACGCACAGGCTTGGAAACATGGAACAGACTCATAAATCTCAGAGAGAAGTAGGGAGGGCAGGAAGATATTAGCCAAAGATCTTATATGCATACTAGAGGCCCAGTGCATGGATCCGTGCACTGGGGTCCGTTGGCCTGGCCTTCAGGGATGGGGCGGAAACTGGCAGTCCAACATCTCCCAAGGGGTCCCAGATTACGAGAGGGCGCAGGCCAGGCTAAGGGACCCCACTGGTGCACGAATCCATGCACTGGACCTCTAGTTTATAATAATCTATAGTACCAATTATTTTATGTTTTCTGATATAATTAGTAGAAATGTAATTCAGTATGACTTTCAGCATGAGTATTCAAATGTGTTTCAGGTTATTGATAGGTTAGAATTTCCTTCAGTCAAAAATCATTTTAATATCATGAAAAACTATAGAAATGTTACCAAATTGGAAAAAATTCTATTGACTTTTTTGGTATATAAACCATACAATTTTAGAGAATGTTTCATTCTGTCTCTATACATTTTAAGAAGTAGCCCACCACTCTACACACATCTTTGGGAGTAAGTGCTTAATGACACCTTGATATTGTCATACGTCTCCTGTACTGCACATCTGTGTCATGACTCCATGTGACTTTAGTACCCACTGACAATGGAATCCATTTCTTCACAAGAATGGCTATCAATAACTTAACTGTACAAGGAAGTAACTGCAAGCAAACAATGTAACTATATCCCACTAAACTGACATTAAATGTACCCCTAAGCCAGCTTTCTCCAGGCTTACTCCTAATGCCCCTGACCACTCCAACATCACCCAAAGGAAGGGTAATAAGATGAAGGCAAAGACAGATTGGAAAGATACAGTGGACTTCAACAAGGCTATTTAACTAGCTTGTTTTAATTGCAAGACCTATGTTCAAGAGCCTCTAAAAATAAGCTCAGCTTATCTTCCTTAATTTCACTAATATATTGGGAACAGATTAATTTAGCTTTAATAAAAGTCTTATTTACTGATGCATTGTATTGTACTTTTTTGTATACATGTATTTTGTGTATGTGCTTTATTCTACTTAGCTGTACACATGTCTAAATGTCTTCTGGACTGATGGTTGTCAATGAATTTTGTGATTGTATTCTTCATAGTGGCTGTACTCTGTGGATGTCCAACAATTATGTTGATTTAAATGGAATTAGTTTAGAAATAGCCTGTAGTCACATTGAAAATTACATATTTTTCTTCTTTACATAATGGGATCAAGGTCAGAGAAATAGTGGTATTAGCTAAAACTAATTTTAGGTACTTCTATACTTAAGAAACTAATTAGTTTTTGTAGGAATTAATTCATGCATCAGTAAGATTATATCAAGCTGATGATGTTATTTTATGCATCAATATAACTATCAAAGAAGGGTAAAAAAACTGTTTATAAAACAGTGAATAATTAAAAGATGACTTCTTCCTAATAATATTAATCAAATTCAAATATCTAAAACTAAAATATTTCCTTCAGGGAAACTACATATCAATCATATTTACATTAAGTTGCTCCATATAAAATTGCCAATGGTTTGCTGTTTATAACATAGAAAAAGTTGCAATTTTATACAGTTCAACCTAATATATTAACATATTTGTTCTTCAGTTTTCAGTCAGAAAAAATCAGGAATAAAAGTAACATTTTTTCATGCTCAGTCCTCAAATTGTTTTAAGAAATATTACAGATTATGTGAAATAAGTGTTCAAATAGGGGTTATTTTTCATTTAGCCATGTTTACCATGAAAAAACAATATAGCTATAAACAAAAGTAGATCCACTCAGACCAATTTATAAGCTGTAATATTCTGTACTTTCACACAATGGGCAACTTCTATCTGTGATCTCAGGCAGATACTAGAATGCAATATCTACATTGGGGCTTTACACAGAGACAAGGGAAGCACAGGCTCTTCCAGAGCTAATATAAACAGATGATGCACCTTTTCTCTAGAAATGCACACCCAAATAGAGCATATGCTGCATACAGCTGTAGTAGCATAACCTCTGCTTTTCTTCACCAGGTGTTCTCAAAAGGCTTATTTCTTTCTTTTTTCATTAAAACTTAGATATACATGTCAGATCTTGATTAGCAATTTATAATTTTTGGAATGCAAACTATATAAAAATAGGATTATAAGAATAATTTCTCTGTTCTAATCTACAATAATAAAAGTGTAATATGCTAATTAGACCGGACAGCTGAACGACCTTCTGGACAACATTCTGGACGTCCTTCCTGATGAACCCATGGTGGTGGGGGCCAAGGCAGAGGCAGTTAGTGGTGATCAGGCAGGCAGGCGAGCAGTTAGGGGTGCTCAGACAGACAGGCAGAGCGATTTGGGGCATTCTGGAAAGCAGGCAGAGGTGTTAGGGGCAATCAGGCAGGCAGGCAGGCCAGCGGTTAGGAGCCAGCAGTCCCGGATTGCGATAGGGATGTCCAAATGCCAGTATAGGCCCACAGGGATTGGGCCTAAACCGGCTGTCAGACAACCCCCAAGAGGTCCCAGATTGTGAGAGAGTACCGGCTGGACTGAGGGACAACCCCCAGCCCCCATGCACTAATTTTGTGCACTGGGCCATATATATATATATATATATATATATATATATATATATATATATAGCATGTATATACATAACCCATATATACATAACCCATATATACATATGTATTTATATGCATTGTGACAAATTTGAAAACGCAAAGTGAGGATATTAATTAGAAGTAACCATAGAGATATCCAATGTTAATACTTTGATCTTAATCCTGACAATTTTTCTATGCATATATAAATTATAATATTGCATTTTAAGTAAATGGCTTTATTATGATAGAAATCACCCACCATATAATTCACTCATTGAAAGTGTACACTCAATGTTTTGGCACATTCAGAGATACATACAATCATCACCACAGTGAATTTTAGAGCATTTTTATCACCTTAAGAAAAAACTCCTGTACTACCATTCTTCTTTCCCGCTCTTCCCTCCACCAGCTTTAAATGACTGCTCATTTACTTTCTTTCCCTCTAGATTTCTCTATTATGAACTTTCATATAAATAAAATGATAAAGAATGCATTTTTGTGGATTTTCTGTTACTGCTGCCTTCTATTTAATAAGAATTTTTCAAGTGTCATCCATGGTGTAGCATCTATCAGTACTTCATTCCTTTTTAGAGATGAATAATATTCCATTGTATGTATATGACCCATTTGTTTATCCATTCATCTTCTGAAAGACTTTTGAGTTGTTTCACTTTTTGGCTATAATTACGAATGTACAAGTTTCTATGGTGACATCTATTATCATTTCTCTTGGGTATATACCTATGAGCGGAATTACTGGTTAATTTGGTAATTCTATGTTTAATTATTTTAGAAAATTCTAGACTGTTTTGTTTGTTTGTTTAGAAACTCAGTTGTAGAACACTAGTACACTAGGTTCTACTAGGTACTCCGTTCAGAGCTACCTGTTAGAGGAGGTAACAACAGAACAAAGCATTGTCCCTGCTCCACAAGAAATACAGTTGAGTTGGGGAAAAAATGACTTCTTCTCAACTCATACAATGTCTGTCCCTCTGTACTCATTTACAATTGTTCTGAAGTGTAGTGGATGCTGTTATACAAACACCCTGACCTCCTTCAGAACCAGCCCAGTGTGCTGGCTGCTGATGGACTCACAGGAAAGACTTTCTCCAGGAGTTTCTCTCAGGCAAAGGAGGTTTCCATGCCTTTTGCTAATCTCTGGGCCAGTCTGCATTCAATGGCTGGTCATTGCAGGGAGGATTTTGAAGGAATGAGGAGGTACAAGGCCTGACCCTTTCCTCAGTTGTCCTCAGTTGTGACAACTCTGAAGGGTCTTCTGGTCCAGCACTAGTCTGTGAATCTACTGAGGCCTCTGTTCCAACCATATCAAAGTTTAACTTCACCCTCTGCCTAATTTTGCTTCCCTCAGCCTTTGTGGTGATTGCTTCTGAACATGCTTCCTAGTAAACCTTCTGAACTCAAATGTTAGCATCTCAGAGTGTGTTTCTTAAGAAACTTATCCATGCCTAAAAGGGTCAGAGTAAGGCTGCAGACCAACCTTTGAGTTTACTCACTGTGTAGGCATACTGTTCCTAATCTCTGGAACCTATGAATAAATTTTATTATCTGGCAAAGGGGTATTAAGGCTGCAGATAAGAGTAAGGTTGCTAATCAGATGACTTAAGATAGGCAGATATTCCTGAGTTACCCAGGTGGGCCCAATGTAATCCCAAGGGCTCTTTAAAATGGAAGAGGGGGTTGAAGAAGGAGGGCTGAGAGCTGGTAACCTGATAAGAACTTGGAAGAATACAATATAATGTTGCTGTTTTTAAAGATGGAGAAAATGTAATCAGTGGAAGTTGAGTATCAACTAGTAGAAGTGGGGGATCCCTTTTTCCATTGAATATTGGGGGTCAGGTTCTTACGCTACCTTGAGAAAAATAATTTTCTGAGGCTCACACAGGAGAATGAGTGATTTTATTTGTGTGGAAGTACATCCTTGGGTTTCTAAAGTACCATTTCCCGTGGTCCAGTCCTGGAAGATGTGCAGCTGGGTATTCAGCAGATGTAAAAGCAAAGGAAATGTATGGAGTTTCCTTCATGTGGGGGACCTGGATTCGGCACAGCATTAGGCTAGTTGCAGTCCATTAGTCCATGGTGTGGGGTCCACATGGCTGCGGGCCATTTGGACACATGAAGGGGAGCCGAGCAAGCACACCCCCTACAATGAGAGTGCCAAGAGAACCAAGAAGCAAGAGAGAGAGAAATCCTTTGTTTAGGAGTGTAAGTATCTCAGCTCTTTCCATGCTTGCAGTGGCCATGCCTACGCTGGCCAATGTTTCCAGGTGTGACTGACAAGTACGTTCCCTATTTCATCCAGACTTTACTCAGCATGACTCTAAATTGCAGGTTCCCATCTCTAGTGCCTTCCCCCAGAGATCTGCGGGGAATAGATGGATAGCTTTGCAGCATCCCGGCACAGCTGCAAGAATGGATGCCCATAATACTTGGCTTTTTGCTTTTGCTCCTTTTCAGTTATTCATGACTAGGTTATTACAAGGCTATCAAAAAGAGGCTGTGAAGTAAGGAATCTGAGCAACCTTAAAAAGCTTGAAGGTAATAAGACAGAGTCTCTCCTATAACCTCCGAAAGGAACACAGCTCTGCTGACACTTTGATTGTAACCAGAGGAACTAACTTCAGACTTGTGATTTCTAGAAGGTATAAGGGTATAAATGTACTACAGCAGTGGTAGAAAACAAGTATACTTCTCTTCTTTTTAGCATGTTGTTTAGCTATGTCACTGACTATTTGTAGATCTTCCTCCAGGCATCTGTATCTTTCTCAAAAAGAAAAATTATGCCTCATTTATATTTGACCCACAGTGCTACAACACTGCACGGCTATTCAGGGTAGGCAACAGATTCTAATATGTTTGTATAATGAGTTAATGAGGATATAGGTGAAAAATACTCTCTGTGTTTAACACCCTAAGACTAGATAGTCAAATGTAATTTATGAAGTAGTATAACCATCTTCTCATTCACAGTCAACTGCCTAGAAATCCTCTACTTTTCCTATACATGGAGCTTGGTACCTGCTTAAGTTTTAAATGTGGAAGAAATACTATCCCTAGATACTGTTTGATATCCAAAAATTCAGTAAGATGTATCCCATACATTGGATCTATTTTATGATGATGATGATGATCCATTTTCCATTTATATTATAATAGATATTATAACATTGTATTTTTCATTAAGCACAATTTCAAGAAATAATTTTTTTTTTGGTTCGGAAGTTTCAGTTTGTTTTATTCATCACCATATTTTGTTTATCTTTTGCAAACTCTTTTAGAACCTGATTGATTTTCTTTCTCCTCTCCTTGCTCTGTTCAGTAGGAGAAAATAATTATAAAAGTAACTAAAACTACTTGAAATCAAGTTTAAAACAAAAAATAAAATTACAAATACATGTTTAAAAACCATTACCTCTCCTTAAACAAACCAACTTTATCTTTGTTAAAATATATAAGATGCAGTGTAAGACACTTATCATAAATTAAAGCAAATTTTTTGCAAGTTAAAAACCATGCTTCTTGCTGTTTTATGGAACAGATGAAGCAGGAAATAATCTCAGCATCATGCCATCAGCAGCTTCAGAAGTAGACACAACAGAAAACATCTGAATAGCTAATACTTTAGGGATGATTCAAAGCTGCCATTAAAGTCTGCTCGGCATTACAGTGTGAAAACAGTAGGCATGCTATCCCACGCAAAAAAAAAAAGACAACAGGAAGGGCGGTGCAGGAGGGGTGTGTGTGTGTGGAGGGGTGGATGGGGCAGGGTTGAGCTCGAATTTATCTTATATTGTGAAAAATGACACCTTCTTTATATACTGAGCTGGTCCACAATTGCATGTGCCATGCAGCATCTTCTTCTATTTTGTTATAATTAAAAAATATACAGATTTAAAGAATGTATGTTCTCCATTAAATAGGATAGCTTTGGGAAATGCAATTTACTTCTGAGATAGCACTGAGTTGGAAAGAATTGATATGAAAAGAACATCAAATAATAGGGTCAGAATTTTGTCATGTTGATTTGAAAAGGTCAGAGAAAGGTGTGAGCAGGTCTACCTGCCCATGCTATATACTAGGTATTATTAGTGTCAATCATCATTGAGCTTACATGAAAAAAAAATGAACCATCACCTGAAGCCAGTACCTCAAATGGGAGAGAGGGGCAGCAGTCACCCAGGTGAGGAAGACCTGTTTGTGGGCCAACATCGTCCCACCATCTCTCATTGTGGGTGATGGCTGCGACTCAGTTCAGCCTTCTGGCATTTATAAGCTGCCTGTTTTCCCTGTCTGCCTATCCATCTGTGCAAATGAGATTCAGTGTGACTTTAAATCTGCCTGAAATGAAATTCAGTTGCAAGGTAAGAACTGTTAATAGAAGTGAAAAAATGGAACAAAAAAAGTGTTGATATGTTAAATTGTATGCCAACTTTACACAAAGACGTCGTTTTAATATGAAATGAATCTACAGCTGCAATAACTCTCATATAATAGGTGCTTTCCCATCACTAGTTTACATGCATCTTAGATCACAAAGTTATAGAATTCTTAGATGTTTAGCTACATATCTTTGCCTTTTCAACTCAAGGAATATACTGCTGAGTAATATTTTCCCTCCCACAGAAAATCACATTGATTTCCAAGTACAAAAGGACGCTACCTTTACTTTGTTGTAATTTTTTAAGTTGTATCTGAGGTCAGGCTAACTGAAGCTAAGTTCAATGTCAGCTGTGTATCAACTACCATTCTGTTAAATTATATTACAGTTTGTTTTTCCCCCAAAACTACATTTTTTAACTGGTGTCTAAATCTAGCACAGAAACGTATAAGGTTAACGATCTACCATTTTATTTATGGGGAAGGAAAAAGATAAAAAAAATGTTCATATATGTGACAGGCAGCCTAAATAAAACTTTGTGTAAGTTTAAATAAGTTAAACAATTTATAAGCTAATGAGAGCTTCGTTTCATGTCACACCACGAATTTTACTGAAACCAACTAACTTATATCCATTTTGTTGACCTAACAGATTTCTCCATGAACCTAACTCATATTTTAAAAGTGCACCATTTTTGGTCTTATAAATAAAATGAATATTAATATTTAAAAGAGCAACAGCAACTAGGTTTGATTCTGCAGAGGAGCACGAAGATGAATATTTAATATGGTGTCCACTTACGGTACTCTAAATATAATTACTGGCATTTGTCCAGTTAAAGAAAAAAGGAGTGGGGGAGAAAACTACATACTGCTTATTTTAATTAGGTGAAATTATGTGGCTCAATAAAGCGTGACAGCCTGCCTAATGAGAAGAGAGACCCATGTTTATAGGAGCATTATTGGTGACAAAAATGTTAGCAGTGTGCTTAGTTTACTGAGGCAGTTGAAAGCCATTGTTTTATCTTTTCATTCATAATTTCCTACAATATGGGAAATTTTCTCATTTTAAAAATTTATTGATTTTTAGAGAGAAGACTAGAGAAAGGCAGAGAGAGAGACAGAGGAAAAAACACACACTGATTTGTTGTCCTGCTCATTTATGCATTCATTGGTTGCTTCTTGTATGTGCCCTGACTAGAGATGGAATCTACAAGCTTGGCATATCTGGATGATGCTCTATCAACTGAGATACCTGTCCAGAGCCGGCAATACCTTATTTTTTAAAAAATATATTTGTTTTTACTTCAGCGAGGAAGGGAGAGTGAGAGAGAGATAGAAACATCAATGATGAGAGTGGATCATTGTTTGGCTGCCTTCTTCATGCCCCTTAATGGGGATCAAGCCTGCAACCTGGGCATGTAACCTTGACCAGAATCAAGCCCAGGACCCTTGAGTCCATAGGCTGATGCTCTATTCACTAAGCCGAACTGGCTATGGCTGCAATCCATTTTAAAATAAACAGATATCAAGCAGGTGAAAAAAAATGCATACAGAGAAGTGTTTTTTTTTTTTGTTAAAAAAGATGAAAATAATATATTTGGAGTATTTCTGAAGATGATCTAAAGAGTTGCCAATGACTATTACTCTCTCTCATTCTCATCCCATATGTATTTGTTATTCCTATAATAGAAAAAAAAATCTTTATAAAGCACTTCGAACTGACAAAATGAAAAATATAAAAAAGAAGGAGCTATTATAAAATAATAGAATGATTATTGTTCCATACTTTTTCTTCTGTCTCCATCTTTATTTAGAGAGAGACACACAGAATGCTTAGTTCATAGTTAGCACTCTGTAATTTTGGTTAAATTTATATTTAATTTAAACCATATTTTATAGGGGTAGCTTTATTTGATTTTATCAAAACTGGAAAGAAAGGAAGCATTTTAAAAAATTGCTAGCGCATAAATTTTATTGCTTTAAAACCCCAATGTGTATTAGGAGACTGAAAAAAAAATCTAGTGTATGTTAAACACAATAGCATAGGCTAAAGCATGAATGTTGATAAGTCCTGCTATTTAAAAACTTCTGTCTGGCAAACATTATCAAAATCAACATTTTAAAAAGTGTTAAATTGAAAAAAATAAATAAGAAATATCAAAATATTACATATATATGAATCTTTCAACAACATAAAGAAAAATTAAGTGCAATAATTAGAAATTTGATATGAGGGCATTTGAATCTTAAAAGAAAAGCATACAAGATCCAACAACTAACTGATATGAATGGTTTTTTTTTTATATCTAACTAGTGGCCTGGTGTACAAATTCATGAATTAGTGCACATTGAAAGAAAATTAATCAGAAGAAATATTTTAATATCTCTATTCACCCTTTCTCTATAATAGAAGTGTCAACCAAATTCATGATTGACAATGACAGATCAAAACACACATGTGCGATTGGCACCAGCAAGAGCTTTATATGTATCATGCATGTGCGAGTCAACTTAGCCTTTTATATATATAGAATCAACTTGCTTAATTAGACCTGCTTTTTGATGTAGCTAAACTTTTTCCAGCCCAGTGAAACACCTCAACTTCTCTTTCAGGTAATTGTCAGCAACACAGCAATAAATATCAACATGAAACAGATTATTATTGTAGATCATGCAGGGAGAACAAAGGGTAAAATATTTAACTGCAGCAGTGTTTGATTATATTCTGCGCAGTGACAAAACCTGAAGTCATTTTCAAGGTCCACCATTTCTTACTTCTTTCAGTTGGGTCAAGTTTCTATACTTTCTAGATCTTCGTTTTGTGGCTAATGAAAAGAAAATAGTATTCCACTGAGTCTCCTATCTACCTAATCCAGGATTTCTGTAAGGATTAAATGAGATGAGGCATGGGAAATGCTTCACAGACATTTGGTTAAAGTGTGAAATGTGTGCACCTGGCTATAGAGCAAGTCATGTATCTGAGCTGAAGAAACAGCAAAGGGGTTAGTCATCGCTAGGTAGAGGAAGCCAGGTGTTGCTACATGACGTCATTACCCAGCACCCACAGCAACCGTTTCCTGGCTGTGCTTGCTGTGGGCCACGTTTTGCACCATGGAGTCTCGGCGGCATCGGCTGTGAGTTGGTGGGCTGTCGCTCTGGGGTGGTGGTGGGGCCTGTGTCCCACTTGGGGGAAGCTGAGTGTTGCTTTGTGGGTGCCAAGTCCATGGTGCCATTTCTCTGTGCGTGTCATGGCAGCTCCTGCATTGAGCATCTGCCCCCTGGTGGTCAGACATCCTCCAAGGGGTCCTTAGCACTGCCGTGGAGGCAGGAGAGGATCCTGCCACCACTGATGCACTCCCCAACTGTGAGCCTGCCAGCTGTGACGAATGCAACGGTGGTGACAGAAGCATCTCCTGCCTCTGAGGTGGCACTAAGGAACAGTGATCCCAGCTTCTGGCTGAGCAGCGCTCCCCCTGTGGGAGCACACTGACCACCAGAAGGCAGCTCTTGCATTGAGCATCTGCCCCCTGGTGGCCAGTGCGTGTCATAGTGACCAGTCGTTCTACAGTTTGGTCAATTTGCATATTATGGTTTTATTATATAGGATGACATATACTGTGATATGTGATATATGTGTATATATCATCATATATGATATATATTTTTGTGATATATGATACATGCATATGTATCAAAGAGAAGAAATCATTCTGCTCTCAATGGAAGTTGAAGCCAAGTGAGGCTTCATGACTGCTCCACCACTAAGCTCTGTGGGAAGCAAGAACAGGACAAGAAAAACTTTGGGGGAGTAAGGCGAGTGAAGCAGCAAAGGAGTGAACTCACGTAATAGAATCAGTCCACACTGACTCTAAAATTGCTGAAAGAGTGAAAAGTGTCCTGAGAGTTCAAAGTACAGTCTGCAAGTAATGGTCCTAAAAGGCTGCAATTTAAAGCAACAATCTTCATACCCACATCAATGGGAGACAACACCGAAAAGGGACAACACCTTCGAAAATGGTGCAAGAGTGAAAAAGCAAAAAGGGGAAATTCACAGTTCTCAAAGTTAGAAAAATCCAGGGTCATTCCTTGAGGCTTACATACCTTCTCAATGTATTAGGCCTTAATGTTGATAGGATAAAGATGACACCAAATATTGGCATTTCTGTGTAAATAAACTTAAACCTTTCTATTCAATTATTTCACATTTCTTCTTATTTCATCAAAAAAGCATACAACTAATCTGTGGTAATATTAATTGGCATTGAGCCCTAGCTGGTTTGGCTTACTGGATAGAGCGTCAGCCTGCTGACTAAAGGGTTCTGGGTTCCATTCTGGTCAAAGGCACATACCCAGGTTGCATGCTTGATCCCCAGTGGGGGGTGTGCAGCAGGCAGCTGATCAATGATTCTCTCTCTTCATTGATTTTCTATCTCTCTTCCTCTCTTAAATCAATATAAATATATAGAGATATATGGATATATATATTGACATATTGATGTATATATATATATATACATATATATATGTATATATATATTAAATCAATATATATACATATATATGTATATGTGTGTGTGTGCATATATATATATATATATATATATATATATATGTATTGGAAGGGTCTAATAATAGTTTTAAATCAAATTACCATTTTTTACCACCTGTATCTTAATTTGTAATTCTGATGTAACATTGTGTGAAGTACAAAATTATTGGCGGTTTCAGATTTGAAGTATCCAAGGTCCTCTATATAAGGGTTGTGATATTAAAACCACCTGTTTTCTGTTGCAATCGGTTGGTATCCCAGGATGTCATTGCATACAGAGGTGGGGGTGAAAGGGGTTATATAAAGAATCCCAGTTGCCGAAGCCGGTTTGGCTCAGTGGATAGAGCGTCGGCCTGCGGACTGAGGGGTCCCAGGTTCGATTCCGGTCAAGGGCATGTGCCTGGGTTGCGGGCACATCCCCAGTAGGAGATGTGCAGGAGGCAGCTGAAAACCACCTGTTTTCTGTTGCAATCGGTTGGTATCCCAGGATGTCATTGCATACAGAGGTGGGGGGTGGAAGGGGTTAAAAAAAATCCCAGTGAGCTCAGAAAGCTAATATGGTAAGGAATCCTTCAACATAATTCCCCCAAATATATTTTTCCTAAGAGTATACATTTTACTTTTCCTCAAAAAGCAAACATATTTCCAACATCTTCTATAGATTTGATATTATGATCTGAAAATTATCCTTACTCAGAGGACATTTGATTTTGATCATGATTAAATGACAATATAGGAAAGTATTTCTAAATAAATAATAGCAAATAATTTATCCATTAACTATACTACAATTAGCCCTCAAAAAGCAAGAATGAGAAAGAGGTAAATAAAATACTGCTAATTAACACTTCAACCTTTTGGAATCTCATCACAGTTTCAATACAACATTTAATTTTCTCATTACCTTGTTGGACACATAATTTGAATTAACTTATAAGATAAAAATAAATAAGATTTTTAATTGTTCCAATTTAGTTTGCATGGTGTTATTTTAGGATCACAACATAGGCGATTAACATAACCCTACACTTTTCTAAGCAATATTACTATAAATTCCATATTATCAACCTATCTATAATCCATCCTCTCCAGTTACCTGCCTACACACACACACACACACACACACACACACACACACACACATATATATATATATATATATATATATATATATATATATATATATATATACCTAATTTTAAAATGTTAGAAATGCAATGAAAAATTAATGACAATGGAAAGTGAATTGTGAATCACAGGACAATAAAACACTCATAAAGGATTTTGTAAGCAAGTCAGCTAACCTGATCCCTTACACTAGTACGGCTTTATACTAACTGCTTCTTAACTGTTAAAAGTAACAATTATTTTAACATTAAATAAAATTCAGTCCTAAATTATACTTTGAGCTTAGCTTTAACTTAGACTCACATGATTTCTACAAGTTCTTATCCATAATTTTATAAGAAAACTTTAGATTTTATTGTTTCTCTAACGAGCCCAATGAAAAGATTATCAGTCACCAAGTTAATACATGTGCTCCCTGACCTCAGAGGTATCAAGAGACATGAGAAGCTAGAAATAAATGTGGTGACTAGAACTACTCTAATAAGACCCCTCTGTTAGAAGTATGACCTTACTGATTGGGGTATTGTTCAAAGGGTCCAAAAACGACTTCAAAAGAGAATCGAGAAACCATTTGTTACTCCTCTTATCACAAATTTCTTTATTGTGGTGGATATCAACTTCTCAGATCTTCAAAAACTACAAAGTATTCTTGAACATTGCACTACATTTGTTTCACTGGAAAATAATTGGAACATGACTGTGTGTCCCAGAATGGCATTGACTATTTCCTAACCATTGTTTCTCTGGCCCTTACCATGCTGCCTAGAACACAGTAAAATTAACATAAACATTAGTGGAATGAATAAAGGAATGCTTTCCTTCTTCTTCTTTTTTTTAACTTTACACGCATATTCACATTTTAATTTGAAATATAAAGCAATTGCTTGACAGATAATAATTAAAAAATGCTTGCTCTTCACTTGTGTAAAAATAAAGAAAATACTGCAATCCATATTATAGTTGTGTCTTTTATATCACACTTAAGGCCAAGCATATTTATTTAATGTTGACCTTTGAAATCCACTGAGCTATCAATAACTTTCTTTCTGGGTAATTGTTTCTACTAATTTTAAAAAAAGGTTTCATCACATCAATCATAGCTAATAGCACACCTGATTGATGGGAAATGCTTTGCTAAAAATGTTGTTGTGCAATTCATTTGATTGGGCTAATTATCCTTATTTTCCTTGACCACTTCCATGTTAATTCTCACCTAATGGTAATGACAATTACTGGTGAGGAATGGCTTAGCAGTTGGATCCTTTGCCTGCCTCAGCCAGTAGAACGCTGGCGATGTCAGCACATGGTTCAGTTTGTCGCACCAATGAAATCTGTACCACAATTATTCCCTTGCTTTTAATGATGGGGTGGCCCAAAATCAGCAAGAGACGGTTTCCACATGACACCCAGGTTAAAGTGCTAACAGATTTCAGTTCCTGTGCTTATTTTTGGTGCAGAGTAGATGAAAGAGAGCATCCAGCAAAACAATGCCAAGAATTGAGGACTTCGGCCAAATGTGCTACTTTCTGGCATTTCTGAAGTCCCACCCTTAACATTTGTTTTTTGACCTGACCTCCAGGCCCAGGGCTGAGGTGCCAGCAGTTCAGTAGTGCAGAGGGGCTGCTCTCCTCACGGGTCTCGCTGGGAGAGGCGTTCATTCAAGAGTTCTGAGAACAAGAGCCTTTTCATAACCTCAATTACCACAGGGTCAATCTGCACCCGGGTGTTTTCCAGAGGTACTTGGCTTGCCTGGCAAGCAGCTGTGGCTCTCCCTGCAACCAAGTTAAACTGTCATCAGTGTCTGTCTCTTAATGACAGCAGCAGCGGAGGATATTTTCTGATAATTGGCTTTTTGAGCAACCAGACCCGGGATCTGACTCTTGAACAAATAAAGCCTTGTCAGGATTAAGCCCCCATTAGTAATTCCGAAGAAATTTCTGTCAAGTTTGTGTGTGTGGTTTTGATATAACAAAAGAACATTAATTTCCTGACTACACGATCTCATATGCTTTAACTTCATTCACATATTTTACTTTTAAAAAAGGTGTGTTACATTTTTCCAATAAATATATTTATGGCCTGCCGTGAGATTCATGCATAAGAATTGAAAATTACCATGACGCTGATGAATTCTGTCAACTGATTGAGCATCTCTCTATCCCTTCAATGCTCATGCATTCAAAGAGGTCTAGGTGCAGGTCAAAACACGGTATGGAAGGGCATTAGGATGAAATGAATCAAGTTATCCACTTAGATTAAAAACAACGTTCAGCTTGGCAAAACCCAATTTTGAATGTCTCAAATCAAAAGTGAAAACTCAACCAAATGGTTTAACTTAAAGTCTACTATACAGCCTTATTAAGGTACTAAATGTGTTGTAGTCACATCCATTTGAATGTTTATGATATATTATAAACATACATGTTTTATGCATTATGAAAACCTCCTTTGATCTCTCCTGCAAACCACAAAAACTTACTGAAGATTGTTTTAGCTTGAAAGTTTCTTGGAGAAAATCCATTTAGGCACACAGAAAATTACATGCTATCATTCTGAGAGAATTTATTCTGAAAAAGAGAGTTTTGTCTAAAATAGTTTGGGAATTTAAGTAGGGACTTGTAATGTGATTGTTGCTAATAACCGTGTGTGTGTCAGTCATATGAAATGTTTAGCAATGTTTTTTGCTTAATATTTAAAACTTATTCCAGTAGTAACACAAAATACTGATTTTTTTTTAGTGTGCTGGCTTTTACACATATTGACATTTTAAGTACTTTTTCATTTATAAAATTTCCCAAGGTTTTAATTTTTTCTTTTCCACTTTCAGTGATGTGTTCTTATTGGTGACCTCTGCAAAAGTTAGGCTTCCACGCATGGCCTGGAGGACCACTTTTTGCTGTACTATGTCCCTGGTGCCTAGAATAATGCCTGGCACATTCAGACACTCAAATAACATTTGCTAAATATGAATCTCTAACCTTTTGAATTAACAAAACAATCACAAGGGTACTGGCCCATATTAACATCAATGAAAAGGCTAAGATACTCTTGGGAATACTTCATAAAAATTATAATACAATTAACCTTATAATTCCATAAAATTTATAGTGTAGGATTCAAATAATCTGTCTTTCTAGGTTTATGTTAATCTACACATTTATATAAAAAATATTCTGAGAAGACAAGAAAAATTGTGTAGGCACAAATTTCAACAAGTTTTTTTTTTGTTTTTATTTTTTGCTTTTCAGCTGCATAAATAAATGTTTGGTGGGAAATGAATGCATATGCCAGTTAATTTGAGTATCAATTCATTTCATGTAAACAAACTTTTATCTCAATGGTAGATTATGGTTGGATATATATCTGTATGAAGAGCAGAACGCATACTAGGACCTTTCCACAGTAGAACCTTAGCAACTATCATTTAATTGATATATGTAATCATATAACATTTGTGTTCAAAAAGAAAACAAAATTGAGTTTTTTATATAATAGTTACCATCATAGGGGATATTTAATTTAATCCCCACAACCATCCCTGAGGGATGAGTTGAGAAAGAACACTCACGCTTATTGATCACATTATAACAGTAAGCACATTGTTCTAGAAATTATATATACTTAGGTATGTAGAGGGAGGGAGGCAGAACAGAGAAGGAAGGAAACAAAAAGGGAGGGGGAAGGAAAGGAAAGAAGGAGAACAAAGAGGGTGGGAGAAAAGAAGTGTGGGGGGGTTGGAAACAGGGAGGAAGGGAGAAAAAAAGAGGAAGGGAAGGAGCAGAAGGAGAGGGGTAAATAGAAGGAGAGGAGACGGATAAAGTGTTTGAAGTTTCCTTACTAACTACAAGTCTATTTGCAAAATAGGACTAAAGAGATAAGGGATGGCTTTGACCTTCTGTAGTCTAAGCTTCAATACTGAGCATACAGTGGTGAATTCAGATGACATACCCCAGCAAAGATTGCTGAAGCAGCTGGGAGTGAAGGAGTGGAAGGAGTGTTAGCTATATTACCAGGACCACACCCGAATTCTGAGGCTGTCTCCTTTGTCAGCCAGTGGTGGCACAGACTATAGGACAGGGATTCATTCTGAGCGCATGGTGCTCTGGACTCACAATAATACTGTAGGCTAAACATCAGAGTCTTCATTTTGCACATGAGAAAACTGAAGTTCCACAAAAGTAACACCACACCTAGTTCATGATCTACCTATGTACAAATCATACATATTTATTGCAAAATCTGAGGTCATAAAGAGTGTTGCCTAGTGGAGGCTCAGGTCACATGCATGTATATTGGCAGTTACTGTGCCCAGGAGAGGGCTTTAAAATGCAACTTAAATAAGCATATATTATGATGTTTATATTTGTTTTCTAATGCTGAGTAACATACTACCACACACTAAGTGATTATAACAGCAAACATTTATTATCTCATAGTTTTTGTAGGTCAGTGTCTAGGTATAGTTCAACTGATTTTCAGCCCAAGGCCTCATGAGACTGCAATCAAGATGTCATTTGTGATTGTTATCTCATCTGAGACTTGGTGACTTTTTCCTAGCTCACTGGCAATTGAGAGAATTGAGTGTCTTTCGATTATAGGACTGAGGTCCTTCAATATTAGAGACTATTCACCCTTCTCTGTCATGTGTCTCTCTCTATATACCTTGCTCTTTGCTTCTTGGAGGTTAGCAGGAAAGTATCTCATTTCTTTGGTCTCTGACCTCTTGAGCTTCTTTTGAAGGACTCACCTGATTAAGTCATACCCACCCAGAATAATATTTCTTTTGATTAGCATAAAGTTCACTCACTGCACAAGGGCCTTAGTTACAGCTGCAAAATCCCTTCACCTTTGCCAGAGAAGGTACTATGATCAGGAAAGCAATATCTTACTCCAGTTTGCCATATTCTCTTGTTTGGAAGGAATTTAAATCTCCTGCCCATACTCAAAGAGGGGGCTAAGAAGGGCATGACACATTGGGAGTTATCTTAGAATTCTACCTAGCACAAGTTATGCAATGGAAGCATTCTTAGTGCAGAATTCTTACCTTCTTACAACAGCCTCTGCCACACTCTCATGTCACTGGCTTAGTCCATGGGTACATTCGAGTTTGTAGAATACTTGTTATTACTTTAATATGATAAAAGTATAGCTAGGTACCTGACATTCTTAAAATTAATAGGTCTTGTAAAGAAATGGTAATTTTTTTTAGAGAGAGTGGAAGGGAAGGAAAGAGGGGAGAGAGAGAGAGAGAGAGAGAGAGAGAGAGAGAGAGAGAGAGATCAATGTGAGAGAGACACATTGATTTGTTCCTTCTGCAAATGCCCCAGCCTCGGTCAGGGATGGAGCCTGCAACCTAGGTACATACCCTTTACTGGAATTGAACCCCGGACCCTTCAGTCCACGGGAAGACACTATCCACTGAGTCAAACCGGCTAGTGTGAAAAGTGGTAATTGTTGAATACATCTATAAAGAGTTGTTTATTCTTATCATTCTGATCTAGCAGTCAAACAGTAGCAATCTGGAAAGCAGAGGAAGGAAAAGTTTACTTTGTCTAAATGGATATTTACTTCACTTCTTATAGCTATATTTTGGATCTCAAAATATTCCAGAGATCAGGCAATTCTTTCTGAATACTTTCTACTAAAAAAGTGGATCATGCATCAACCACATCTCCTGGACACTTGTTTGAAATGGGGAAATTGTGGGCTTCATGCCAGACCTACTGGTTCAAAATATCTATTGTAACAAGATCCAGGTGATTTTTTGACACATTATTGTTTGAGACGTGCTATCTGGAAAAGCTTACATTCATTTTACATATTCTCTCTTGCATCTATGCCTTTGAATATTCTTTCATTCACTTGTTGATTTAACATAGACTATATAACAATGTTTTAAAGATCCTTTTAAGATATATAGTGATACCTACATAAATGGACTTACCTAAGTTTTGGAGTCATAGAAATGGGGAAATGAGGAGAACAGAGAGATGACTACTTTTCTTGTTTCCTTTTTCCCCTCCATCCTTCTGTTTTGATCTTGGCACTCAGAAGCCAGGGACCTCATTTCCTCCTTCTACTCCAAACAGAGAGAGATAAACTTTAGATTAAGCAATAAAGTCAAACTGAAAAGGCCAAAGTAGCCAGATGAGAATGGGATGAACTGAAGAATATTTTCACCTTGCCAAACTAGTCTTTTTAACTTCATTAAAAGATATAGAAGAAATCATAAGACAGCATAATACCATATATCACCCTTACCATTACAAGGAAGTCTATACCACACAGGACTCAGCAAAACCTGAGTCATCTGTGATGTGGCACACTGCAATTATTTGAAGTGAGAGTTCAAAAGACATTTTTGCATTAAGAAATTCCTCTAAAACTATAGAAAATTATATAAATGCACTAAAGATTCAGCCTATGGTCTTATGAACCATCAAACTCAGTTAAAAATCTATAATAATAAAAGTATAATATGCTAATTAGACCAGACAGCTGAACGACCTTCTGGAGGTCATTCTGGATGTCCTTCCTGATGAAGTTGTGGTGGCAGGGGCTGAGGCAGAGGTAGTTAGGGACAATCAGGCAGGCAGGCGAGCAGTTAGGGGTGATCAGGCAGGCAGGCAGAGTGGTTAGGTGTGATCAGGCAGGAAGGCAAGTGGTTAGGGACAATCAGGCAGGCATGCAGAGGGGGTTAGGGGGAATCAGGCAGGCAGGAGAGCAGTTAAGGGTGGTCAAGCAGGCAGGCAGAGTGGTTAGAGGTGATCAGGCAGGCAGGCAAGCAGTTAGGGGCCATCAGGCAGGCAGGCGAGTGGTTAGGTGTGATCAGGCAGGGAGGCAATCAGGCAGGCAGGCAGAGGGGGTTAGGGGCAATCAGGCAGTCAGGTGAACAGTTAGGGCCCGAAACCAGCAGTCAGACATCCCCCGAGGGATCCTGGATTGTGAGAGGGGGCTGGTCAGGCTGAGGGACCCCCCCACCATGCACAAATTTCATGCACCGGGCCTCTAGTTGAACAATAAAAGAAGATAGAAGGAGAAAACTTTAGTTTAAAATAGTTTCTTCCCACATTTGATATTTGCCAAAGAAATAATGACTTTTGCTTAAATATCTTTACAGTGAATTACTATATTCAAAAGTACTGAGTTCAACATCATTTATTTTTACTTTTATATTCTGGAAGATAACAATTCTCAAAATCACCTATGTTCTGCAAAACCCACTTGGTTTCATCAGGAATCCTCAATTATCTGCTTTGCTTCAAGCTAACCCATATTGTAAAATTACAACAGAGTTAAAAATCTACCACTGATTGGCTATGTCCTTAGGCAAATTACTCAAACCACTTCGGCCTTAGTTTCATGATTTCATGGGGTAAAATATTAGCAAACCTTTACATAGTTATTATAATAAAAGAAATATTATAATGTAAAGCAATTAGTACAACATCTAAAAATATTAAATGCTCAAATCTAGCTGTTGTAATTGTTATAGACTTATGAATGCATGCCTCAAAGCCATATTTTCTATTACTTTTAAGATATTTAAAAACATGAGCAGTCAAAGCTCCTCCTTCTTTATTAATAGTTGTGATAATATTGCAGTTTAAAACTATGATGCATATTATCAAATATCCTGGTGTTGATATATTGAATGGCACTCATTCAATTCCTACTTTCACATTTTTTGTGTTGACTAAGGTTGAAGTCACCATCTGGGTAATTATCTTATCTTACTCCGTATAGTATCATTTTTTAATTTCACTTTATTAAGAAATTTTAAAAAGAAAAGTAAAAACAAATGGTATAGTGAGTTATAGTTATTTTGTGAGCAGTGAGCAATGATTGCTATAAATAACTTATAGAAATAATTATGGTGTTACCAGTGATTTTCACGTCACTATTCCTGTCTAAAATGTATAAACAAATTTAGTTTTTCTAAATTAGTTTGGTCTGGTTTTGAACAAATGTTGGTCTGGTCCAAAAGTTGTTTATTGTATATAAACACAGTTCAAGGAAGTGTATTAGACATCTAGACATGATTTCTGCTCTAAGATATGTAATGTCCAAAGAAGATCACGTTAACCCACATCAAATGATGGGGAGTCCATGATAGAATAGCTTTAAAAAACGAGTTTTCGTAAGCCACATCATTGTGTGCAAAGTCTTATGAAGTAGACAGACAAATCTCTGGAAGCACAGAAATGAAAATCAATAGGTGGGATGATCCTGCAAGCTGTTTTTCATTTACTTGTCTACTCACTTATCAAGTGTGCATGTATCCCCTGTTAACTATTTTAGAAGTTTCTTGCATGCTTGTCGAAGTAAAGGAGAAGAGGAGAGTGGAACTCATTTGTTAGGGCCTGGATATCAGAAGCAAATACAATGAGAAAGGCTAGAATGTATTTGGTTCTTTATGATAGGGGAGACTTGACTGAGCAGTGTAGAGAATGAGTACTGGAAACTTGTACTGAATCCTCTACTGTATGTGCCACCTTATAATCACTTGTATATCCTCTACTAGCAACCGGTGCCTGGGAAGCACACTCCACCCACGTGCCACCTTCCCAACTCTGCGCTTGCTCCACAGACTGACCAGAGGTAGTTGCCAAATCCCATTTGAGGAGATGCAGAGGCTGTAGCGAGTTACCGGAACTGTTGGCTCTGTAGAATCATACTGACTTGATGTTGGTGGCCATGCTTTGCCATTCTCCAGCAGAGGGTATCTAAAACAGATGGGAGAGGAGGGTATGTCGCTTCTGAAACACAAGAATTTAATTCCCCAGCTGCTTCCCAGCAACGTTCTTTCTGAGCATGTTGTTTAGATCTTGTGTTCATCACAGGGTTATTGCACTATGAAAATAGTTATATTCACCACCCTTGCTTGGAATTTCTCAAGTGGTTTTCTGGTTTTTATAACCAAAGAATCTTGACTAGCATTGATATGTAGGATGAAGCCAAGTCATGGTGAGTCCTTAAAGCCAACCAGAGAAATTGTGTTTAGGTATAATAGGAAATGACACCATCAAAGCCTTGGAATAAGGACCTGAAGTGATCAAAGTGGTTTTAAAAAAGAGGGATTTGGCAGCAGTATTCAGGATTGATTAGATGATCCTGGAATCATGTAAACCAGCTCAGGGTTTCATACAGTATGTAGAGAAACAGATCTGTAAATGTTACATATATCCAAATAAAATTGATCCTTACTACCACAGAAGTAATGGCTACCATACCATGAAAATTTATTAAGCATCAAACACTGTACTTACTAAGAAATTTATGTATATTATTGCATTACATTTTTACACTGAACATTATCCTTTTTAAAATTATTTTTTAAGTTTATCTTTATTGTGGAAAGTAGTACAGATATTTCCCATTTCCCCTCTCATTGACCCTGTCCAGTCCATCCTGCTCCCTTCCCCTCCCAGGCCTTCCCTGCACTATTGTCTGTCCCTATGCATTTAAGTTCATTGGTTAATCTCTTCCGGATCTGTCACTACCATTTCATATTAGAACAATTAAATAATTTTAGCAAAAGTAAACATCCTGCTTAGTGGTTTAGCTAAATTTGAGCCCAGTTTTGTCTGAAACAAAGTATCATCATGCCCTTTTGATTTCTAATATTTTAATAGCGTGGACATTATGGGTGCATACATCTTGCATCATATCACATGCTAGGACCTGAGTTAGACATTAGGCATGTAAAAGTGAATAATCCCAGTTCTCTGAGACATTCAAACAACTGTGATATTTTTCACAGAGCATCGCCCCATTTTTTTTGTGTGTAAAATTTTGCAGACATTTAAAGTAAAGGAATAGGATGTCTTTTGATAATTGTCTCAAAGAACTCCAAGTGTAGTTATCACACATAATTATCACATTTTCAAAGGTGAGCAACATTTATAAAGAGAAACACTTAAATATCTTATTTAAAAAGGGTTCTTGAAATATTAGCAAGGCCACAAAGTGAACCAACATTGCAGTAGAGCAGATGATCAAACAGATGAAGTGAGGTTTTCAGTTCTGGAGAGGTGGCAAATCTACAATCACTGCTTGAATTCTCTCTGGGACAGTCACACAGGTGAGAAGTGGCAGGAACAAGTCTCAAAATCTATCATGAATTTTTATGAAAAAGCCCTTAGAAGTCAAAGGTGATATCTAGAGTGTGGTATGGGGAAAGGGGGCAGATATGTTATCTAGCCCTGTCACCTCCAAGGCAGAAATATGGTGGTCCAGGCTAAAAAGAGATTGCATGACAAATTGGTATGGAAACCCTTTTGGATGGGAAACAGATGGTGAGGAGAGGGGAGATATTATGCGTCATCTTCCATTTTAAAATAAAACTTTATTGTTGAAATTATTACATATGTCCCTCTTTTTCCCCCATTGACCTCTTCTAGCCTGCTCCCCCCCTGCCCCAGGCCTTCACCACCCTATTGTCTGGGTCCAGGGGTTATGCAACCAAGCTTTTTGGTTGATCTCTTCCCACCTACCCACTCACCCCTTCCCTCTGAGATTCCACAGTCTGTTTAACTGTAAGAGGCATCTCTTTAAAATGAGATGTTTCTCAAGAGAGCGTGTCGTCCCTTATATGTGTATGTGGGGAGAGAGGACAGTGAATAGCTGAGTCGATGATGTCAAACCAGAAGCTCTCTTTTATAGAGAACAGTTCCACTTCTTATCTAACCAGAGTCTCTACCCAGGTTCTGAGATTTGATCATAACTATGGGTACCCAAAACCAGAAGTGGCAGTGGATAATCTAAAAGAATATGAGTATAAAAGAAAAAAATTATTGAGATAATTATGGAATATAGGTAACATAAAAGAGAAAGCAAAATTAGATTATCTATACTAATAAAAGACAAAGATGCTAATTGACCATACCTTTGCTATGCCCTAAGCCATGCCCACCAGCCAATCAGAGTGACTATATGCAAATTAACCCAACCAAGATGCCGGCCGGCAGCCACGGAGCTGGAGCAAGCAGGAGGCTTGGTTGCCCAGGCACTGGAGGAAGCCAGGCTTTCCGCCGGCCCTGAGTCGGCAGTGGCCTCCGCTCATTGCAACAAAGTTTCAATTGTAGAAGACAAATAAATCCCAGATACCTGCTTCCAGCCAGCCTCCACTGGGAGCTTGGGTGGCTGGGGGTTGTGACCAGATTGCAAACTGCCATCAGCCCCTCACCCAGGCTGGCCACACCCTCATGGGGTGAGGGTCCCTGCTAGGGGGCTTAGCCAGCCTGAAAATGGCCCTCAGCCCCTCACCCAGGATGGCCAGACACCCCAGTGGAGACCCCCATACTAAAGGGGCTGTGGCCAGTCTGTAAACAGCCATCATCTCCTCACCCAGTCTGGCCAGGCACCCCAGGAGGGACCCCAACCCTGAAGGGGCTGTGGCCAGCCTGCAAGCAGCCATCAGCCCCTCACCCAGCCTGGCCAGGCACCCAAAAGGGGACCCTCCCTCCCTAAAGGGGGTGTGGCCAGCCTGAAAACAGCCATCAGCCCCTCACCCAGGGTGGCCAGACACTCCTATATAATAGAAGGGTAATATGCAAATTGACCCTACAGCAGAACGACTGGGAATGACTGGTCACTATGTCACACACTGACCACCAGGGGGCAGATGCTCAATGCAGGAGCTGCCCCCTGGTGGTCAGTGTGCTCCCACAGGGGGAGCTCTGCTCAGCCACAAGCCAGTGCAGCGGTGGTGGTGGGAGCCTCTCCCGCCTCCTCAGCAGGACTAAGGATGTCCAACTGCAGCTTAGGCTTGCTCCCCACTGGCAAGTGGACATCCCCTGAGGGCTCCCGGGCAGCCAGAGGGATGTGTGACTGCCAGCTTAGGCCCAATCCCCCAGGGAGCGGGCCTAAGCCAGCAATTGGACATCTCCTGAGGGGTCCCAGACTGTGAGAGGGCATAGGCTGGGCTGAGGGACCCCCCCAAGTGCACAAATGTTTGTATACAGTATATATACATATTATATATATATATATATATATATATATATATATATATATATAACAGAGATAGCACAATTAATAGACCAGATTGATTACAAATTAAATAATAAAACACAATTATATATTTTTGTGAATAGAAATTGCTTTGAAAATGTGAAACAGATAAAAGAAACTTCATGAAGAACAGGAACAGATATTCATAAAGTAGATTCTCTGTATGATAAATATGATACCCTAAGTAAGGAACTCAATGGGTGTGATAATAACAAAATAGGTCAAGTTAAAGGAAGAATAAAGTAATGAAAGAATGGGTTAAAGAAGCCCCTGCAGATGATATATAAACAATGAGATTTAAAATCTAATGGGATATAGTAGATAAGAGAAGATATGTTGACCACTGCAAAATAGAATTATCAGAAGTAAAAGATATAATAGTTCTTAGAATGCTAATAATTTAGAAACTGAAGAAAGTTTTCTAATATTTAAGTACTATTAGAACCTCATATTGAATGGGCCCATAGCACTACATAAGATAGTCACATAATACTTTGTAAGTCAAATTCATCATCCCCTCTTCAGCTGCTCAAAGGGTTGACTACTTGAAATGATTTGTGTTACCATGCTTCCAGGTGACCACTAAATATCTGGTTTCCAATTTAGTCTACTGATTTTTCTACTTCCCTCACATTAAGCCTCCAAATCCTGACACTAAATACTGATTATTAACACTTAATAATCTGCATCTCCTACCTGAATTTGGCACTTACTTTATTCCACCATTATTTAAATTGGCTAATCCACATGACATTTGACATTTAGGATCATTTGAAGGGACAAATACAATTCCTTGTAAGTCAGTGGTTCTCAACCTTCCTAATGCCTCGACCCTTTAATATAGTTCCTCAGGTTGTGGTGACCCCCAATCATAAAATTATTTTCGTTACTACTTCATAACTGTAATTTTGCTACTGTTATGAATCGTAATGTAAATATTTGATGTGCAGGATGTATTTTCATTGTTACAAATTGAACATAATTAAAGCATAGTGATTAATCACAAAAACAATATGTAATTATATATGTGTTTTCCGATGGTCTTAGGTGACCCCTGTGAAAGGGTCGTTCCAATAGTACTTAAATAGCTCCACAATGTAAGTGATTATTTTGCACCTGCTCTATGATGATGATCTCCCTTTGCACCCTGTGCTGGCTGTCTTCTCTACCAAAACTCACTGCAGACACCTCTCCTCCAGTTCGGCTTTCCTTTTAGGATGGGGAACATCTGCGGGCCATATCATTTGGTCTGGCCCTGCCTAGGCAACCCCAGACAGGACTCAAAATTTAATAAATTTAGGAGCTTTTTTCATGGCAACATAAAATTTATGTTGATAATTTTTTATGGCGCACAAATGATGTTATAAATATCCAAATGGCCCTTGGCAGAAAAAAGTTTCCCCACCCCTGTGGTGTGTATCCCCTAGTCTGGAGATAGTTCCAATTACTATAAGAACCTTTATACCTCATGATTTTGTTACCTTTTCACAATACGTTTAAAAAAGCTTATTTATTATTTATCTTCAATGAGATCCCCAATCAATTTGAAAATAGCAATTGTTTTTATTACTTAGTATTTATAAATATTTCTGGAATCACTGACAGAAATAAATGAATGAATAAATGGGAAATAAAAAAAAACAGATTCTACCGGAACTGATTAAATGCCAGCTCCTTCACTGTAAATATGAAGTTATATAATCACCTGCCATTTGATTTTTTTTCTCATTTATAAATGGAACAGCAAGCTTCTTGCAGAGTTTTGTTGTGAATTGAAGTGGGATTATAATGTAAAAGCACATAACACAATGTCTGTCACATAATAGCTCCACAAGAAAGAAATATACTTTAAGAATTAGTAGGTGCAAACTATTATTCTAGGGCATACAAATTAGTCATTGAAAAAAAAGTAATCAGATAGAGTTTACAGTTTAACAAAAGTATATTTTAATATTTATTTTTAAAATTAAAATACACACATGTACCATAAATTAAAGAGCTCTATGCTAAATGCAAAACATGGATACTGCAGTATCACCTGAAGCTCTTCACCCATAGGCATTATGATGTGAGAGACCCATGGTAAATACTGGGAAAAGAAAAATCAAAGGAGGGTTTCTCAACAATGACACTATTGACATTTTGGGCTCTAGATACTTCTCTATTGTGGAGGTTAACCTGTGCATTGTAGGATGTTTAACAGCATTGCTGTTCTCCATTCACTAGTTGAAGTTACCGTATTCCTTTCTCCTCCCCTCACTCCCTCTACCAAGTTGTGACAACCAAAATGTCTTCAGGTATGTTCCTAGGACAAAACCATGTCCAGCTAGGAACCGCTGAGTTACAAAGCAATTTCTTCTCGAGTGGACATTTCTCATGATTATGGAAGGTCAGTATTTACTTCTTTATGACTCCTGCCTTTCTAGTGTAGAAGCAATAAACTCAATTCCCTGGCCTCTCTTGAAATGACAAGTGCATGTACAGGCTACATCAGTAAGAGAATCCAGCACAGGACTTGGGTTCTATAGAGGACAATGCTAGGAAGCAGCCATCAGGTGGGACGTACATTTTACCAAGGGTGAAGGGGAGGTCCTGCTCCAGGGAGCAGCCATGGTGCATGCATGCTCTGCTGCCTGCGCTTGGCAACTGTGATAAAGCTGCAGGGACTGTAGCAGTGCTGGGGTGAGTGTGGAGGCATTCTGCCTCATGTTTAAGATGTTGCTCCTGGCTCTACACACTTCCAGCACTACCTTAACTGAGTTCCTCACTAAATTACACAATGCAAACATGATATGAATAATTATTTTCTCAAGTTTCCCTAAGATGATCCCTAAGAGTACTATTTTACATTCATAAGAAGGAAATCCATTCATTCATTGCATACAATGGACACTGTAGCAGATTAGTTCTTTCCATGTGCAAAATAATTTAGGAGGAAAAAATAAACCCCTTTTCTGCTAAAATCAGAGATTATGATTCTGCTTTTCCCAGCGTAAGTGCTCAGTGCTAATAGCCTCCAACTGAAGATCATAAACAATTTTAAATGAAAGTGATTTTCTTTATCTAGACCTTAAAATATGGTTGCATGATGAATAATTTGTCTTTTTCTTGTGTTTAAGCATTCTCTGAGTGCTTTTTATGAGGAGAATACAAGAAATTATTTTGTAGGGTTTGGGTATGTTTACATATTATATTGTTTCATTCAATATTTATGACACCTATCCAGAAATGGCTACATAATTTTCAGGGCCCAGTGAAAACCGAAATGCAAGGATTTCTGCTCAAAAAGTAAAAATTTAAGATGGGAACAGCAAAATTTAAAACTAACATGGCAGCCTTCTCAACACAAGACTACAATTGCTCAGCTCACACTCCCATGAAGTAATCCCTGTCCTCTTGAGGAAGGCGAGTCACATGTCCTGTACCAGTTTATATGGGGACGTTGAATCTTCACTGGTGGTCTTATGGCAATTTATGGGGAAAGAAATGCTAATAGTTCATCATTCAGCACATGAAAAATTGCTTTGGAAGTGTATCTTTGCACCCAAAGGAGACAAGTAGATCATGAAATTGTGGTGCTGATTTAGAGTTGGAATAACACAGACGCCATATTATTAAATATGCACAAATGCCTTAAGAAATGCAAGAGGCATGTTCAGTTTAGTTAAAATCCATCACTACATAGTTAACAATTTTCTTTTTTATGATGAGAATTGTTAAGATACTCTCCTAGCAACAATAAAGCCATGGATCTTGAATGCACTCATTACTTTGTCTCAAATTTACCATTCAAAAGGATGAATTTTGAATTTTTACTTAAAATTCATCTAAGAGTATCACTAGAAATTCTGATTCAGCAATTTGGATGGATATATGAAAATTTTTATTTCTATCAAGAACCCAGGGAAACCCTAATGTTGAGGGTCTGCTGCTATGCTAAGAAAAATGCTATCTCTATGTTGAACTCTTGTAGGATGTCTGAAGAGACAGAAGCAAAGGGGAAAAAAACACAAGGCAATGGGTGAAGTATATTTTCCAGGGAAATCCCCCTTTGTAAAATTATTGGAGTAGGAAGACATCTATATTTATTTAGCAACAAGAAAATGTATTAGAGATTTTATGTATTTGGAAAGCCTTGTGTTGGATGGCACATGGAATAGAAAACAAGATAAGAGAGTGAGCAATACTTTACATTAACAACAGGAAGTATTTTATTGTTGTTGTTAATCTCACTATCAATAGTAGTAGATATGAGAGAGAAAATTTACTCATCATCCTACTATAGGTAAATTACAGAGATAGCCTTTCTTATGGAATAGGTTTAGATTATAATGATCAACTCTGCTTATGAGAGATGGAGAATGAGAGAGGCGAGCAAAACATGGAGACAACTTCTTCAAGCTCAAACACAGAAATCAAAGGCAGGATTAGAGATTAAATGAATATAAAGACAGTCGATATAGAAAATCAAATAAGCAACTATTGGAGTCAGGCTGATGTCTGGGAGCAGACTGCACCTGCTGAGGAGGCAGGAATCATTCAGTCTATAGTTATTCTCACTATATACTCTCAGCAGTGTCTACAGTACAGCCTCAAACATGAAGCCTGATTATTGATGATCCTTCTGTGTTGTGGCCTCCTCCGTATAAGTCTGTAGAAAAAAATTTTTCAAATATTTAATAAAATGTTCTTCAGTTTAAATAAATAGTAATGAAAGGTAATATAAAACTTATGTCAAGAAAACTGTCTGAGATGAAAGGACAAGCTATGTGAACTAATTATAGAAGTCAGCATATATTTTTGTGTTGATTTTTAGGTAATTATCTTGAGTCTTTTTAAAGTGTATTTTTATAGCTCTTATTTTAACTTAAACGTACACAATACTAATTTTTGCTTATCACTCACCAAGGACAAGAACTGTCCAAAGAATAAACTGTTGGTTGTGTTGTTTTTTCCTTAATGGCAATTCTCCACGCCCCTCCCCCCGCCCCCGCCTTGGTTACCAATGTTCAAGATGGATAAACACAGAAAAGACAATTGATACCCATGAGCCGGATAAATTGTGATACTCAACTCTTAAAATGCTGCAAAATACAAATAACATAGGCTTTTCTTTCCCCCCTTATGACATCAGCAGGTTCCCTTGAGTGAATTATTACTTGAGATTTGACTCAGTCATTTTTCACTGTACCTATTGCATTTATTTTGCACTTTATCATCGCAATTTCGTTATTTGGGGACAGAAGTATTAGAAAACCAGGGTGTTCAGACTATTTCTTGTTAGTTCAGTGAAAATTTGAGTTGTGTATTAAATAAAGCTATAGAAAAAGATTGAAATACATTGCCTCCTTCTTTTCATTTTTTTTTACAGCTATTAAGATCCACTATTAGATTCTTAAAATACATTTGCTTAAAAGTGTTGCCCCAGAAGGCAGGCTACACAGATCCTGATTATTTCTCCAGCACTGAAACTACAAATCCAATAAATGCTTAGCATAGTTCACCTGGCTGCTGAGTATACGGAAATACAAATGGAACCCCAGGGTATTGCTGAAAATATTGAAGGACACCCGATAGCATTCACTCATCATTTATCTTCTTTAGTGTCTAAAATATGTGAATCTTGGAGAAACATAGAAAAAAGTTAAGGAGTTGTTGTCAGGGTCAAAGGGTTTTCCACTTCTTTCTTGCCACTTGTCAGCAGAAGCATATTTTCAAGTTCTGTATGGCTATTTTTCTTGATTTAATTTTTATGTGGATTATTTGTCTCCATTTTCTTTTTAAAGTTAGCCATATCTAGAATCTCCAAAAATGAAAATACTAGCTTTGTCTCAGGAGGCAAATAAAACATAGGGGTTTAGAAAGCTTTAGTGCCTGAGACCTTAATTAAAAGTAGGTCCTAAACACAATATTGTTGTATCCTGCACTTAACCCTTGATGAGACAGAAACAGTCACATAGTCATCAATTAATTGCATTGTGTGGACAATGGAAAGAAATGTTTCCCTGTTCATATCTGCTCATCCATGACTACTGACTGCTTTGATGATTGGGTATTTTGCCAATTAAATGCCAATGGAGATGTAATCAATGACTCACACTTCTCTATATAAGTTCAGTAATTTAAAATGTTCTCAGCAATGTTCTACATGCAAACAATTACAGTGGTTGCTTATATAATTAAGAGTTGATAATTAAATCTAATTGGGCAGGAGGTAGCTCAGAATACTTTGATGGCTAAATTCTCAGAACCCAGAGTTCATGTACAATATTTGTGGCATTCATATTGTTCCTCAAAGATATCCATGCACATACCCACCCATGGGCACAAAATACACAAAGAGAGTCTGCCTAATGTTTCTGAAAAATAGAAATAAAATTCAATTGTCAGGACCCTGAGAATAGAGTCTCCAAAACTAAGTTCCACAGCAGTAAGTTTTCATGATGTTTGTAACTACCTCGGAAAGTGATATGCCAGCCATGGTGCTTGTGGATTAACCACATTGTGGAAGTCAGAATAGCATTCTGCAGTTGTCTGGTGACAGTTGAGATGACTCTTGATAATGCTTATGTTGGCAATGTGTTTGCTTTATTTGCCAGACATTTCATTGCAATTTTCCCTAATGGAGCAATTTCCCTTTTCATATGAGAATAGCATTTTGGTAGAAGTGGGAGGAGTTGAAGAAAGAAATAGGTGAGAGAACTTGGCTTCTAGGTGATGGGAACTCAAAGAGATTTTTGTTGTCTCTTACTTCCTCCTCTTTCACAAGTTCTTATTGCTGAACATAACATCTAACTACCACTTTCCAGGTCAGATGGAACTATAGAAATAAGTTCAAATTTTAGCCAAAAAAAGCACCTTTTCTTATTTTTAAAAGAACAAATTTAAAATATCTCCTTGACATTATCCAGTTTGAATGATGAATGACTTTACTTAATATGAGTAACAAAACAAAAATATTATTCATAAAATAATGTATAAAATCCTTCAAAGAGATTCATTTTTTTCTGATGGAAGCTTTATAAATATTTTTAGTGAAGAGAAATTATTTTTAATTGCTTGTCATTCTGCTACCCTGTTCATGAGTGCATTAAGCACTTTAATAATCTCAGTGAGCATTTATTTTCACAGGATGGACCAAAAGACATTAAAGCATGATTTTTTTTCTTAGTTGACTAGAATCTTAAAAGTGGGACATGCCCATAACTTTTGATTACACAATTATTTTGTGGGGTTGAACGATGACATACAACCATTAAAAGATAGATCTATAAAAAGATAGTTATAACTGTTCAGCAAAATAGTATTTATAATAATTTATTACTGATGAAAAGTCAATATTCAACAGGGGAACTAGAATAACTTACAGAATCACTTATATGATAAAGTAGGTGCCATATGCCATTAAAATTACATTTCATAGAATTGCTTATTTCAAAGAAAAATATGTTTATGTTATTTACATTAAGAGCAGCTATAGATAACATCCTCATGGGACCAAAGCCATGCTAATAATAATCATATTTTTAAAAAGTGGAATTACTGGTGCTTTTAATATTATCTTAGTATTTTTTGTTGTTTCTCAGACTTTCTGCAATGCACTATTAATATTTTATAATAGGGAAAATGTATAAAATATCTGAAAACAGGTGTAAGCTTATATTTTATTTTTCTGTTATCATATTTACTTTAAATTGGTTAAATGATGATAGTAAATAACATAGAACTGCTATGTATTTTTCACTAAAAAATTCTGTCTTTAATTTTGACTCCTCATAGTGAACAATTCCATAGTTGGACTTTTACTTGCTCTCACTTTTAAGTTCAAATATAAAATATTAGTAAAATTTCCCATGTATTCCAGTCTGACACCTATGAACAATGAGATAAGTTCTGAGTTATTGGTCTGGTTTTTGTTTCCCTCAAATTAATCATTACATTTGGTACTGTTTCTTTAGAGAGCTAATAACAGTATAATCTTTTAAAATCTTATTCACAAAAAAAGAATATATCATAAAATTACATGTAAAATTGAAAACACTTAGGATAAAGTAAAAATGTTTTAGAAGGTACAAGAGTAAGAATAACTCCTGAAAAATTTAGGAAAAACAAATGCTTTTCTAGAAAACTAAAGCATAAACATGCCCATTGGTGAGAGCTGTCAAAGTATTCTATCTTACAGAAGGTAGGATAATTAACATTTAAATGTTTTAACCTGGATAGAAAATTCTACAGTAGACGTCAATGCTATTCCAAGATAAGGAATGCACAGGCTTCAGTAATAAAAAGTTTTGATTTCCTTTTTTTTAAAATATATTTTACTGATTTTTCACAGAGAGGAAGGGAGGAGGAGAGAGAGCCAGAAACATCAATGAGAGAGAAACATCGATCGGCTGCCTCCTGCACACCCCCCACTGGGGATGTGCCCGCAACCAAGGCACATGCCCTTGACGGGAATCGAACCCGGGACCCTTCAGTCCGCAGGCCGACGCTCCAGCCACTGAGCCAAACCGGTCAGGGCAAAAGTTTTGATTTCTAATCGCAAAAAGACTCAAATGGACATTTGGGAATGGTCCAGCTAAGCAGTATGTTGTGGTGTGGACAATGAAAAAGGCTTGATGACAAATAGTTTTTCTTTAATAAGATAAGAATAAAAATTGCTGGGATGCTAGTTATGTAAAGGCTGCAAGAATCTAAAATCATGTTTTCTTCATTATCATTCAGTGTGACTGCATGCATTTCATCTTCTCTCTTCACCACTGTCCTTTAGGAGGAGGGGCTCCTAAGTCGGACAACAGGGCAGTGATTCTTTCTTACTGTCTTTCCTCCTTCCTCCTTCTTCCCTGCCTCCCTCTCTCCAATCTCTTTCCCCTTCTATCTCCCTACCTTTCTCCCTTCTCCTGCCCTCCCTCTCTCCTTCTCTCTTTCTTTTGCTTCACAACATTTAGTTCATTTTTTTAAGACTTAATTTTTTCAACTAAAAAACATACCAGTTAATTTATTTTGAAAAGTTTTCAATAGAAGTCCTACTCAGAGATATCATTTCAGCTCATTGAAAATTGTTATCCACAAAAGGAAATGTTGAGCCACAATTTGATACAGACTAAGATATATTGATTATTAACTATATTGCTGAGTGAGGTAGCTGGCTGGTGTGTCTTGTAATTTTAAATAATAACTTTGGTTACATTTATTCTATGCATTAACCATTTGCTTGTGTGTTGTTGTTGTTTTTAAATAGTCTGAACCCTTCTTACTTAATCCTTACATGGCCTTTATTCTACTTTAATGCTGGAGAGGAATAGAGTGCAAGAAAAATTACATTGTCTTTGCCTGGTCAATTGTGACAGCAGAATATGTGACCATTAGCAGTGTCCCTTATTGTTCAAGAATCCTATCTAATAAAAGAGAAACATGCAAATTGACCATAACCCCAACACCCTTCCCATTGGCTAATCAGCAGGATATGCAAATTAACTGCCAACCAAGATGGCTGCCGGCCGCCAGGCAGCTGAAGAGAACAGGAGGCTTGCTTGCTCCAGTGACGGAGGAACCCGAGGTTCCTGGCCTGCGGAAGCCCAGCTCTGAGTTCCGGATGCAACAAAGTTGCAATTATAGAACCTAAACAAGCTCCAGATAGCTGCTTTCAGCCGGCAATGGGCTCAGAGCTTAGAGCGGAAGTGATGGCAACAGTGTTTCAATTATAGAACCTAAACAAAGCCCAGATATCTGCTTTCAGAAGCCAAGGCCTCAAGCTGGAGCTGGCCTCAGAGCTAAAGCCGGCTCTCAGCTCCAGTGACAGCCATAGAAAGTAAATAAAACCCAGAATAAAAAAAAAAAAACAGAAAAAAAAACACAAGAGGCTGGGAGCTTCAGTCACCCGCCAGCCTGAAAACAGCCCTCAGCCCCTCACCCAGATTGGCCAGGCACCCCAGTGGGGACCCCCACCCTGATCTGGGACACCCTTCAGGGCAAACCATCCAGCCCCACTCGTGCACCAAGCCTCTATACTATACTACAGGCAGGACAGGACAGCGTGAGCTGCCATCCGGGCCCCATGTGCAGCCCTGGGCAGCGGGGCATAAGCCCCCGCCTCCGGCCAGGACCCCTGTGTGCCACCTGAGCCCCCAGCCGGGACCCCTGTGCTGCCTGAGCCCCGCACTGTTAAGCCCCGCCCCCAGCCGGGACCCTATGACTATTGGAGAGCAGGAAAGTGCTGCTGGGCCCTGGGTCGCTGTGGTTATCCGTCCATCGGTAAGAGAAAAGTGCGGCCTGCGGGCAGCCCCCAGCTGCGCCTTCTCCCCAGTCGCCATGAGGATCTGGGGGCAAGAAAGCAAGCCTGGCCTGAGGGTAGCCCCCAGCTGGGCCTGATCCAGGAGCAGGAAAGCCCGGCCTGTGGGCAGCCCCCAGCTGGGCCTGTTCCCCGGTCACCATGGGGACCCGGGAGCAGGAGAGCCCGGCTTGCAAGCAGCACCTCCATCCTGGCCATAGCTCAAGGGAAAGTAAAACATGCAGTGGAGGCCAGGAGCCTGAGAAATCAACACAGAGGGGCTCCTGCTCCAAGCCTCCCTGGTGTGGCTGGTGGCAGGCCCCCAGCAGACACACACACACACACACACACACACACACACACGACGCCTGCTCTGAGCCTCTGCTGCCAGACTGTGGCCATCAGTAGAACATCCACTGAGGGCTCCTGGACTGTGAGAGGGGCAGGCTGGGCTGAGGGAACCCCCACCCCCCAGTGCACGAATTTTGTGCACCGGGCCTATAGTATATTTATAATAAAGTCATGGCTCTTCCATAAATATACAATAAATCCATATCAAATATTTTATTTAACTAATAAATTAATGAGGTCACCAGCATATTAGAAATAATTTAAAAGAGTATTTGAAAAACACATACTTACATATGCCATTAGAAATGCTGAAATGAGTTTATAAATTGCTTAGTGTCTGTATGACAATAATCAACTGGATATATACACTTGCACCATTTGCATTTCATGGGTGAGAATTGTTTACATTACTGTCAGTATTCTGTCACAAACAGAGTTTTAAAAAGCTCAAAGGCAATAAAAGGTGAGTTAACGGAAGGATGTGCTAGTCAGCACATTCGGTGATTTTTTATTTTTGTCCACATTAAAATATTTAAAAATTTTTATGATACCTTTACAATCTACAGCAGTAAATCATGTAGCTTAGATTAGATTAAGTGTTTTAAAAATGTTGTTCTTATGCATTATTCAGGATATGATGAATATGATCAAATAATCACATAATTATGGAAATTAGTTCTAAAGGAAATCACTGGATCTCACAAACTTTATATTGATAGAGAAGAGATTGTGATAAATAATGAATGCTTAGGGATTTTGCATGATGAACCTACAGTCAAAGGGAAAGATACAGAGAAATGTTGATTCAGATGGGGCTGCCTGGTGTACTTATTTATTTATTTTAAATAATTTATATCTATTGTGGAAAATATTACAGATGCCCTCTTTACCCTCCTTTATCCCCCATTGACCCTCCCTCCACCCCACACCTGCTCCAGGTATTTACCATACTATTGTCTGTGTTCTTGGGCTATGCATATCTATATATATATATAAAGACAGTGACTGTGATGACCAAAACAACCAGTCAACTAAACAGCAGGCTGCGTGGGGCGACCAGGCTGGTGGGTGGGGAGGGGGTTGTTGGGGGTGACCAGGCTGGTGGGGCAGCAGTTGGGGGTGACCAGGCTGACAGAGGGGGGAAGTTGGGGGAGACCAGGCAGGCAGGGGGGAGCAGTTGGGGTTGACTAGGCCAGCAGGGGTGGTAGTTAAGGGAGACCAGGCCTGAAGGGGAGGGCAGTTAGGGGTGATCAGGCCAGCAGGCCAGGGAAGTTAGGGGTGATCAGGTTGGTAGGGGGGCAGTTAAGGGCAATCAGGCAGGCAGGCAGGTGAGCAGTTAGGAGCCAGCGGTCCAGGATTGTGAGAGGGATGTCTGACTGCCGGTTTAGGCCCAATCCATGTGTTGGGGCCTAAACTGGCAGTTAGACATCCCCTGAGGGGTCCCAGATTGGAGAGGGTGCAGGCTGGGCTGAGGGGACTCTCATGCACAAATTTCATGCACTGGGCCTCTAGTGTACATATAAATTCCCCAGGGTTAATCTCTCCCCACTTAACTTCCACCCCCGCCTTCCCTCTGATATTTGTCAGTCTGTTCCATGCTTCTGTGTCTCTGGATCTATTTTGTTCATCAGTTTATTTTGTTCATTAGATTCCACATATGAGTGAGATAATGTGATACTTATCTTTCTTTGACTGTCTTATTTTGCTTAGCATAATATTCTCCAGGTCCCTCCATGCTGTCTCAAATGGTAATAGGTCCTTGTTTTTTACAGTTGCATGGTATTCCAAAGTGTAAATATACCACAGCTTTTTTATCTGCTCATCTACTGATGGACACTTAGGCTGTTTCCAGATCTTAGCTATCTGCCAGTGATACATCTGATAAGGGATTAATTTCTAAAATATATAAGGAACTCATATAATTAAACAAAAGGAAGACAAACAATACAATTTAAAAAAAATGGGCCAAGGACCTAAATAGACACTTCTTCAAAGTGGACAGTCAGAAGACCAAGAGATATTAAAAAATGCTTAAAGTCACTAACCAAACAAGACATGCAAATTAAAATGACAATGAGGTACCACCTCACACCTGTCAGAATGGCTATTATCAACAAATCAGCAAATGACAAGTGCTGGCAAGGATGTGGAGAAAATGGAACTCTAGTATACTGCTGGTGGGAATGCAGACTGGAGTAGCCACTGTGGAAAACAGGAAAACAGTATGGAGTTTCCTCAAAAATTAAAAATGAAACTACCATTTGCCCCAGTGGAATTTATCCTAAGAAACCTGAAATACCAATCAGAAAGAATATATGCACCCCTATTTTCATAGAAACACAATTCACAATAGCTACTGTATATATTTGCATGGCTGCTGCCCCCAGCTCTTCCTTGAAAGAATCTGAAGTCCTAATTATGATATGGACATAAAAACACATACCAACACACCTCTCAAACTCTCACAGAGCAGTTGTGATGCTCAGTCTCTGGCCAATCTTGTTTTTTACAGCTACCACCTATCCTTTCTACTTATCTAGAAAGGAGGGAAGAAATGAGGCAATGAAATAGAATGGAAAGAAAAAAATAAAGAAAATACATCAAGAATCAGTTACCATCCCTCCTCCTTCCTAATTTCGCCTAATACTACTTCCAGCTATTTGTCTTATGTCACTTTTCTCCAATCCTATACACAATCTACTCTCCTTATTCTCAAATTGATATTTGCACTTCAACCCCATATTTACAATCCTGATATTCCTCTTGAATACTTTCTCCCCTTTTCTTCCTGTCACCTTTAGACATACCTGAAGATCCAGTTAAAATGTCATCTGCGCCCTAGTTGGTTTGGCTCAGCGGATAGAGCGTCGGCCCGTGGACTGAAAGGTCCTAGGGTCGATTCCAGTCAAGGGCACAGGCCTGGGTTGTGGACTCCATCCCCAGTTGGGGGTGTGCAGGAGGCAGCCAATCAATGATCTCTCTCATCGCTGATGTTTCTATCTCTCTCTCCCTCTCCCTTTCTCTCTGAAATCAATAAAAATATATTTAAAATGTCATCTGCTATAGCCTAGCAGGTGTGGCTCAGTTGTTGAGAGTCGACCTATGAACCAGGAGATCACATTTAGATTCCCAGTCAGGGCACATGCCTAGGTTGTGGGACTTCATCATCTATCTCTCTCTCCCTTCCTTTCTTAAATCAATAAAAATATTTATTTTTTAAAATGTCATCTGCTTTAGGGTGTCATGTTGTGGGCTTGCAAAATATTGCTTTGCTATTATCATTATATATTCTTTACAGTAAGAGTTTACTCAAATTTGCCTCTTTCTGCATGCACCCAACAGAACACTTGGAACACAATATGCTTAGTGACTCAAGAGGAGAATATTAAAATAGCTAGCAGTAAATTAATGGCTAACAGAATACATGAATGAGTAGGTGAATGAATGAATGAATGAATGATGAATTAATGAATAGAATGACCTAAAATGTATGTAAATCCCCCTTTCTTTTCAGGCCATGTAAGTTCTGGGGTTTCTTGAATTAGTGACTTTAGATCATTCTCAAATTAGGGACAACAAAGAAAGCATTCAATTCACCCCCCCCACCCGCCCCCGCTTTCAAGTCCTAATAAAAAACCTGCCTTAGGAATGGGGTGTATTTAGTCTTTTCAAGTACTAGGGATTAGATTCTGTCACACCCATCAAAAAATAAAATCATTGAAAAGTGGAATCCTTAAAAAAAAAAAAAGAATTACCAGAAAGTCTCATTTAGTCAAAAATGTATCCATGGAATAAAATAAAACAAAACTAAGCAAGACTCCTCCAGTTTATTATCTTAGTATCTAGAACTGTTATTACTTCATTAAGTACAAGAGAAGAAACACACAAAACAAATTCTTTTGTCTCTTTGATCACTTTATCATTGAAGTCAATGGTGGAAAGTGCAGGCCTTGGAAGCTTTTGTTGTTGTTTTTGTTTGTTTGTTAATTTGTATATTATAGAGTACATGGAGATGATAAACTAGCATCTTGAAATTTAGATTAATTCTAGTAATTCAGTGTGAAAAGTCTCTGATTTCATAAGGGGAGCCCAAAGCCACACAGCTCTACCAATGTGGGTTGCATTGATCTGAAGCAAATTTGAGTTATTGTTTCAGAGATGACAATGGGAACTGTGTGGGCAGATGCCTTCAAGCTGTTTTCTGAAATGAGTCTCCACACTCCGCAAGCACTGATAAGTTTATTTCCAAAGATTCCGATGCTTATCCCAAACTACCTTCTCAACTTGCTCATGCATGCTCAAGCTCTCAGCAGAGTGTTTTAAACAATATGCCTTTTGTTTCTCTTCTAAGTACAACAGCTCTCCCCACGTGGTAGCATTGACTGCTATTTAGAATCTTTTGAGGTCTTAGTATTCTGTGTGACAGATTATAAATATAGGAACGGTGAGCATAAATCCAAATTTGTATGGATGTACATTTCATTTTTGCCTATTTCTTAACATTTCTGTGTGCATGGTTTAACGCAAATTGCATATTATAGTAGCTTGGTTACAGAAGTGCTATGAAAACAAATAAGACAAAGAGGAAAACTGGAAAATATGCTGTATTCTAAAAACAAATAGCTCAGATACTGCAGGTAGGCGTGTTTTTTTAACAAATGAAACTTTGGAAACTATGCACTTGGTAATACCGTCTTAAATGTGAAAAATAGAGATAAGAATTGAGTGGGAGGGTCAGTTCTAGAAACCAGAGCCAGGTCACGGTTGAAGGCCAAATGTATTAGAAATTATAGAGAGGCGAAATGTTGAGAAAGGTGATTGATTCGAATTAAATTGAAATATGGAAGTGTCCAGACACTTATAAAAAGGGATTGAATTTTGATTTACTGGTGGTTCCAACTTCACATAGTTTACATAACGTGGCAATCAGGGAAGTTTGACTTAGGATCACTAAGCATATAGAATACATTTCAAACCCATAAAAATGTTCTAACAATAAAGAAGCTTTTACTTGATAAAAGTTTGGTGGCAGGTAAATACTTCAGAGTTGGATTGAGGTTTAGCATTCAAAACTCACACTAACATGAACCTTTTACCTCCTAAACAAGTATGCTGAACACGTCAGTTAAAGTCACTAATTCATTTTGAAATTTTCTTTTTGGCATAAAAAGTTATATTTATTTTTTTAAGTGGACCATAATGTGGCTCATTGCCATCTTTTTCCTAGTCCTTAAAATTAATTCCTTTGGGAAAGAAATCATCTGGGAGTCAAAATTATTTGAGTCTGAAAAGGTGAAGTTTTTAATTAACTGGCCTAGAGATTATCATTGCAAGATGGAGGTATTTAGCTCAAGTGGCATGAAGAGTTCTTAAATTATTCTAGCAATTGAGAGTCATTCTTTTTGTTCTGTATTGTAAAATCCTGGAATGGTTAAACACACCCACAGATTTGGACTTCAGACTATGAACAGCAGGGGGGAGATCTGCAACTGATGTAATGTTCACTCCTTGAACCAAATCATTATACATTTTGGGATTCATGCATATGCTAAAAGGCTGAGTATGACTGAATCAGAATGGCAGTTCTCAGACTGATGGGGCAGGGGGTAGAGATGGTAGGATTAAGACATTTAAAAGCTAAAATAAAAGAGAATCAGACACTCCTCTAAGTTTCTCTCACACTAAACGAGGCCAAATGCCAATACTTTGATTTATAAGCATCCACGTCTAGTTACTTTGCAGACATGGAAATGTCTCTGACATTGCAGTAGCAGATGGATGGTCAGCTGACCTCACAGGCCATTCATCATTGAGAAGGGGAGTTAGTCCACTTCTCTACACTTCATTTAACACCCCCTAAAAGGGTGAAAGTCAAGGCTTGCAGTTGAATATCAAGGTCATTTCAGTTGTCAGGCCAAATCCTAAAACTTTGGCCAGTTTACTCACTGACAATATGCATGTCACTTAACCTCCCTGTACATTGAAGCTTATTGTATTTCATTTTTAATAAGCAGTGAAGTATTGAAATAACACACTGTCAAAATTCTTTCATTTAGGGTAAGGGACAGATGTTATGGAAGTCACATTCATCCTAGACTGACATTCCCTGGTACCTACCCTTCAGCATATCTCAGAAATCTGAGGATTTTCAGCCTTTGCTACTCAACGTATCTTTCATGAACTCGCAGAAGATTGTTAGAAATATAGCATCTCAGGCCCGGACCCAGAGCTACTGACTCAGAATCTGTGTTTAAACCTAACACCAGATGATTTAAAGACATATTAAAATTTGAAAAGCATTGTTGTAATAGACACTTGAGTATAAGTCACAGCAATGTAATATTTAAAATGCTTCAGTATTCAGTCTTAACACTTTATCAGATATTTTTCACAAATTTACAATATTTTAAATTTCTGCTTTTGAGCCTCATGAGAACACATCTATGTCTTAATTATTTCCATTTATCTATAATCTTGTGAGAAAAAATTGCATAGTTATAACACAAGACATGTTTGTGAAATTGGTTTAGGATATAACTTTAAAATATGCTTAAATCTAAATTTGAGTAACTTTCTTCTATTTTACTTTTTTTTTACTACATTAAAACTATAATGTTAAAAATCTTAACTCTCATTTGCTCCAGGTATAATTCAGAGTTTATAAACCCAATTTTCTCTCCATTACACTGATGGGTGTGAATAAGAAGCATCAATCCCAGAACTTCCTGCTTCCTCATTGGTTAATAGACTATGACAAAAAAAGGTAATTTCTAAAAGCGATGTTAATAAAAGGCTAGCCAATGTCCTCTATGAAAGGAGAAAGGGGTTTTGGTCTTTGTCTCTTGCCCTAAAACCAAGGATGAGAGCATAAAATCACATGATGAGTGGTATAGGGTTAAGAGGAGCCACCCCAACATGTGCCTCAGTGGTATACAGATTATTTTGAACTAAAGACAATTTTCGATTCAGATTCAAGAAGAACTTCTGCCCCTCCTTTTAATCATCTAGAAGAACCTGAATTAGTGGCCTTGTCCCAAATGGGAGATTGTCAATGACACTCCTTTTTTGACCTACCTGTATGGCAGGGCAAACTTTTATTTACCAAACATTGCTCTTTTTATCAGCCTGCAGTGACCCTTTGAAGCTCCCAAGGCATCTCACCGCATCCCTAGTTCAGGATGCCTTATATATGCATGTCCCCTCTCTATTGCTGAACCTCTTCTGCATGTGGGATCTCTGATTCTCTCATGTAGGACAGATTCCATCCATATACATATATTGCACTTGGTTATTTTCTCTTGCTAGTCTCTCTCATGCCCATGTGATTATTAGACCAACCAGAAGAACCTGGAGGCTAGCGGAAAACTTGTTTCTCCCCCACAGTAGAAAACCAGCAAAAGCAAAATGTGGCAATATCTGATCAGATGTCTGCTTGACTGTGATACTGGATGAACTGCCCTTCTTCAGGGGCAGGGAAGAAGAAAATTGGGAGAAATTGGATCTTGAGAGACCATCAGTGGAAAAGAGCCTGAGACCCAACAACACCCAATTTATTCTAGACCTTCCCTATCTCTCCACTCTCTCTTCCCTCCATCCTGTCCTCCCAATTCTCCACCACATATATACATATAGACTTCTGACTTGTCAAAGTTCTGGAAAGTTAATCTGTTAATGGCTGTAGGGTAGGCCTGGTTTAGTAGATGAGACTGTGGGCTATAGATTTTTCTGGACCTGGTACATGGAGGCAAATAGGCACACATTTTAGGAATATGTCCTGGTTCCCTCAGCAAGAAGGTAATTTGAAGAAAAGATGTCCAAATCCTAGAGAAATATCAGAGACAGACATGCACATCACCTGAGATGGATATGTTAAGACCATCCCAGGGCTCAAGAAAACCATGTGCTGAGATACTGGAATAGGAGCCCTGGCAAACAAAGGAAAAACGCTCCAGGTACACCCAACTCTTTCTTCTTTGCATCCTCTTAATCTTACCAGGATGGAACTGGTCCTTAGAAGAGAGAAAAATAAGAGATGCTTTATAGCTTGTCTATGTCCATATTCACCTTCAGCTGACTATAATCACCACACTAGTCTGTGTTGGAGAGATCAAAAGAGATTCTAAAATGAATAGGGCAGGTCTTGTACGCCAAGATGTAACTGATCTAATAGTTTAAAATGGCTGAAAAGTTAAGGAATAAAATAATTTCCCATATCTATCTCAACAAGTTGATATCTATTTAAAAACCAGCTTATAATAACATTCTACCACTTAACCTTCTGGCTTATTTATGGGATGAATATTTTTTTTTTATATCCCAAGAACATTAGTGTTATAGTAATTGTGCTGTCTTCTGATTTGGAAAGATGTTGTCAGATTCATCAGGTCAAACAAACAATTTTAGACTTAAAAACAGATTTTAATGCCAGAAAAACTTAATTTGGCATCTCCAAATCTCTAGGTTGCTCCAGATTAACTAAGTTTTTGTTAATACTCAATCTAGGATATTTTTCCATTGATTTTTAGAGAGAGTAGAGGGGGAGAGACAGACAGAGGAACATCAGTATGAGAGAGACACATCAGTTGGTTGCCTCCTGCATTGGGATCTAGCCTACAATCGAGGTATGTGCCCTTGACCAGAACCGTACCCAGGACTCTTCAGTCCACAGACCATGCTCTATCCACTGAGCCAAACCAGCTAGGGCATGGGACAAGTTTTTAATCTCCCTTTTAATTTTCCAAGAAGAATAAAATATCATGGTTTTTATCTAGAAATGACCAAACACAAATATCTCTGTCCTTGCATAGGAATGTTCACTGTCAATAGTAAAATCATTTTCATTTGTTTCTGTGAAACCATTTAATTCACAGCCTATTTAAAATAGCATCATCTCTGATAGCTGTAATTACTTTCATAACAACTCTTCCTATTGCCACTTTGCAAGTTAGGCTGAGAGTCCAACTTTTAATTCAGATGTGTCACTAATTAGCATTAGCCAAAACCTAGTCCAATAATGGATACAAGACAACTGAGGAACTGAGTTCATTTCTCCATCTGAATCTTGGAAGCAATCCATTTTAATCTGTATGCAAAGGTCGACTTCTGAAGGAATAATTGTACTTTGTTTTGGCCCATCTGGATTGGACTATAAATATGCCTTCCAGGTTTTATAACATTAAGTTACACAGACAGCATTCAATGTCAGAGTAATGTTCAAGAAGTCCTATATGGCTGATTAACTTGAGAACATTCATCAAATCAATGCCCTGATCTTAGCAAAAAAAAATTCATTTTTAAGCTAGAGGTGAGCTCTTCATTTTGGTGAATGAGATTAATTCATTAAAAAGTTCCAAGTATTTTTTCTCCTCCTTTATAAATAAGCCCAATAAAATAAAATATGTCCTCTTTCTTTAACATTTACATATTATTTTATACCAGGAATTACATTGACATATTAGAGTAACAATAACAAAAAGCCCCCCATGGTCCCTGTGGTTTAAAGTTTATATACCAACTTTCCATGATTATTTTCTCCATTATACTCTTCCATATGTTTTTGCAGGATTTTACAACATGCTTCAAAAGCATTTGAGGTTTGGGATTTCCACTTGTTACTATTTATGGTTTCAGTTTTCACATACCATTGATTTTTTTCCCTCTCCCTCTCCAAACCTAAATGTCAATTGTAATCTAAATTAATTTGCACTTGGTGTTGGCAAGATGGTAACTTTATTTCATGTAGAGAAACCACAAGGCAAAGCAGAATATGTTCACTGTAGTTCTTGATTCATCTTCCTGATAGTTCTGGCTTCTCTTTGCAGTTACCCTAAAGCCAATTAGATCCTTGTCATTGTCATTTGGGAAGTAGATTTGAGAGAATTGATACCTAAGTTGATCTTGTCCTTAGAAATAGTATGTCCAGATTTCCAATAGAAGGAAAATTGTGATGAATAACCTATTAGCAAACATACATAAAAATCAATTTTGGTAAGCAAAATATGTAACTTTATCACAAATGAAATATCAATCAAAAGTTACAGGGACTCTTTGGGTGCCAGGATCACATGCTTTAGACATCTTGTTTTTCAAATACACAGCGAGTGTCAGAAGCATTGAAGGGCCATGGTAAACAAGTTGTAGATTATGTTAAAAAAAATAAATGGGAATAAAAGGTGTCCCTTCAAATCCAGATGTGCAGCACTGAAATAGCCACCATAAATGGTATCACACAAACTCAACAGAACGGAAAGGAGATGCAGGAAGACTAGGAGAGGAGGTTTGGATGTGGCACACTTTATTGTCAGCCAATGGAGGAAAGATTTTAACATGCCCCAGAGCATGGGGCAGGCAAATATTCACTCAGTATAATAAGATTAGGCTTATAAATTCACAAGAAATAAGATCAAGGAATGCAAATGAGAGCATTATATATTATTTAGGCAAATGAGATCGGGGTGATGAAGTGGAAAGGCGGGAAAGTCATCCATCCAAGTCTGTGATGTCCTCACGTTTAGATATTTTAAAAGAATGTAAAACGTTCCCCTTGGGTTGCAGTCCTTCCTAATACTACCTCCTAGACACAATGACTGGAAACTGTGGGAAATTTAAAAGTTTCCAGAGGGAGCTTGAATCTTAATCACTTCTTTGAGGAAGATAATGGAGCCAGTTGAGGCCACTGGGGGGAAAGGAAGAAAACAGAAGGTAGAACAAAATAGGATAGAGTGGGCACTCTGGTAAGGCTTGGGAATGGGGTTCTTGTACCTCTGAATAGTGTAAAACAGTGAAGTCCTTTAAATAGGAGACACCTGTCCCATCCACTTACCCTGCCGAAATTCAGTTTGCTTTATTCTATCAGAAAAAGCGACATGCTTCCATTCCTTTATGGATAGTAGTATTGTTGCTCAACCAAGTCCTGAAGGGTGAACCCAGGCAAAGCAGCTAGATGCTTTCCATAAACACAGCCCATTTATTTCCTTGTAAGGTTGCAGGATGATGTCAGTGGAGGGTAGATAAGCACAGAATAAAATTTTCCATCACAAATCCTTAAGTATTGCTTAGCGATTGTTACCTTCTAGAAGGGCTCACAATTTTAAGTCTGGATGTCTCAAGGGAACCTGGAAAAAAACTTAGGGTATTTTCTAACATAGAGTGGACAGGAAGATCATTGTCTTGCCAATTGTGGATGAAGTTTTGTGTTCTTTGGATTTTTAAACAGTCCCCATATCTTATTCATATCTTAGGTTTCATGAAAGTCTAGGTGAGAACATTGCTCCAATGCGCACAGGCAACACGCCTCTGTCTTCTCAAGGTGCTTCCCTAACAGCTGCCTGGGAAGCTTGCAGCACCAGGTTTCCGCTGCCCCTGACCACAGTGCAACTAAATGATCTAAGGTTTGTAATTTTTCTGTCTCCAAAGGAGGATCACCTGAATTGGAGTACAAGACGCTTTAACCTCCCCTGCATTCTTGTGTGTCTGAGTGCTTGTAGAGGAAAGGCCAACTAGACAATAACCAAAAGGAAACAACACATCACCTCCCTCTCCATGACCATCAGTGGTTCCTGAAGCATCTGCATCATGAGGCCACTTTTCTTATTATAAACAAATTTATCCAGAAGGTATTTTGCAGGCCTAGTGATAGTTCTTTTTCCTCCCCCACCCCAGAAATATGGTCTTATGGGAGCCATATTATTTAGATCCCATTTTTTAAAATAAGAGAGTGAAAATTATTTGTAAACTAAAGAGCACTGGAAAATGAAGATTTTCATGTTTTAAAATGAAAAAGACAATGTCCTCAAAGACCTCAGGATACAATATTGAGTTGCTCATGCTCTGCAGTTTGTACAGTATAACAACATCATTCTAGACTAAAATGATTTATCTTTTACCTTGCTTAATTTACCCCCTTTATTCTACACCGCTAATCCTATTGTCATTTCTCCCATGGAAACACACCCTGCGATATTTAAAATATATCCTTCCAGTCCAGATTCCATTGGTTTCTTTTTTCTTTTTCTTTATTGATTAAGGTATTACATATGTTTCCTTATCCCCCCATTGACATCCCCACCCCCCTACTCATGCCCTCACTCCCTAGTGTCTGTGTCCACTGGTTAGGCCTATATGCATGCATACCAGTCGTTTGGCTGTTCTCTCCTCCTTGCCCCCACCCTCCCCTAACTTCCCTCTGAGGTTTGATGATCTGATTGATGCTTCTCTGTCTCTGGATTGATGCTTCTCTGTCTCTGGATCTGTTTTTGTTTATCAGTTTATGCTGTTCATTATATTTCACAAATGAGTGAGATCATGTGATATTTATCTTTCTCTGACTGGCTTATTTCACTTAGCATAATGTTTGCCAGTTCCATCCATGCTGTTGCAAATGGTAAGAATCCCTTCTTTTTTACAGCGGCATAGTATTCCATTGTGTAGATGTACCACAGTTTTCTAACCCACTCATCTGCTGATGGACACTTAGGCTGTTTCCAAATCTTAGCTATGGTAAATTGTGCTGTTATGAACATAGGGGTGCATATATCTTTTCTGATTGGTGTTTCTAGTTTCTTGGGATATATTCATTGGTTTCTTTTATGCTTCTATATTTTTCAAACTATTTATTGGCTGTAACATTTTTGAATCCTTAGTGTGATGCATAAACTTAATATTATTTCTTTCAATGTACATTTTGGTTTTAGAGAAATAGGAGATAGAGTTTCTGTCATCCAATATTATCTAAAAGAAGCAAATGAATATGTGTATTCAGTCTATAGCATCTAATCGTTGTATAGTATTCTCTTATATAAATACTAGAGGCCCAATGCATGAAATTGTCCACATCCTTTATCTGATTTTATATTATTTTCCAATCCGAGAGGTACAAAATCATCTCATTTTTAGTTCACCTGTTTTTGTCTTCTGCTTCTGATTATTTTGTAATGCTAAGCAAAGGTGTTTAGTGGTAACTGAGATGGATAAGCAGTAGCCCTCCATGTCCCCTCCAACACCCCTGGGGTTTACTGGAGGGTGGGATACAGTCATCTGTACTCGCTCCTCACCTTGTATAAACAGAGAATACAAGACTCATCGGTTACTGCCACCATAACCTCACTCTTACCAAAGATTATCCTTAAACTATGCCATGTTTGTACTTTTTCTCAGAGAATGGGAAACTCAAAACATCTGCTAAATTTAAAAAATAACAGTAAAAAACAATTTATACACAATCTAATGTGCTGACAAAGATATAACTAAAATGTTAATAACTTGCTGTAGGTGTGTATTCAGAATTTAAATTCTTAGGACATTCTCTTCAGATAGACATGTGCTCACTTGAGGTAGTTATATATTCAGTAAAACACAGGTACACTGTAGCAACGGCCCTTCGCTGTGGGATGGTCATTAAAACGACTTGGTTGGCCTTTGCCAGGTGGCTCAGTTGGTTAGAGCATTGTCCTGATAGACCAAGGTTGCAGGTTTGATCCCCAGTCAGTGCACATATAAGAATCAACCAATGAATGTGTAAGTGGAACAACAACTCAATCTCTCTCTTGCTCTTGTTCTCTCTCCCTCTCCCTCTCTCAAATCAATAAGTAAAATATTTTAAGTGACTTGGTTATATTTCCTAACGCCAGGCCCAACGACAGAAGTGCCATTGCCTTCACTCACGTCAACTAAGCTGAAGAGGCTCCAACTGAAGAGAAATAGAAAACAGAGTTTCCATCATCCAATATTATCAGAATGGCTTGCTGAAATCACAGCCCTGTACATAAGAGCATGAGTGGATGAGGCAGCTTCCTTTATTATAATCACTGTCCTCACCATGGCTTCCACTGTAGACATAACTTTTCTGAACTGCCACATTAGATAATTCCATTCTTAGATCATGAATCTGTTGCATTCATAGTAATCTCAATATTTGCATTTATTCTTGTCTCTATGGCATCACTATAATAAAATGCATCATTAGACCTTGCCCGTGTTTACCTTGGATGTGTCTCCGGTGCTGTCTTCACTCTGACCATCATTTCCTGCAAGCTTATACTTGAGTGAATACAATGTAACTCCCACATGTTACTCATGGTTCCTCTAATCACATTTTTATTTATTGCCAAAGAAGAAGCAGGGTGGTATAGTGCTTAAGACTGTGGGCCCTGAGGAAAGATTCCTGGATTTCTATACAGTTTCACTTCTACAAAGCGGTAGAAATTTGAACAAGTGAGTTAACTTTTTAACACTTCAGTTTCTTCATTTATAAAAAGGGGATGATGTTTTGCCTCAAAAAAAATTTGAGTCCATCCACGTAACTCACATACAGCAAAGCATGATACACGGTCTGCTCTAGGAATGATAGAAAGGACATGTGTGTGACTGAAAAAAACTACACAGAATAAAGTGTCACCTTATTTCCCTCAAAATCTGACATAATCCCTTCTGGTGGCTTTCAAGGTCATCTACAAATTGGCTCCATCTCACATAAAATTGAAAAATCAATGTTCTTGTTTCTGATTTCATTAACTAAATTATTAAAAATCTAATAACTGCTAATATTCTCATAGTGTGTTACATTAGCCAGCCCATTTTCCCCCCAAAGTTGATCTTATTTAATCCCCACAATAACATGAATTCAAGTTCTGAGAGGAAAGGAGTTAGACATATTATAGCTAGTACAGGAAAATCTAAGTTTAAATAGAGAAACCCTAAGTGTTTGGATTATTTTCTCTTAATAAGGGCACCCATTTTTAGCCAAAGAATTTTAAAAACGCTTACTGTTATGAGTTTTGAGACAAACATATAATTAGTAAAAACTTTCCTAGAGCCCCGATCAGGGTTTTAGAAAATAAATGGGGTGGGAGTTTGAGTTTTATTAACTTTCTGGTGATTCCCTTTTTGCTCTTTACTAAAACACACTAATACAATTGCTGTGAACATGAGGTGATACCTCTGCAAGGAAAGGAGATGAGGTGCCTTCAAAACTTCAAAACAAGAAATCTAAACAAAAACAAAAATAAGTAGGAGACTCTACTTCTGTATACTAGGTTAGAAAGAACAAAAATATGCACAAAAATAGAATAATTGTAACATGAACTATAGCACAAACATAAAATACGTGTTGTTGTTGTTTTTTCCAGTTTATTTGGCTGTATACTCTTTGATTGCCTCTTTATATGAGTTATTTGTAATTCATTTTCTATAGGGAAAATGGAAATAAAATTTATCCTTCAATGATGTTTCCACTCAATTTATTTTTCAAATTTTAACTGAAAAATTTTAGTGAAATTTTAATGTATAATTGATGAAATAATTCTATGAATTTACAAAGAAATTGCATCAATAAAATTTAAAAAATAAATAGTAAAGAAAGATGGGACTCTGGATGCTAGTCTATATCATAAAGGAGATAAACCTTCTAGAAAATAGCTTATATTTAGGATTTCTTTATAATCTAAAAACTACAGTTTTTTTCTGGAAAGATAGATCATAAGACAATTAGGTCAAAATTATACCTCATTATTTGTAAATAAATATAATAAAAGAAGTACCCCCTAACAATGGAAAGTGTAACCTTAAGCAAATGATTCTCTTTCTGGTAAAGTGACTTGAAAAAAAAGTCAAATTAAACTCTCAATTTACATGGTAAATAAAAATATATTGCAGCTAAACTTGAGTTAATTCTTCTAAAAATATGCAAAAAGTGTAGAAAAGATCAGTCTTGAAACAATAAATAAAATAATCAATGATGAAAATAAAATAAAATGTCATTTCCAAAAAATATTTTATACAATCATAAGCAAAACAGAAAATCAAAGAACTGATTAGATAAGCTATATATAATGCAATCATTCTATTTATTATTTTTATTACAAAAATTAGTAATTTTGAGGAAGCATGGTAGTTTGAACTCATACTAGTATTCCAATACTGCTCAGTCTATATGCCCAAATAAAATGCAAAAATGACTATAAAGGAATTGAAAAGGGCATAAAACCATAAGGACAAAGTAGATAAAATGCAGATAACTGAATACAAAAGAACTTAATAAAGCTTGAGGCCAATAGATGGCTTAGAGAGAGAGTTGGTGACAATGAGCATTTTATAGAGAAAGGGATGTAGGAGAGGAAATGATATAGAAAGTGCACATTGAAATGCTGGTAGTGTCAAAGCCATTTGGTGGCTGCCTGCTACCTGGATTCCACACGATTCTTTTCATAATATCATCCCTCAATTTGACGGAGTGCATACTCCAAGTCCCCCTGAGGTATTGGCCTCTAATTCAAAATTGAATGCTGTTCATTATATTTGCATTCAAGCTGAGGTCCATACTATACATCCTGTTAAGTAATTTGGGGCTGTCCTACTCAGATGTGTCTGGTGTTTGTAATATACCAGAAGAATATTACTTTTCATTGTTTAAGTTTCAATTTTACTAGATGCCAAAAGTCAAAATAAATTAACTTTTTTTTAAATACATCTCTGCTAGGGACCCAATATTGTGCTCTGTATCAGGATGTTTTTTAAAACTAGAAATAGAAGTCATGATCTTTGCTTTTATGAACATACATTTATCAGAAACAACTTATATCCTGAGGGAGAATAAACACTGAGAGACAAAGTCTAATTCTCTGCTGTACTTCATGTTGACACTTTATTCCTATATATTTGTTTAACTCAAAGGAACTTTATCTCATATTTCAAATTCAAACTAAAATCTGGTTATACAAATTAATTAATAACTTTTTAATTTATCAAATAATATATATTTCCCAAACTCTCTGAGACATCTTAGAGAGATGGGTATTTCAGGAAAATAAAATAGATAGGCATGGATCACTTGCCATGAAAAATCCTGCCTCAAGACAGATAAGAGGTAGAGAGATGTTAATAAAATGACATTAAATACTTTCAGTAATACATTATTGTTAATATACATCACTAAAAACATTTTCATCTGTCTCATCTTGTCAAACAAAAAATGGATACCAAAGAAAGGGCCCATTTGAACTGGCCTGTTACCAGTAACTCCGACTGAGTGGGAAGCACAAGATAACAAAATAAAATTGTATTTCCCAAATGCTAAACAAAACACCTATCCACGAGTGATTGTATACATCCATAATATTCAAGAGTGAGACCCTTCAAACATTGTTATATATAAAAAATCCCATCATCTCTCAGTTTCCCTCTTAAAAGTCATGCAAACTCCACACTATGCCAACAGTTAACAGCAAAACATCCATTATATCAGTAATATATTGCTATAAATAATATATATTTATGGCAAGCAAACAGAAAATTTATTGTAATTCACATAATAATTTTACTAGGCTTTTTCACAATTTTTTACCATATAATCTTAGAAGTTTATACCTGAAAACAATGTGAAAGTTTAAGTGCATTATGTTTTTCTAACCTAATTTGATTGGACTGCGTTTTTACTTTTTTAATTTTTATTTTTAAAGAAATTTCTTTTCAGAATTGATTCCAACTTCAGGTGTTACTTCTTCCATCATTCCCTAAGTTCAAACTTCAAAATCTCTGCTTATTCAATTGGTTTTATGGGAACAAGAATCATAGTATCCCACTTAAAGGACATTACCATGTGCCATAAACAACTTAATTTAGATCTTTAGCTTGAGTGTCAAGGAGAATTAGTGAATCAACTCCATTTCCTACTTGAAAGCTCCCTTCTAAGACCCTGGAGATTTATGTGGGACTGGTTATTATACTTCACTTACTAATCAGAACTCTTGTTCCCTGGGCAACCTGCATACTTTGTTTCCCCCACACTAGCCTTCCTGGATCTCCTACCCCACCCCCACCCCCAAATGATTTATTTCCCTATTGCTACAGCCTATGGGCACATTACATATTTTAAAACAACACATTAATCTATAGTTTTGCAACCCAGACAGCAGACACCGCCATCCTTCTTGATAACCACCTCTGGCTATTACAAAGAAATCATTCCTGATTTTGGCCACATTCAAGAAATTGTTGGGGATGACGTGTCTTGCGCTGGTCTCCAAACTTACATTTAGGCACACTGCCCGGTAAAAGCAAAAGTCACAGCTGCAAATTTTCATTGAAAATGCCCTGCACAAGCCTCTAATGCTTAATTTTGACTGCATATGACTGATCTTCTTTGTGAATAAATAAAAATAAAGTAACCAAAATGCATAATGGTCCATGTTTATTAGCTAGAGAGATGGGTATGATATGATTGTTCCCTCCTTTCTCCCCACTTCAGGAAGCACCAGTGAATGAGATTCTTGGATCGCTCCTCAAAACCCAAGTCCCTTTTATATTCATGGTAACATCTTAACATTAAAAACTTAGAATTTATCTTCTAATTTCCATACATCCACTTGGAAAAAAATAAAAACGTTCAACTCTCTGACAGTATAAGGGTGAATACAGCTAGCCTGCCCTTAGACATATCTCAAAATGCATTTATGCTAAAATTGTTCTTTGACATGATTTCTTCACAATTACACCATTACCTAGAACATCAGACATATAGAGAGCAGGGCACACAATCCTCATTAACAGGGATTTATATTTGAATACAAGAATATAGACCATTTAAATTTTTTTAAAAAGGTATTTTCACCTGTAAGATTTGTTCTCATCCATGCCACATACAATGAATAAAAATAGCATATATGTACCATGATACATTTTTCATTATATTTTAATGCATTTCTATATTCTTTTCTGATTTCTGCAATGTGGCTCACTGGCTTTATATATATATATATTATATATGTGTAGATTTTTGACTGAAAAGTCACAATACACAACTAAAATGACATTGCTCATCTAATTTCACCTTCTTCCTCCATCTGCCTGGAGAGAACCACTATCCTAAGGTTGTTTTAAATATTTTCTTTGCATATATTAATGTTTTTGTTTTATGTTTATCATATATACATGTATATGTATATATGTGTGTGCATCCACATATATTTAATTTAAGTATTTTATTTGATATATTATGCTCTTCCTTGTTATTTTTCATGAAACACTACTTTTTAAATTAAGCATTTAAATAAAAATTCATCTATTTTAATTTCTGACTAAGTGGTCCCAAGGTCTACCTCTGTTATCTTTATAAATAAAATTAAATTAAACAATTATCTAAAACTAAAACCCTAAAATGTTAGGGCTGACCTACTTTGGAGGATTAAGAGTCTAACCAGGCATCTAGAACTTCCAAGTTCTAATCATGTAAATCTATATGTAATCCAATTAATTTAAATGCTCATGTAACTTAGATTGATGATCTAACACTTACCATTAACTCTAGGTGGCTGACTATAAATGTTTAAGAAAAATGAGACACATAATTCACCTAAAATGGGTAATACTAGACCAGAAGGAATTTTCTTTCTGACCACACATACTCTAATTTTTCACAAAGCATGAAGTGTGGGAACTTTCCTAGCAGTTCAACAGAAGGGCAACAATTGGCTTAGATGTTTTAGTTTTTAAATCACTGTAAGATAGTAATAGTTTTACTCTTACTACAATTTTATTTATATAACTAAATTGCTCTTATCCAAAATGGGCTTGTGTTAGTTCCTTGATATTTTCTTCAGCTATGACCCATCTAGGAAATTTATAAAACTAAATTAAAAGACCTAAACTGTGCAGCGAAAGTGCATAACAAAGAAAATACCTTACCCTAATAACTGAAAAAGTCTTACTGTGAAACTGGGCTTTGCACAGTTGCTGGATTTTCTCAAATTCTTCAAGTTGAATATGTTCATAATTCCCTTTCTGTTGATAAATTGCTCACATAGACAAATGCAAATGCACGTACACAGAGACACGCCACATACAACATGGCATTAGAAAAACTGAGTTAGTAATAGGCTTGTTGGTGAGTCATTGTGTGTGTGTGTGTGTGTGTGTGTGGTGTATGCGTGTGCGTGTGTGTGCGTGTGTGTGTGTGTGTGTGGTGTGAGCATGTGTGTGTGTGTGTGTATAATTTCTACTCATTGGGAAACCAGCAAGAAAAATCTTTGTGAACAATTAAATGTCTTCATAATTGTATTTTTTCTGTACTTTTGGACATTGCTGTTATTTCAAATCTATTTTATCTTAGACCTAATGGTGGAGTATCAAGTCCTTGAAACATTCCAAGGTTGGCTTCCAGCTCCATCTGATTGACCTTTTGCTTTTTGAATGGGACTCAGCAAGACATTTACCAAGGTTTTGACTATCAGTCCCTTTCCAGCCTCGTTCCATCAAATGGCTTTAATCATCAATGTGTTGCTAAGACCACAAAGCAAGTATTTGACTCTGCTTTTTGTCTCCTCCATTATCTGCAATTCATCTTCTGGCTTCTCCTACAAATACATTGCTCCCTCTATCCTCTGTCTTTGTAAAAGAAAGAAATTCTAGAAAATGCACATGCTTAATCATGATTAATTTTTGGGGAAAGAAGAACCTGACAGTTTTTCTAAATACACACAATGATAATGCCATAGTTGTAAAAGCAATTTCCAATTTTTATAGTTGTTTCTCATATAAGCCACAAACTGCTGTGCAAATAATGCCAAATTATATCCTCTCCATTGGGCAACTGAGAGTGCTTTCTCAGAGTCACCAGGTCTAGTGGACTGGGCATCTGTGACTGGAACCCATGTTTGTTGAGATCTACTTTAGTCCTTTCCCACTGTCCCAGTCTACACCAGGACTGCATTTCCTTTTTTTCTAGTCTCAGTCATTATCTCCAAATTCAGTTTCATTTGGTTAGCTGCCCATTCCCTTTTTACAGCATTTTTCTCCCTTGTTTTTTTTCCTTATAGTCATTAATTGAATAGTGGATTTATTGCCTTCTTCCAGCAGTTTTTGTCTTAAATATTTGAGTTTGTTTTATTGCTATTCTTGATTTTCCCCTACTTTTGTATATTTCTTTCTCCTGGGGATATGAGCAGGACACACTTGGAGTGGCAAGTACTTACTCATCTTTTTTTTCTGTTTTTGTATACAGTAAATGTGAAACACACTTATGTGCACTGGAGATATAACAGTAAACAGAACTTATAAGTACTTACATTCATGAAAATTTCATTCCAATGGAAGAAGACAGAAAAACAAATGATCAATTTGCCAGAGAGACTACAGTTTGGAAAAGATGCTGATGAAATTAGTCAAAAATTGTATCAAATGTCTTCAAATATCAGACTCAAATCTAAGATGACTCTGTGAAATTTAAGAGGGAGAGAAAGTAATCCTAGCTTCTGTGGTCAAAGGAGAGTTAGATATCAAAAGTAGGAGCAAGTTTCAGATGGTCTGATAAAAGATGAACAGAGATTTCTTATCAACGTTTTTCTCAAATCTGAACTTTTCTTGCTCAGGCACTCACTTTTCTTACACTAATTTATGACTAGCTATGTAAATGACTGTGGATTGAACAGAACTTACAAAGGCAAGAATATGCAAGGTTTATTTGATGGAGAATATGGTTCCATTGGCTGAGTAAAAGAAGATGATGTTGGTAAAGAACATTAGTGTTAGAAAAGATTTTCACATGTATTAGTCTAGTTCATTTTCACGACAATTTCCTGAGACATAAGATATCTGGTGTGAAATGTTAGTGGATGAGATTGTATACTTATTTGCTAATCAATGAAACACAACTGAAGGCTTTTGATTTGGGAAATGGTACCTCTATGCTGAGATGTGTCTAGACCTCCTTCCATTCTTACACAAACCCCATCCTATACCTCCAATATCTGTTGCATGTACTCCTTGGTTCCATGGTCTTCAGCATAACATCTTTATCAGAGGATGAAAGTAATTGCCTAACATTCTATAGCTTGAATTCAGCCTACAATTCGGATTTCTGCATTTTCTCACCTTTGAGCTTTCTCTCAGGGTTTCCTCACACTTTCTTCTTTTCTCTTCTTAATTTTTCCTATTCTGGGATACTCTTTCTTATTATATTTCATGCCCATACTTATTCATAGAACCTTACCTGATCACGATAATTCTTATATAGCACGATGAGCATAAATGATTTGAGTGACAGAATTTAGACTATATTCCATGCTTCTATTATTTTCTATTATTTGGGTATGTTTTAGTCATTGTTATCTCTCAGACTTAGCTCTAGTTAGTCCCACTAGTAGATGCCATAATTAATTCTGCTTAACATTTTTATTTTTACAACTGAATGGAGTAGGTATTCTAAAATAAATATTTGCTTAATTTTTGAGAAAATTGTACTTATAAAACAAAAAGTTGACATGAAAAATTTTATCCCAGGATTGTTTTAAAAAGCCAGGATTGTTTTAAATAACCCCAGGGTTGTTTTAAAGAGCTTGTAAAATATTTTTCTTATTGTGAAAATGCAGCAATGTAGTGGTTCTATAAGCAAGATATATTTGTACTAAAATTTCCAACATAGATATTAGGTTCTTAGGAAGTCAAACTAAAAAGAAGTTTGTTGGACCATCAACAGAGCATTTCAATCACTCAGGAATAAAATGGAAGTAATAATTATGTTCATTTCCAATGCATGGAGAGGATTAAACTCAATGATTTATGTACAGTTCTCAGCACAGTGCTAGCTCATGGTTAAGAAACCAACTATCCAACAAGGTATTTAAATTAAATGAAAACCACCAAAAAGTTAAACTTATATGTGCATGTAAAAATACTGGGATGATATTTTCTTTTATTAACAAAATTTGATCTCCCATTTCTTCCTTTTACCCATCATTCCCCTTTACTCTTTTCAGATAGTAAAGGAGTATTCTATATGCATTGCTCCAGGGAAAACAAAACAAAAGGTAGCTGAGAATAAATACTTATTTTTTTAAATATATATTTTATTATTTTATTGATTTTTTACAGAGAAGAAGAGAGAGGAATAGAGAGCTAGAAACATCAATGAGAGAGAAACATCGATCAGCCGCATCTCCTACTGGGGATGTGCCCGCAACCAAGGTACATGCCCTTGACCGGAATCGAACCTGGGACCCTTCAGACCGCAGGCCGATGCTCTATCCACTGAGCCAAACCGGTTAGGACTTTTGTTTTGTTTTTTAACTTTTGTTTGTACATTAGGTGAGCATTCCAAGTGGGCACTAAAACTCATAGCAAAGGGCGGTACAAACATTTTGGATGTGACAGATAAATTTGTGTTTGAGATTGGTCTGTTTCTCACTATACATAGCTCCCTTTCCTCCTAGACACACAGATAGACAATATTTTTTTGTCTCCCTTGTTATTAATCATGGACATATGAGGGCTATGAACCACTTAGAAGCCGGCCATATATGTGTCTCTTGCAGTCCTCTACTCTACCTTTACCCCAGATCATGCAGCAAAAGCAAGGCAGATGCTAAAGCCCAGGACAAATATGTAAGTCACATGTTGAATAAGACAAAGTTTCTGATCTCTGAGATCCTTGACTATCTCCATGATGCAGAGGCCACCTTGCTGCCACACCCTCCTCACCATGCCCCCATCCTGATTAAACATGATATGAATTAGAAAAAAATCCCCTTTAAGCCACTGGGGTTTCCGGTTTTGATTGTCACTGGTGTTGCCTTTTGCAATGGAATGTACAAATAGTAGATTTTTTTATGAGAGAGCCAAGCATTTTGGAGCGCAGACAACAAAGCTTAGAGTACACAGAGGAAGATGATATTAGAAGGATTGGAGATTATGTGACTAGAACTCAAATACCAGTTGATGAGTGAGACATAGTTTAGTATTTCAACCTGAAGAGTCAAATTCAGAAAGGAGGGGAGAATAAAATTTCAGTAAATTGGGATGATTCTAGAGCAGTGATGGCGAACCTTTTGAGCTTGGCGTGCCAGCATTTTGAAAAACCCTACCTTAACTCTGGTGCCGTGTCACATATAGAAATTTTTTTGATATTTGCAACCATAGTAAAACAAAGATTTATATTTTTGATATTTATTTTATATATTTAAATGCCATTTAACAAAGAAAAATCAAACAAAAAAATGAGTTCGCGTGTCACCTCTGACACGCGTGTCATAGGTTCGCCATCACTGTTCTAGAGCATAGGAAACCATTTATTAACTTCCTAGGATATAATCCAAAGACACTGTAAGCTACTTCTAGATGCCTTGTTTCCAGCACACTCCTGAAAAGTAGGAGATCAATGGCTGGGAAGAAATTTTAGGTGGATGGGTCCTACCTGGGCAGCTTCTCTGGGCCTTATGCTCCACAGAGAAGTGAGAGAGAATGGCTGGAAACTTCCTATGTCCTGAGAGAGTGTGAAGGGAGAAATATTGGCCAGAAATGGCCTTACAGAAGGGGTAGACAGAAGAGATCACTTACTTTTGTGGGAGGGCTGGTTTGAATACTCTGCAGTACTTGGAAAATAGAGAAGGAGAGAAACTCCCTTGCAGATAAAGGGAAGAGTAGACTCCTGCTGACATGAGAAAGTATTTAGTGTGTTTAAATTAAGATGTTCAGGTGAGCCTTTTTGTATGATTTTCTTTGCTATGACAAACAATTGGAATAAACAAATTATCATGCCCCTTTTCTTTCAATATTTAACTGAGGCAATATCAGAGTATTTTATATTTTATTTAAAAATCAGAGAAGATCCAAGCGCCCTTTAACATTGTATGTGTTTTTCACTTAGCAGTTTACGGTACACCTTTCACCTATTCACCTGAATGTCTATCATCACAAAAACATAAACTGAAGTTTCAGTCACTTACTAAATAACCCACAGGCTTGAGCACACTGACATGGGAAACAGAACGTCCCTAAATGAAGCCAATATCTGTGGAACAGAAATCTTGAACCAAGTCCTAAACTTGCACAATGTGGGCTCCTGCAGATTGCCAGAAGGAAGAGTTGACATAATGTTGGGCCTTAGTCAAGGATACCTTTATCTTAATTTAGTAACTCTTGGCAAGTCTGAGTCAGTAGTTACTGGAAAAAAATTCCCAGTGTAAGGCAGAGGTTTGTGCATAAAAATTAACTATAAACCAAACAATCATAGTCATTTTATCTACTATTTATTTATTAATAAATCTATCATAAACTAGGTTTTCTAATTAATTTAAAGATACATTTACCTCATTTTTAAAAAAATTAAAAAGTCCTTTTGTTTGTTGTTATGAGTGCATTTGAAAATATCATTACTTACTAAGAGTCTAAATTACATGTAGGTTTCTCTCTTGTTGAAGTCACCCCAAAAAATGAGATCTCAGGAGTGGAGATAAGCATTGCTAGGGATACACTCACTCAGGAGGGTCAATCTGATGGATGAGTTGGCTGACCAGGGAAACTGGAGAGGCATGTGGAAGATACTTGCTAGAATTAAATGATGGGTGAGAAAGAAAAATAATATGTATGCCTAGATTTTGAAGACAAAGAGGAGATTTCTCATGAAAGAGGGAAACAAAAGACACAATAGTAAGTTGCTACCAAAGAACACAGACTCTGTATGTGGTCATTTTGATTACAAGGGCTAACGCATACATGTCCAGTGAGTGGTACCTCTTGGGGGAGGATAATTCTTTCTTCATGTTTAAAGAGGCAATATTTTGCACAGTTCTAATAAAAATGTATATGTGCTGGCTTTTAGAGTGTGATTTATTTACCAGTTCTATATTGATTCTTCACTGTGACTTCCTAAGTAGTTACAGCCAGTTACCATTGTGAGAATAAAAGTGATAAATGAAATATACAAACTGGGTAGAGTTGTGCCTGGCATAGAGTCAGTGATTAAAAAAAAAGGTGATTTCATTCTCTCCACTCCAAGATTACACGAGATGATGTGTTTGTAATTCCAGAGAAATACAATGATAGTGATTTTTCAATAGACCAAATAAAAATTTAAATTTTACTTATTTCATGTCGTCAAGAAAATATATAATTTTTCTTAACCACACTTAGTGTTAGCCTCTTATGTCTACTGAGTATTATCTACATTGAAACCCACTGTTTTAATATTTGATAAAACGAAAAGAACAGTTCACCTATAGTTTAAGTGAGTCATACTTTCTCATTGAAGAAGTTATTATGTGGGAGTTGTTAGGCTTTGGGGGAAATTAGATCTACCACCTACCTTAAGATTTTAATAACAAAATGTACAAATTTATTTTTTTTCAAATATGCAGCAAATACGAACAATTTTGGTAGAATTTTTAAAAATTATTGTAAGGATCTATTTAACCTGATATTAAAGAGTGAGGGTAAGCTCTGGGATATATTTTAAATGGATGACTCCTCAAATGTTAATTAAAGCAACTAATTCTAACCAATCTAATACAATAAGGTCAATTTTACCAAACCTGTAAAAGACCCCATAGAGTCTATGACATAGAATCCTCCAATCACCTTCTTAATCACTTAAAATTTCCATAGACATTACCTAGCCAGTGACTACAGAAATAATACTTCTAGGAGGTATTTTTCTGATGAATGCTTTTTTTTAGTATCAGAAATTAAATATTTATAGAGCTAAGAGCTTAATCAAAGGACAATAAGGCAAACCGGAGGTATGGCAATGGAGATAGATCCTTGAACCTTACTAAGGTTCTCTCTTTCCATAGATTTGAATATATCCAGAGTAATTTGTGTAATTATTACTGGAGAAGTTTTGTTTTTAAATAAATAACCAAGGACAAAGAGAGTGAGGAAGAGGCTTTGAAATACTTCACTTGTCTGTAACCATTAGCTACACAACTGAATCAGAAGGCTGCATTATAAGAATTCAGTGCAGAACATATTAATCGTAACCAGAAAATGTTGATAAAAATCTTTGTGTTTTTTATTAAATTATCTTATTTCTTAAGGATGAACATTTTTCAAAATCTGCTTGCACTTTATACATGCCTATTTCTTTATTTGCTGTCTTAGTTGATCCATTCTGGATATTTTTAGATCATAAGAAAAGGAGAAAAGAAAATTTAAAGTGCTCGGCAGGCAGAGAGCTCACACAGCGACATCTTACTTCATCCACTTCTTTACGTAATTTTTAAGTTAGTTTCCTGCTGCTCCCATAAGTGTTTTGACTTTAGAATTCTTGCCAACACAGACAGACTATTGACAAGGAAATGCAAGAGCATTTCTTTCTGGTTTACTTCCTAATGACTGGATTTAGTATAGAAGCTGGAAAAAAAAAGAACTATGGACAGAAAAAGCGTCTAGTAGAAAAATAAGTGAAATAAAACTTTCTTTGTGTGTGTGGTTCTCTAACTTTCTTTCATTACATATACCAACATTTTTAGGCATACCCTGGCTATATTTAGCAAATGTGTACCTGTTGATCATAGCAGGACAATACTAGGATAGAGTTGTCTTTATATGTTCCTGGGAAATTCCCTGACTTGTTCTTATTATCATAATAATGAGGTTATTTATTTACTCCATAGGGGTGGGGTATATATTGTTAGGTATACTTTGCAAGGCATTGCATAGTTATTACTCTAAAAATTCCTTCATTAATTCCCAAAGTTTGACAAAAGCATAATGGAATAATACTTTTTATACCCTGATATTTAATACACTTATAGTTCTTTCTTCTCTTCAATCCAAAATTGAAATGGCAGCAAATTAAAAGTAAGGTCATTTGGGAACATATACACATTAAAGGGCATGTCTACTTTGCTAGCAGTTTGGGTTCTGTAGCTCAATTATTTGGAACATGGAACACATAATTTTAAAAATGCAAGTGGTAATATTTTATAAGAATCTATATTTTCCTTCCTAAATTGAGGTATGTACAAAAAAGGAAATCTAATGAAAGAAAAAAATGTTTTCAAAATGTTAACTTTGAAATACCTTATGCCGTCCCAATGTGGAGACGGGGTCTCACTCTGACAATAGCCTCTGTGAGAGGCTCTGAGCGATGCTGTGGGAATTCAGGTGACCTGAGGATCGCCTGAGAGCTGCCTGGGTGTTGGGAATTGGAGGAGAAGAGCCATGCCTGTTCTATGGAGAAAGATGGGGCAGCACTGCATTGCCTGGTGACTTCCTCTCCTTTCTTTTCTCCTTTCTCTTTTATTTCTTTAAAGGTTTATTAGTTTTCTATTGTTGTTGCAACAAATTACCGCAGACTCAGTGGCTTACAACAATGCCCACTTATGATGTTGCAGTTCTGTAGGTCAGAAGTCCAGGATAGTGTATCTGGTTCTGTGGGCAGGGCCTCAGGAGGCTGAAATCAATGGGCAGCTGGCTGTCCCTTCCTGGAGCTCCAGTCCCCATCCAGATCACTCCTGTCACTGGCAGATCTCAGTTCCATAAGATTATAGAATTGAAACACCTGTGTCCTTGCTGGTGTTCAGCCAGGGTGCCTCCTCTTATACATCGCAGCAAGTAAATCCTCAGGGCAAATCTACCCTCGCTCTGCCAATCACTCTGACATTTGCAACCAGCTTGTGAGAATCCGTGTTAGTCAAGAACTCACCAGACTGGGCTGTGCTCACAAGGGTAAAACCCTTAAAATGAGCTCACCTGGGATCTTACTCACATCTGTAAAATCTCTTCTTAGCAGTAACTAGATTGGTGTTTGATTGAATAACCATAGTGAGAATCTTGGAGGCCATTTTTGGAATCTTCCTACCACAGAAGATTAGTGCCCTCTTGTGGGCAATAGTTGATTTTCCTGCTGACCTTTAATTGTCCTTCCTTGTTATTTTCCTTTGACCTCTTGTTAAAAATAAAATAGAATAACATGATTTTCTCTCTCTAAATCTGAATATATACATATATATCTTAATGATATCTTCTAAAGTTTTTTAAAGAATAAATAGCATGTGCAAAATTTAATAAATGTCTCCTAATAAATTCTATTGTTGGTATTTCTTTGTATATAAGTAAAAACTTAAGTAAATATATTTTAATTCTAGTCTTTCTTGCTCCTGAACATATTTCCTTGGGCTCATCTTCCAAATTGCCAGAACTCTCACTTTTCTCTAAGAGTAACCCTAACCATGAATAGCTAAGATAATTCAGGTTTAGAAAACATTTTTCTTATTTCATTTTGTTCTCTCTCTCTCTCTCTCTCTCTCTCAGAAATACCTACTATTCAATAGTCTATATGCAGCAAAAGACTGGGCCAAATAGCTACTTTTTTTCATAGCTTTTCTAATGACTTCTCGTTACTTTTCAGGGCTTCCCCTGAAAGGGTGTGTAGGAGAAGGGACAGATAACTAGTCTATAAACCAAGATAGCAGCTGGATAGATTTTATAACTCCTCTACCTCTATCTTCCTCACTTTCATTTGCAGACTCCTCCTCTTTTCTCTTGCTAACACTGAGGATTCAAACAAGAAAAAAATGCCAAATTCATGAAGGGACAAAGCCCAGCAATGATTACATACACAAGAATATATTTTGTGTTGAGGGTGGGTTAGGCTAATTTGACTGATGTTTTTGGCCCCCTGTTTGCCCAGTCCCACTTTGGAGCCTTCTCTTGGGCAGCTGTTTATTAATCGTGGACTTTTATTAAGTAATCTTTGTTTTCAAAGGTATGACATGTTCAAGGTTTAAGGAATCATACATCACCCCACCTACACCCCCATGAAAAGCAACACAGTCTCTTCCAATGCGTTTTATCCCCTGCATACCCACCCAGATGACTTCAGGAAAGATAAAGGAGATCCTGCAATCACCGCATAACCACTCACTCCAGATGCAACACAGCCAATAGTATTTGTTCAAAATGTGAACTATAAAAGTTTAGAAATTTAAAAATGTCCACATATTATCTATCTCTACATTCATCTATTTTCTTTATTTTTGGTTTTGACATTCTTTTACCTTCCTCTGTATTCTAATATTTCTGTACAGTTTGAGGAGAGAAGTTTGACCCAAGCTTCTTGAACTAGAAAGGTATAGAAGTTAAAGAAAAAACAGTGTTTTCTAACATGAAGAATGAAGAAGAGGGTGTGTGAGGGATGTGTTGCTTTGAGTGACCTCAATCTGCATAAAACCTGCCGTGGGACCTTATACGTATAGCTCTAACCCACAGGTTTTGAAAATAGTTTGGAAAAAAAAACACCTTTCAATTAGCTTTGGAATATAGTTGTCTCAGGAGACTTTATCATAGAGCCTATGACAAATGACTTTGTCATTATCATAGAGCCTGCTTCTTCTTGTTTTGCTGGCAATAACAACCCCTTCTGAACTGTTGCTCTGATTTTTTTTTAACTCTGTTAAAATCATAGGGCAAACACACACACACACACACACACACACACACACACACACCTACAGCACACAAGCTCCCAAGCACTGAGTTCTGCGGAGATCTGTCTGCCCTGTCACTTCTGATAGTCATTGTAGGGTAGATGAACTCTAGGAAAGAATTAGGCAAGGAGCTCCCACTGGTGGTGGAGGACACTTCACCATGCACGGGCCATGCCTCTCCTTGTTAGTCCTCTAAGGACGGATCTCTGAGTCACCGGCGAAAAGTGTGCCAATAGTTCTCTTTCACCAGGCGATGAAACAAAAAAAAATGCCATTGTTCCCTTCGGTGGTTACGGGTATTAGTCACCGCTGATAATAACCAGGAGGCGCAGGCGGTGCCGCCAGGACCGTGTTAGTAGTTACAATCTGGATGGGCTCCACCTGCAGCATTGTCAAGTAGCTTCCAGGCTTTTCAACTCTGAAGGATTCCAAAGCTACTGGCACAAACCCTGCATTCTCTCAGCGTAGAACAAAGTTTATTGCCTTTATTGCTAGTGTTACCTTTAACCAGACAAAGCATGGCTTTTCCAATTTAAGCTTCTCTGAGCTGCTTTTGAGGAAGAACAGAGCTTCTTTGCATGCGAGGGAGATGCACTGTCAAATACTCAACTTGACTATGGAAAGGAGCCACCTGCGTTGGCAGCTTGCATCCCGCGAGGCAGACACCAGTGCCTCCTTTGTTATGGGTCCCTCCCTCTAGATCACACAGTCCGAGGAAAAATAATCCCACAGCCATGTTACCTGTGACCCTCTTTATCACGAGCACAAAAATAGTGTTCACTTAAATTTGTTCACACATTTAGAGTCTGTTGCAAAAGGAACAGAAGGGGAAAATGTTGGATTTCTGTGGAGAAAAAAAAAGTAGGTTTTTCTCTCAGCTGGTGTCTGAGATTAAGGTATTTTGATATATCCGTCCAAACAAGTATTATTGAGAAGAGGAAAAGATGGGGATGGTATAAATTCAAAGTAACAGGAACAGTTTCAAAGAAAGGAGCAAGGCCATTAGGTAAGTAAGCCAATAGTGAGATTTCATACACATTCAATTTACTTTTAAAACCAAAGCTCAGGTCTTTTTGTAATCAGAGCTCAACACAAAAATTCAGTTGGATATCCTTATGGGTTAGATACACCTTCTGGGATTTTACAAACAACTGAGTAACTTGAATCAGACCCTTTAGGTAGGTCATACCTTGTCAGCTTATGATGGCATCTGCAATTAAATGTACAAAAGAGTCTTGCTCTGTTATTTCTCGAGTCTACAAATTACAGGACTGGGTTGCAGAAGCGATGGCTTCATTAAATGAAGGTACAGTTTTAAGATGAACTGCACCAGCTCCTTAACGATCACTAATAATTTAGTAATTTGAGCTCCTATGTCCAATGCCTGTTTTCATAAATACAAACATCTTTAAATTATGTACTTAGACAGAAAAGAGAAAATCAGGAAGACAGAAAAGGTAGTGAATATCATCTTTGGAGGAGAGCTGTGGAGAAAACTTAATTGGAATTTTTTTTTCTAAGCACATTTTCTAGTACTGCCTGGTGTTTTGAAAGCACCAAATGATCAGTTTGATGTGCTTCCCTCTTCTTCATTTGGTTCATATTTTCATTGTTTAGTTCAAACTTCATGTGATAAGTACAATGCTAAGCATGTACATATTCATGCTCATCATGCACTGCACGCGATCGACAAGGCAATTTTGAAGGTGCTCCCACAGGACTGGATGTGGGGCCTATAAAGAATCATCGGGGACAATAAAAAGCATTTCTTATTCTTTGAAATTTGTGTATTCCACAAAGAAGAAAGCAAACAACAGTCTTGCAAAGGCACCTAGATATTTTCCCCAGTGGGGCTGCTGCTAGTGGGTTAGCTGCCAGCACAGCTCTCCCACATTTTGTTCCTTCAGGTAAAATATGAGACCAAAGTTTAAAATATGGGGAAGTGTGACACAGTGCAGGCTGGCTTTCCCAGGCAACTGGCTTTGCTTACAGCAGTGCCCTCTATTAGCCAGAAAGTTGGCATGCCGGCAACTTCAATAAAAACTGCTTATCTGATGGAGAGCTGGATTACCAATGCCTTTTTATAAGATAACTAGAGGCCCGGTGCATGAAATTCATGCGGGGGGACGGCGAGTCCCTCAGCCCGGCCTGCACCCTCTCCAATCCGGGAACCCTCAGGGGATGTCCAACTGCCTCTCTCAATCCGGGACCGCTAGCTCCTAACCATTCGCCTGCCTGCCTGCCTGATTGCCCCTAACAACCTCTGCCTGCCTGCCTGATGGCCCCTAACTGCTCCCCTAACTGCCTTTGCCTCGCCCCACACCCGGGATTCAGGATTCACTCCTCTGGCCGGTCGCAGGCACCCAGGACCCGGGCATCTCTCCCTCTGGTGGGCTGCAGGCACCCAGGACCCGGGTCGCCTTTGCCTGGGCCAGCTGCAGTGGCAGGGGACTGTGGGCGGGCGGTTTTGCCTGAGGCGCCTGGGACCATGGGGCAGGTGGCTTGTCCCTCTCCCGGGCTGCAAGTGCAGGTGCTGGTGCCTGGGATCATGGGGCAGGTGCTTTGTCCCTCTCCCGGGCTGCAGGTGCAGGTGCAGGTCCTGGTGCCTGGGACCTTGGGGCAGGTGCTTTGTCCCTCTCCCGGGCTGCAGGTGCAGCTGCTGGTGCCTGGGACCTTGGGGCAGGTGCTTTGTCCCTCTCCCGGGCTGCAGGTGCAGCTGCTGGTGCCTGGGATCTTGGGGCAGGTGCTTTGTCCCTCTCCCGGGCCTCAACCCCAGCTGCTGGTGCCCAGGACTGCGGGGCGGGTGGGAGACTAGAATCTACAGTCAGTGCCCAGAAATAATGTCCCACAGAGGAACAGCAAGTGCTGTTTAAAAATAGTGAACTCTGCTACATCAACACATGGCTTGTATAGAATATTGCATGCAAAGAGTTTATAATGCATATTAAATTTCAAAGTAGTTTTGATATGACTTATTTGTTCTGCCTTTAAGGCAATTCAGGAAAAGAGGCTAAGTTCCAATGCTGGGCTCTGAAAAAAACAAGGCAAGCATTGGAGAGAAACTTGGAAGCAGAGGTTACCTTATATATGTCAAGTTCTAGGAAATTACAGAATTCATGGGCAAGGGAATGGACTTCTTCCAAAAATGGAAGTAGTACCTGGGTGGATTTAAATTTATCTAAACCCCAAAGGACTAGAAAAATCATTGCTAATATCTGGATGATCAGTGATTTACTAATACAGACAGTATAAAGATTTCAAATAAAAGCAGGAAGTAATTCATCATTTCATTGATCCTAAAAGTCATTCCTACCTGCCTTCAGACAAAACCCCACACAACTACACATGGAATAGTTGGAGAACGGTGTGCTCCTTCTCTCCTTCCATCTCTCATAGGGATGAGGTGGCTTCACATGGGACTTCTCCTTTACTTCCTGGATGGAGAGTCCAGTCCAGGGGAGAACCTGGAACACAGTCTGACAGCCAGCAGAGCCGGTGATCAGAGAGGAAGGACTTCTACAGGGCACCTGGAGATCTTTTCCCAGAGGTCTGTGAGACGGGGAAAGACTCTGTAAAACATTTTTTTTTTATGTTTTACAGCAGGGAGCCAACGTATTATTTTCCCGGCAAGTCCTTGTTATACATAGCCAAATGCATCAATGAAAATGGAAAAGTATTTAAGAAACTGTGTGGCCCAACCTCCTCACTTCAAACATGAGAAAGCAAAGGCCCAGAGAAGTCTCCATAACCAGTTTGTACACGTTCAAGAGTTTGACAGGATGGTAAAGTTAGACACACAGCTTGCTTCAGATTGATGGTGATTTATCATTTTGCTGCTTTAATTTTTGTGTGTAATACAATGTAGTTAGCTGATATAAAATTATTTGCAACTGAAAATAAAAGTCAACTATTTCACACAAACGTGTAGCTGTTGATATGAACAAAACTGACTCCATCTTTGTATTCCTGCTGTTGTTTCTCTGCAACATTCCAAGCTGAGGGCAGTATCCTAAATAGTCTCAGGCAGCACCAAAGTCTCATGGTTAATGATTAGCTGTGTCCTATTAACTTGCACAGTGAAACCACAAAGATTCCTGTCAGTAAATGGCCAGAATGCATAGCAACCGAGATAAATATCAAACTAGGTGTTTGTGTCAATTCTAAGTGATTTTTCATCATAAGACCACCATGAGGTATGGTCCTGGCCTTATACTACATTCTTTGTCTCTTTGTCTTGCCAATCATTCAGTTCAGCTAGACTATAAAACATTAACTGTAACAACTATCTAGCTGCAGAAAATAATCTGGGCTAAAGGTTACTATTGGGTCACCTTTTCTTCTCCAACCCAATTTTCCCGTAAGGAAATTACCTTAAAATAATTTTTGTTAAATTCAAAGAATTTGCCACTTGATTGTTTAGTTTTAAGACACATTTATGATTTGAGAATCACTGTACCTCTGTTCCACCATCAGACAAAGGTTTACCTTAAAAGTAGGTTCTGTTTTTCACAATAATGTAGAAAATGTGCATTTATATCCACATACCTGCCCACAACACACATATATATTCCATCTCCCTTTCCAAATGGCATTATCTCATCACAGTAATTTCAAAATAACAACTTAAATAAGATCTTAAAGTTTCATGCTCTAGATGAATTGTGACAGATTAAATTTCAGGAACATACAAAATAACTGGGAGAAATATGAGTAGAAGCTTTGTGAAAGTATATTCTAGGGTATTAGTAGTTAATAAAATAAAAGGTAACTCTTTCTTATTTCCCATAGAAAAGTGACCTCTCTCCATTGATCTTGTTTGTGTTCATGCCACCCTGATTTTCACAAGATTGGTCTTTAAAACCCCATATCTGTCATTTATGTTTCCCTGGGCTAACTTTCTATTTCAATCATTTGTCAAATACTGTTACTGTTATAAAAAGTCAAACAAACAAAAACATTAGCAAAAACACCAAAACAAAACAAACCCCCTTTCCTTTTTTGAACCAAGTCCTCTTTTTAAAAAATATATTTTTATTGATTTTAGAGAGGGAGGGAGATGGAGAGAGAGAGAAACATCAATGATGAGAGAGAATTATTGATGGGTTGCCTCTTGCCTACTGGGGATTGAACCCACAACCTAGGCATATGCCCTGACCAGGAATTGAACCGTGACCTCCTGGTTCATAGGTCGATGCTCAACCATTGGGTCACACCTGCCAGGCCAACCAAGTCTTTTTTTTTAAACCTGGTCAATCACAGTAGACTTCTCATTGGGTCATGTATCTCTAGATTCTTCCTCCCTGAGTATTCTACCTGTGGCATATGGATCCTGTTGTCTTATTCACTATTAAGTCCTGGGCCATGTACAGAATCCGGAATAGGGGTCACATAATTCTTTTCTTAACATGTGCTTTTGAATGCCATTGCCTGTTTAAATCACCTACATTTCCACAATATAACTTTGGTGCTTACAATTTTTCATTGTTTTCCATCTTCGTTATCATAAACTACAACTTTTCTTTTTATCTTGATTTCAGTATGCTCTCTCCTTTCTGTCAATGTAATTTCAATTTATCTTTTTTTTCTACCTTACCTATGCCCTTAATCCCTGTTTGCATATATGCCTTTGATGATGTTACTTTTGTGCATGAGGAATTCACTCCTATGCTTTAAGTGTCTTGGCCACGGTCTGGCTACACCACCTCCATCAAAACTTCCTTACATGTGGCACTCACACCCTCTCATGTCCTTCTCTCCATCTCCTTTCTCAGTTAGGGCACCTCTCTCTCCCATCACAGAATGTGAGGACTTGCACTCATTGTGTTTCTTCTCAGTCCAACCATTCACCAATGCTATGTTATTTTTACTCCCTTAGCTTTTGCTTTTAAAATTTGTACATGCATTCCTCTCTCAATACAGGAATTCATCCTGTGCTACCTGAAATATCACACTATGTTTAAGCTTTGCTCACTCAGAGTCTTTTTTCACGTGGCTGCTTGGCACTGGGTCGGCCCTGGGAAACAAAGGTAGGAAAGAAAATAATGGCTCTGTCCATCTGGATCATCTGATGAGGGATGACAGCCTTCATCAGAGAAGACAGTCAAGCCTGATAGTGGATGTTGTTCATAACCTATTCAACACCATCTCCTCTATCTTCTGTCCTAACAGAGTCCTAATTCCCCTCACTCAATGGCCTCTTAATGACAAATGTGTCATTTTCTGCATTGAGGTGGTTGTGGAGGGCGGATAGTCACCATTTTCTAGTTTGAATATCTAATTCAAACTAGGTCATAATGGATGCATTTTTAAATTGACAATTTTTATGTGGATAATGACTACAATTTTAACACTTAGAAGCAAAGATTTATGACAGAATGAGAAAGCGAGACCTGGAAACGCCTCCCCTGCCTCAGGGACATTTTAGTAAGATTACACATCCCAAAAGTCCTGTGACTTATACAAATTGGACAGAGTTGTGTATTTTTAACTCTGAAATCCTTTCAAATATAATTGTTTACTGCCATTTGGTTTATTTTCTTTCTTCTTATTTTTTTATTTATAAATCCTCACCTGAGGATATTATTCCATTGATTTTTAAAGGGAGTGGAAGAGAGAGGGAAAGACAGAGAGAAATATTGATGTGAGAGAAACATATCGATTGGTTGCCTCCTGCATGCAGGGCTCGAGCCTACAACTGAGGTACGTGCCCTTGACCAGAATTGAACTCAGGACCATTCAGTCTGCAGGCCAACACTCAACCCACTGAGCCAAACTAGCTAGGGCTCTTTCTTCTTATTTTAAAACTGATTCATAAAACAAGCTTTTTCCTACTTTCAGGAAAAATCTAAAGGATGAAAAACATTATTTACTTTTGTTTGCTCTGATATCTCCTGGAAAGGTATGGCCAGGAATCTATATCAACTTACCGAATTATTTTTTAAATATAAAATAATAAGAATGAGAGGAGGAATGCCATACCATCTCAATTGGAGAGTTCAGGTACAGTGTTCCACAACCTTACATAAGCAGTTTAAATAGGAGAAGATTTACAGTGTAGAATTTACTCAAAAACGTGCCAGTACGGACAAACAACAAATTATATTTCTTGATCCTGAAAAGGGTACAAAGTTTATACTAAACCAATATGCTATGAACTGCTGGAATTTACCAAATATTTAGATCCCAATTGAAGCTATTAAAAGACAAACAAAACACTTGTCAGTGGTTTAAAATCAGACTAGAAGGCAGTGGAGAGGTATTTACTGATAAAATTAATCACATTTCTATTATAGATTTTGCAATTGGAGATACCAAGGTTGATCAAAGCATGAACACACCTGGGATATCCTCCTTTAGTTGTTTTTTTTTTAAGCCTTTCTCATATGGGCAAACTAAAGCACTGTGCTCATGTTTGTGGTGAGTGAATTTTTAACAGTATGGGAGTGCTTCAGAAACTGATTGTATCTAAGAGCTACAGCTCAGTAAAAATAGATGACTGATGACCACAAGACCAGAGACTCTCTAATAGCCAAGACAAAAACATAAATAAGTTAGTCTGCAAGGCTAAGAGGAAGAGAGCCAGACTAGCCTGGCTACGGTTGCAGACAAGGCCCATTACTTTTACTATATGTTGATTTTCCATACAACCCACCCTGTAACTCCCATCTCTGTAACTTCCGTCTGAATTCATGGATAGGGCCACGGAAGTTTTGGAAGAGGGATGGGATGAAGTGTCTCTTTTCAACACCGTTGGAACCCATTTCCATGCCCCTGTTTTTTTATGTGTCATCATTTAACTGGTACTGAGTCACATGACAAGAAATTGTTACATTTTATTTTACCTTGTCCTTTTATTCATGAGAGATGGTTAAGTTAAAGGAAATAAAAGGAGAGATCTAGAGACCTGGGCTCTGGCCTCAGCTTGGTCAGATATTAGCTGTGAGACCATATAACTTTTATGGAATCATAGCTTTTCAAAACTAATCGTATCAGTGTGATAACTACTCTTACCTGATGTCAATATCTTCCAGGTCAGAGTTGGGTACAGAAGGGGGTGAAGACAGCCCAGCTCACCCAGATAGTGTGCACTGGACCCTGGACTGTCTCCCAGCTCGGAGAGTCAGATACGTGCATGATTCACACTTGGTTCTGGGTCCATGTCCCAGGAACTGTGACAAGCACATGTATTGTTTATAACAAAATGTAGAAAAATGTAGCAGGGCTCATTTGAAAGCTCCCATCCAAATAAAGCAGATAGGAAAAGCAGACTGGTTTGAAGCATCAAGATGATGGCACAAATAGAAATTAAAACCTGATTAAAGATGTGAGGAGTCAGCAGTAAAAAGTTGTGATGTACACTGAAAATTATCATACTTGTATTTGGATATGTCACCCAGTTACTATGAGATCAAATCATGTCACACCTAAGGAAACTTAAAAATGTTTGCAGGTGAAAACAATACTATTAACTCTAAAACAATATATAATAACAGTCACATCCACTTAAGTATTTAATTTGGTAAAATTTAAAACATAAAATCACATTGCTGTGCATGAAATTGTTACATTTTATTTTCCTTTTCCTTTTATTCAAGACTGATATCCTTAGAGGAGAGAAGCCTCAAAGAAACTCATAATATATAGGGGTTTCATGTCAGAAAATATAAACATAGACAAATTGGCTTTATGTATTACATAATATTTTATATTATTTCTTTATTTCAGGAAGATTTTTAAAATCAAAATTTATCAAATTTATCTAATACAGCATTCTCTATGTAGAATTTCTTGGTGTAAACACATTGTCCAAATACAATTCCAGTGGCATTTTTTTATTTTTAAAAAATATATTCTTTATTGATTTCAGAGAGGAAGGGAGAGGAAGAGAGATAGAAACAACGATGAAAGAGAATCACTGATTGGCTGCCTCTAGCACTAGGGATTGAGCCTGAAACCAGGGTATGTGCCCTGACCAGGAATTGAATAGCGACCTCCTGGTTCATAGGTCGATGCTCAGCCACTGAGGCACACTGGCTTGGCACATCTTTATATTTTTAATGTGTGTAACAGAGGCAGTATTTGAAAGCCATAAAACTATATTCTAAGAAAAAAAATATTTGTAAAAGTGTTAGCAGAAAAGGAAGAGATTAATACCTGAAGTTAGATAAGTAGGAAAGGAAGTTGGTTTTAATGAAATCATCTGGAACACTGGGTGACTCAAGCATGCAATTTACCAACTCCCTGACCTACAATAAATACCAGGCTCTGTTGCCATTTTTTTAAATTCTTTAAAGTATTACATATGCTCCCCCTCCCCAATTGCCATTGTTGTTGTGTTTTTTTAATCAGAGATTATTGGGGTAAAGTGACCCCCTGCTCTCTTTCCTGTTGCTTTTTCCCTATATAATGTTAGGAGTTAGCTCAGTATGGATTAACTGCTTAAAGAAAGGGATTTAAACCCAGTACTCCTATTTTACTGTGAGATCTTTTGTCACTTAAATATCTTCTACCACGAAATAAAAGAGGACAATAAGTAGATAAATCTTCACACTGATTCAAAATAAATTTCCATTTTTTCTCACTATTTTATGAATAAATTCATGTGAAGATAAGATTGCTGTATAATGAGGAAGTTCAGTCTAGAAAGAAGATGAGAAATCTAACTTAATAGATTTGCCACTGTTTTTAGAAGTTGGCATTTTCACTGGTTGCAGTGGTTGGCATTACAGAGTGCTCCCAGGGAGGAGGAGAGAAAGCTACGAAGAAGTATTTCATGTCCTATGACAATAGTCTCATATCCTCCACTTATTTTTTAATAAAACATGTAGGTACCTTTTTAATATTATGTAAGTTATCCATTTTATTTGAGGATGCAAATGAATTGTCATTACTTAAATAACATTCTATATAATAAAGAAGTGATATGCAAATTGACCCTCACTCTGTCAAGCTGTCACAGGATGGCTGCGCCCACCGCTGAGGTGGGGTTCCCGTAACGAGCCATAACGAGCGATCAGCAGGGACCTGAGGCTGCATAGCACCGGGCCGGGCGATGAGGTGGGGAACCTGAGGCTGCGCTCCCTGCCCAGTCGGGCTTGACAGGGGATCTCAGGCTGCACCCCCCACCCTGGGCCAGGGGACCTGAGGCCACGCCCCCTGCCCTAGCGCCTGGCTGGGGGACCTCAAGCCATGTCTCCACCCTGGAACTGGACTTGGGGAACTGAGGGTGCACTGGGGGATCTGAGGCTGCACCCCCTGCCTGGCACTGGGCTGGGGGACCTGAGGCTGCACCCCCACCCGTTGGGGCTTGATGGGGGCCCTGAGGCTGCACCCCCCACCCGGTAGGGCTTGACACAGGACCTGAGGCTGCGCCCCCTACCCGGTGCTGGGCCGGGGGACCTGAGGCTGTGCCCCCCACCCGGCATGGCTTGATGGGGCTGGGGCCGGCCAGGTCTGGATCTTGCCCAATGCGGGTGGGGCCAGCCAGGTCTGCGTCTCATGCAATTTCGAGGTGAATGTGGGTGGGCAGGGACTTGACTCTGGGTCCAGTGTCATGCCCCAGACTCTGACAGGAGGAAGACTTTCATATATATTTTACTAATTTTTTTTTTCCATCTCTGAAACTTCTATTATAGAGAAAGGGCAAATAGCAATATTAAAATATTTCCTCTAATTAATTCCCTTTTAATGTGCACAAATTTTGTGCACTTGGCCACTAGTTGCTTGATATTGCTTGAGTCTTAAATCAATAACATAATCTCAAATTATTGAATAAGTACCATGAGTCAAGCACTGTCCTGTGTGTGTTGTATAAACCTTTTCACTTCTTTTGAGTAAGAAACTTCAGAGCTAGGCAATCTTCTCTTTATACAAATGGATAAATTGAGACTTAGAGAGGTTCATTGGCTGGAGACAACACAGTCAGGATTTTTACTGAGGCTGTCTAAATCTGAAGCCAATCCAACTAACCATTAGACACAGTACTATAATGTATTTTCTGTCTTTTGCTTTAAGTGTAAATTGATGTTAATGAAAGGTGCACATACAGAGCAATCTTGAGATTTATAAAGCCTTCATTCACAGTCTTACTAAAATTCATCCTGACAAAACATGTTAAGGGTAGTATAAGTAAAAAAGTGCAAAAGATGTCCTTTTCGTGGGAGAAATTCTATAATATGGATTCTATAATGTTACTTTCTAAAACATTCACTTTAATCAGGGTGGCTTGGTATTTCTTTGGGTGATACTTAAGTGATTATTTCAGTTGGTTAAAGCAGTTTCATAAAAAATGCAGGTTGTCAATACATAGACAATGATTATGTCTACCCAAATATTAGCTACAAATTACACAGGGCTGCTGTGTCTGGATGCTCAGCTGTGCACAGCTAAAGGGCTCTTGACCTGTAGAGCTAGCAGGGCTGAAATCCAATCTTTGCTCACCAAGTCTTGTGACTGAAGTTCTACCTTCACCCCCAAAAGGTGCCTGTTTCTGTGGAAAGAGCACTGGTGTAGCTAATAGCCTCCTCAAGTCACAAAATAGCAAAGCTAAGACTGAGTGGCAAGATGTAGCAATGGTAATGATGTACAAGAAAGCTCTCCAATCAACCAGTTGGTGGGCCAGTCTAGAAATATATTTTAAGAATATCAAACATAAGACAATGCATAAATATAACCAGTACCAAAAAGAACAGGTTAGTAAATTTAGAGACCAATGAGTCAAATCAAAGCAAGAGCATTCCCCCATTAGATTCAGAGACTTATTTGAACAGAGCATTGCTTAGAGTCCACTCTTTATCTACCGCAAAGTTACATTATGGAGTAGCTTTCTCAGAAGTCAGTACCTAAGAGAAATTGAGTTTTCGTCATGTATTGTCAGAGGTTCTTCATGGATGATTGTCAAATGACTGTTGTTCAAGAAATTCTGTCTTCCAATATCTAGTAATTTCATATATATATATATATATATATATATATATATAGTATTAAAATAAAATAGTATTAAATTAAGATAATGCTCTTAGATATTAAAATGTATTTATCAAGTCATCTCTGCTTCCTCAAATTGGATTTACAGGTTAAAAAAGTGCTCTTGATAAACACTTATGTTAATTTTCTACCCTTAAATTCACTCTTCATATTCATATTTAAATAGTTACCAGCTCTACTCTATTTCAAGAAGAATGGATAGAGAAGTAGCCAGTAACATAGGACTATAATACTTTCATTTCCTCATTTTCCACCTTAAGTCAAGAAAAAAAATATATCATGCTTCCATATGTAGGGGATAAAATTATTCAAACACCATTCTGAATCCTCTGTTTAAAATGAAGGGGTATGAGTATCACTTAAATTAAATAATAATAATTGATGGGTTCCAAGGAGACTTCAACTTGGAAATGTGCACAAGGTAAATAATTGTTCATTAATTCTTATTACAGCAACTTCTTGGTGGTCTGGTGGCTAGGGTTTCTTCTTATTAAAAATTATAGGATATTTTAGTTCCAAAACATAAATCTTACCAAATAACAGTAGTTGCATGGAAAAGCAGAACAAGATCTCTTAAAAAGTTAGGTGCATCATTTCTGTGCTTTACTTTTAGCATCAATGCTAGGCATATAATGTATTCCTTTTATCTTATTATAAAATCAGCTTAGTTTCCTTAAGGAAATTGGTACAATTTGACTTCCCTTAGGGAAGGATATTTTTCTCTCTACATTTTTCATGTTTCTTTTTCCTGTAAAGGGAGAAACAACAGAGATTTGGATATATATTTGTACTAATTATGACTTATAGTTCATTTCCAGCTGTGGCCCAGCTGAAGTTGAAGCAATGTGTGATTTTGTTGGATTCTAATTGGCATTTCCATATTACTTCCATGTAAAGCCAAGTATCAACGTACCTGGCTCCCCATGGGTGCCTTTATTTAATAAATAAGCAGACAGGAGTCATTAGGTAGATACCAACTCAAGTATTTTATGTATTTTAATAAAGTTGTATGATTTCATTAACTTCAAAGACCTACCTTTTTTAAAAACACTAACCTTTGTATAAACATCAATAAAGCCTAGATTTTTTTACTTGAAAAATAAGTATAATTTGGAATAAAATATTTTGTTAACCTTTTTACAATTTAAATATCACATATTTTAAAAGAGATATTATCAGCTATATAAAACTATTATTCACTAAGAGCTTAAATATATATTTTTTAAATATGTTATATTTCTAAGAATAACTAATATTAATAGGGCACTTAACAATGGGCCAGGACTCATTTGATGTGGTTTTATGCTATAAGGCATTTCTTTCTCATAGGATTTTCCTAAGATAGTGTTATTTTTAAATTATAATTTTTGATCAATGCAATCACGCACAAGTAGATTAAAGGATTCATTCCAAATTACACAATTAGTCAATGATTAAACTGGATTTAGTTCACAAACCACCTGAGTCTGGAAAAGGAATACTTATTCACTCTACCCTGGCAGCCTCTCCCAAGGCAAAAGTTTTTCAACAAAGTTTACAAAAGTCGAATTCCAATTCTTTATGGTTTTGGCAGCATGAATAACATTAAATAGTAAAAAGTTGATACAAAAAATGTAAACACCAAATGCATGAACATAGAGACAACATGAATTATTTATTTACACAGCACTCAACATTTATTGAATAAATCTGACAAGTGTGACTCCACATAAATTCCAGTAGGGAGAGACAGGAAATAATCAATCATCAATCATAAATCCATGACAAGTGCAAGGTAGAGAAGAAGGGGGTCATTGCAAGCACAGAGAGACCTTAGGGATGGGATAGTGATGAGATGGAATTGATTGGGTAGAGAATTCCAATAGTGTGCCATCTGAGATTAGAACTGAGAAAGGACAAAGCACCAAGGCCATGAGTGGGGTCCGTGTGCACATTTGAAGCATTGCAGGACAAGGCAAGTGTGATGGGAAGAAGGTTGGAGAGTAGATGTGGACCTTGTAGATTATGGCTAAGAGAAGATGCAGGCGGAAAGGGACCCAATGGCTTTATACTTTTAAATGACCACTCTGGTTACTGGCTTTGGAGTGGGTGGGGCTGGGGCAACAGCAAAGAGCCAGGCTGGGAGCCAGTTTGGAGGGAGAGAAGCAATGGAGTCACTATACATGGGTTGCAGAATGCAAGATCTGAATGGCAGTTGACAATCTTCAAAGAACACTTACTTTCTATGCAGTCAGCAGTAGAGCTAACAATTCGTCTGTAAGAAAACTGTTTCATTGACTTTTTTAAATGTGCAGGACAACACACTGAATAGCTGTGATTCAGTCCAAACACCATCCAAATATGAAAAGCAGGTATTGCCTCAATTTTGATTTAGTGGAAGAATAATGCAGTAGATGTCTTGCTGTTTCTCAACGCTCAACCTCTGGAATCAGACAGTCAGGGCCCAGGGAAAATGATGCACTCATATTGACAGCTTTTGCTACAGAGCACACTTTGTTTTTTCATTTTTGTAAACAGCAGGTCACTGGTTCAGTGGCCTTTTGAACATATGAAGGAAATCAAGTCTTCTAAACTAATCCCAAGACCAAATTATGGACAGGAATATGTAGCCTGCACTTTCAATGAACAGAAAGGGGAAGAGATCAAAGTATACTTTGCCAGGACATGGATATGCCCTTTCCTATTAAGTCCAACCTGTACCTTAAAACATTTTTCTTCATTGCCTCCTAGTTCTTTGATTCCTAGCAATAAATATTTTTAATTTATTCTTTTTTTTTAATAAACAAGGGCATATTCTGGACTGTAGATGTTGAAAAGATAATAATGTACATAGTACCCTTCAGAATGTTACAGAGTTTTGTAAGGCAGATAAATATAGAGAGAAAGAGCTATAACCAAGCAGAAGGTTTTATAAGAGTGGTGTTTACAAATTGCCATCAATATTCTAAACAGGAAAAACTAAGCTGGAAAAAAATCAAGAATTTTTTAAAGGTCTTTGAAGGATAGGCTGGATTTTAGGAGATGCTTGGAGATACCCGATGATCTAGGTCATGAGAGCATAACCTTGCGATTGGAAATTTATCTTCAGATTAACCAGGTACAGACACACAGAGGAAGTAGAAGTAATCCCTTATCACATCTCTGACTATTTGCAAATATCTTACCATATTTGCTGGCTCTCAACACTAAGCAGCCTGTTTAAATTCACATCAGTAGGTGTTATGATCAATCCTCTCTTTGCTTGTATGTGCACGGTGTTTTAAAGTTTCCCTGTTCCATCAATGTCCATTCCTTTCTTCTCAAATGTTGCTCTATTCATAAATATCACTTCTAGTTCCTCAAATGTAATCTGTTTTGTGTGTGTGTGTGTGTGTGTGTGCATTCATACATTTTGGTTAAAGTGTTACTTAAAATTGTGTTATGATACAGTTCTCATACAAGATTGCAAGTCATTGTTTCCTACAGCCAGTAAACAAACCTATTATTACACCATTCACAACATTATTTCTTGATAGATGTCTGTTAAATCAGATAATGTGAATGTAGTGCTTAACTCAGCGCCCATCATTTCAATAAGTGATACCTGTTATTATTGAATGAATTGATGGTTGGCTGGATAAATCCTTTGCAGACAGATGCTTATCATGTATATTTAATAAAACGAGAATCTTCGCCTTGTCCAGCAATAATCTGTGAAAGAAAACTGCAATAAAGGAAAAGGGCTTTTGCCTTGAAATTTCTAGCCGGGACGGGGGTGTTGTAATTGCAAGAGAACTCGAAGTGGGAAAGACACTTCTCGGGAGAGAGAGTTGGATATGAGACTGAGACTGGAAGGGTAGATTTTAAAAGACACTGCACTGTGCTTGGCAAAAAATGATTATAAGAAAACTCCTGTCCATTGAAATTGTTTTCTACACTTAGAAGAATTTAATTAAATTTTATTAATTCATGGGATTTTTTCCAAGTTGGAGAAACCATGTAAGTGTTTGGACATCATAGAAAGAAAAAACCTTTCTTTACACATACATTTGGGGCTGCAAGAAATGAACTCTTGCTTTGAGCATGGGTAGAATTGGCAAAGAGCTAAAATAAGAGGAACAAGGCTCAGGCAGCCAGATAGGTTATGCCTGGGACTAGTCAGTATCTTAGCTCTTTTCATTTGGCCATTTGGTTGCAGGTATTACACTATACTTCTGACATTATAGTACAATAGTTTACTGAACTCTCTTAATGTTTATTTAAGTCATGCAGTGTGACCAAATAATTGAGGAGACCCTAAGGGGCAAGTCTGTGTTCCCAAGGCAGTAGTTGCTGTTATAGAGAATCCGTAATAGGGCCGATGCTCTGTGCTTATTTTTGATGGAGAATATTTTGTTTTTGATGCAATGGTGTTGTAAGCTGAATAATGGTCCTTTAGAGCAGCGTTTCTCAACCTGTGGGTCGCGACCCCTTTGGGGGTCGAACGACCCTTTCACAGGGGTCGCCTAAGACCATTGGAAAACATACATATAATTACATATTGTTTTTTGTGATTAATCACTATGCTTTAATTATGTTCAATTTGTAACAATGAAAATACATCCTGCATATCAGATATTTACATTACGATTCAGAACAGTAGCAAAATTACAGTTATGAAGTGGCAACGAAAATAATTTTATGGTTGGGGGTCACCACAACATGAGGAACTGTATTAAAGGGCCATGGCATTAGGAAGGTTGAGAACCACTGCTTTAGAGGTATCCCTTCCTAATCCATATAATCTGTGAGTATATCTAATACAGCAAAATAACTGTGATTGAGGTAAAGGTCTTAAGCTGGTGAGATCATCCTGCATTATCTTTAGGTGGGCCCTTATGAAAGAGAGGCAGGAATAGCAAAAGAGGAAGCAAAATATCAAATGGAAGGACCATGAGATTGGAGTGATGGGAAGAAGGGGTCAAGAGCCAAGCAATGGAGTGTCCTCCAGAAGATAGAAAATACAACCCAAACATTATCCTCCAGAGATTACAGGAAGGAGCCTGCTCTGCCAAGAACTTGACTTTAGCCAGCAACACTGATTTTGGACTTGTTACCTCCAGAACAATGGAAGAATAAATCTATGTTTTAAGAGAAAAAAACCTGGCAATTTGTCACAGCTTCCAAAGGATACTAATACAAATGAGTATGGGGGGGGAGTCACAATAGGTGTAACTCTAGAGTCAGAAACAGAGAGCTGGGAATTTAAGGGCACTGCTTTACACACCAATGTGAATGGCCTTTAGCAGAAGGAAGGTGATGTCTTGAGTAGAATAGACTCATAAATTGTCTGTGCAACTGGAAAAGAGATGATCTAAGTCAAGAGAGCATAACACCCATTTTTCTTATTGTGCAGTCCTTATGATTGGGAAGTTTATGTTCAAAATAATCTGGTTAAGATGCTAAGAAGGAGTCCCTTAAGATGTCACACCTATTTACAAATATCTCACCAAAGGGGTAGGAGGACATGTGAAGGTGTAATGTCAAATATTTCTTCTATATTTAATTATAGTTTAAGTTGGCCCTACAAGTGTTGTTCCAGGATGGAGAACAGGTGTGTTTTCTGTGCTCCAATAATATTATCATAATATTCGGGAACTATTCAAATGCCATAGTTTTATTACTGTGCTATCAAGTTATGACTTTAACATACATTAAGGGATGTGGCTATTAGACTATTTGTTTCACCATCCAAAGTTGATCATGGTATTCAATAAATAATAGCTGTTTTTTTTTCCTCCCATAGGAATCACTGTGCTAGGTTCAAGAAGAAGATACAGTCCCTATCTTAAGAATCTAATAGTATAGGGAGGGTAATAAACTAGTGTATAGAAATATTAAACTATTAAGGCAGGGTGTTATAGGAGCACATAATCCAGACATGAGGGCTTGGGAAAAACTTAAATTAGGCATACTCCCATAGTGATTAAAGGGGGGAGGAGTAGTATTGTAAAGAATATAAAAATACAACTTGGCTCTAGCCAGTTTGGCTCAGTGGATAGAGCACTAACTTGTAGACTGAAGGGTCCCAGGTTCAATTCCTGTCAAGGGCACAAGCCCGGGTTTTGGGCTCGATCCCCAATAGGGGGCATGCAGGAGGCAGCCAATCAATGATTCTCTTTCATCATATTGATGTTTCTCTCTTTCCCTCTCCCTTCTTCTCCAAAATCAATAAAAATATATTTAAAAAATAAATAACAATACAACTTAAATAATCCATCCTTCTATTCCTTTTAAAACTCTCAAAGACATCTATCTATAAAAGTGTAATATGCTAATTAGACTGAACATCCTTCCAGAGGACCTTCCAGATGAAGCCAGGGCTGCAAGGGAAACCTAGGTCCCGGGTGCCAGAGGGAAGCTGGTGCCGGCAGCCAGGGGATGGAAGGCCTACTCTTGCACAAATTTCATGCATCGGGCCTCTGGTGTATAATAATAAAAGGGTAATATGGTAATTAGACTAGACAGCCGAACGACCCTCCAGACGTCCTTCTAGAGCAGTGGTTCTCAACCTTCTGGCCCTTTAAATACAGTTCCTCATGTTGTGACCCAACCATAAATTATTTTCGTTGCTACTTCATAACTGTATTGTTGCTACTGTTATTAATCGTAATGTAAATATCTGATATGCAGGATGGTCTTAGGCGACCCCTGTGAAAGGGTCGTTCAACCGCCAAAGGGGTCGCGACCCACAGGTTGAGAACCGCTGTTCTAGATGAAGCTGAGGTGGCAGGGGCCGAGGCAGCTGGGCTGCGAGTGGGACCCTCCGGCCTTGGGGAGCCCACGGACCCACCCCTGCGCCAACCGCCAACCCTGCACGGGTTCCTGGGTCCCACAGCACAGCCCCCTCCTCTGCCTATTCTGCCCAGCCCAGCACCACCCTCCACCTGGGACCCTCCCCGCACCCCCACAGGGCCACGCACTCACTGCGTGGGAGCCAGGGGCCTTGGCAGAGGGCAGCCTGCCCTGGTCCTTCAGCAGCTCTCCCAATGTCCAGGTGGAGGGCCGCGGAGGACGCAGCGCTGGCCATAATAATAGCTCCTGTTTCTCAACCGCTCACACTGTGCCAGGCTCCGTGTTGAACCTTTTGCCTGCGTTCATCCTCGTGTCAGTCCTGTGAAGTCGCCATGATTGTTATCCTTATTTTTCAGAAGCAGCATTTGAGATTCAAAAAGGTCAAGCAACTTTCAGTCAGAAGGTGGTGAAGTCAAAAGGGAACCAGAATTTTCTTGACACCCTACCTGCTGCTGAACATAAAGCTGTGACACCCACCGAGGCCTCGCCGATGTCAATCAATCGCTCCCCAGTAGAAATAAAACAGCGGTAAAGAAGAAGGGGAGGGTGTGGATGAGAAGTGTGAAGGAAGCATTGGTGGGGCACAGGATTTACTGCAGACTCCCTAGATAGGGGGGCAGTTGCCAGTGGTCAGTCGGATCAGTGCCCCAGAGGCCATCGAGGATCATGAGGGGGAAGGTTACCAGCCAGAAACCCTCTCATAGCTCATTGTTTAAGGCAGAGATTTTAATTTATTGTAGCTGCTAACTATTGCACAGCTGACTGGAGATGCCCTCAAGTAATTAAAACTAAAGGTGTTGAAATAAAAATTTATTCTTTCATCCCCGTTATTGACCTTCAAAGAACTTTCACTGGGGTAAAATAGAACCCTCTCTAAGCTGGCCCATGCACATGCGCATTCAAGTCTGGATGCAGCTACACTTTATCCACCCAGTGAACTGCACCACCATCTACTGGTTTGCTTCAGCCAGAAACCTCAAGATCATCTTTGATTACACTTTCTCTTGACTTTAGGTGAACATAAATGTTTTCACTTCTTATTATGGAAATTTTAAAAATATAGATGAAAGAAGAAAGAACAGTGTAATGAACCCTACTCATATACCCATCACTCAGTTTTAACAATTATCAACTCCTGGCCAAGAGTTTATTATTATTTGACAAATATATATGATATATGAATCATGTACCAAGTTCAAAAGTAGGCCCTAGGGATCCAAAGATGTATCAGATTTGACTGTAACCCAACATGGAGGATATAACATCTGGCCTTGGTCCTTGATAGGTGAATGAGTTACCCAGAAAAAGAAAGTCGTCCTTATTCATTCATTCTCTTTCAACAAATAATTATTTTGCATGAGGCACTGTCCTTGGTGCTAGGAACACATAAAGAAACAAGATTGTGTTTCTACCTTTTTGAAGCTGAAATAATGGGAGACATTAAACATGTGATTAGAAATGTGATGAGTATTTTTTTAAATATATTTTTATTATTGATATTATTACAGATATCTCCCATTTCCCCACATTACTTCCCTTCCCCTAACCCCTACCCACCCACCCTCAGGTCTTCACTACTCTATTGCCCATGTCCATGGGCTATGCATATCCTATATAATAAAAGGGTAATATGCAAATAGACCAAACGGCGGAACAACCAGTCACTATGATGTGCAATGACCACCAGGGAGCAGATGCTCAACACAGGAGCTGCCCCCAGCCCCCAGGCCCTTACCACCTGATCAAGGCCTGCTGGTCAACATTTTGGTCCCTTGCCCCCAGCCGTCAGGCTCCGATTGCCTGATGGCAAATAGGGAACTGGGGGTGGGTGGCACGGTGAGGGGCAGGGCCAGCTGCTGGCAGCCCAAGAAGATGGCCCCGATCTCAGGTCATGCCTAGTGACCATACCTGTGCATGAATTTCAATGAATTTCATGTGCCAGGCCTCTAGTGTGTATATATATATATATATATATATATATATATATATATATATATATATGCCTAATATGTAAATTGTTCCCACAGGAGTTCAACCGGGAGATCAATGGCTAGCTATGAACCGGGAGATCAATGGCTAGCTATGACATGTGCTGATTACCAGGAAGCTGCACAGAACAAAGGAAGGCCCTTGCTAGCAGCCATCAACCAGGGAAGGGAGGCCCAGGCCGGCAGCCAGAAGGAAGGCCCCAGCTGGCAACCGGAAGGCCCCAATTGGCCCTAATCAACAGCCAGGCCTAGGTACACTACCTGTGCATGAATTTTGTGCACCAGACCTCTAGTTTATTTAATATGTGATT
>NW_005871081.1:6635285-6686487 GCF_000147115.1 Myotis lucifugus
AGCCTGCAAAGAGCCATCAGCCCCTCACCCAGGCTGGCCACACCCTCATGGGGTGAGGGTCCCTGTTGGGGGCTTGGCCAACCTGCAAACAGCCATCAGCCCCTCACCCAGACAGGCCAGGCACCCCAGCAGGACCCCCCAACCTGAAGGGGGTGTGGCCAGCCTGAAAACGGCCCTCAGCCCCTCACCCAAGCTGGCCAGGCACCCCAGTGGGACCCCCACCCTGATCCGGGACACTCTTCAGGGCAAACCAGCCTGCCGCCACCCATGCATCAGGCCTCTATCCTATATAATAAAAGGGTAATATGCAAACTGACCCTAACAGCAGAATGACTGGGAATGACTGGTCACTGTGACACACACTGACCACCAGGGGGCAGATGCTTAATGCAGGAGCTGCCCCCTGGTGGTCAGTGTGCTCCACAGGGGGAGCTCTGCTCAGCTGCAAGCCAGGCTGATGGCTACCAGTACAGCGGTGGTGGTGAGAGCCTCTCCTGCCTGCTCAGCAGCGCTAAGAATGTCCGACTGCAGCTTAGGCCTGCTCCCCGCTGGCAAGTGGGCGTCCCCCAAGAGCTCCCAGGCTGCCAGAGGGATGTCTGACTGCCAGCTTAGGCCCAATCCCCTGGGGAGCAGGCCTAAGCCAGCAGGTGGTCATCCCCCAAGGGGTCCCAGACTGCGAGAGGGCACAGGCCGGGCTGAGGGACCCCCCTGAGTGCACAAATTTTTGTGCACCAGGCCTCTAGTATATATATAAAAGCCAAGCAACCAAAATGGAACTGGAATGACCAGAACTACCAGAACGACCGGTCACTATGACAAGCACTGTGATTGGCCAACCAGCTTGATCAGGGGTGGGGCCTGCCAGCCAACCTCCCACAGCCCTTCCCCCCCCCCTCGGCCAGATCCTACCCATATACAAATTCATGCACCGGGCCTCTAGTGTTTAATAAAACCCTTGGGGAGCTTGCTGTACAGCAACCATTGATGTTAATGGATGTCCTGTGGTGAAATCTGTATGTGTTGCTTTGAAAAACTCTGATAGCACCCGGAATGCTGTATTTTAGCCTGTGAGATGGCAGTTTCTGCTTGCACTGACCTGGAGTAAACAACTTTAGGAAGACATGATTTCATTCCCTATTTCACTCCCTCCATTTCATATGTTGAGAATTAAGGCCAACATAAAATTGTGGTGAACTTGGCATGCTGAAAGAATTCTCACCTTCAAATTTGGAAAGCCACAATATACTTCCTTTAGAGGCTTTTATAACCTCAAAAAGAATGACAATGCCAAAATCCCTCAAGTCCCTACACAGTTCACAGTGGAATATGTTCCTTCCAGCAATATTTAGATTTTGCCAGGAATGTAAATATGACAGACTTTGGAGCCATCCCACGTTTTAATTCAAATTCAAATAAGTCCCTATGTCTGGGCTTCTTTGTAAATAGAGCTTTCTCACAGGGGAATAAAAAATAGAAGTTATTTGAAAAGAGACCTTTGGTTATTTTTTCAAATAGCCTTTTGAAGTAAAATTAAAAATCAAGCTCTTATTTTTTCGCCTAGGCTCTGGATCCTAAGCAAAAAATTTAAGCCAGTCATGTAACAGGTGGTTGTGACTATTGCTGATTGTGGCTGTTTCTCTCCCTTGGCTTATCGTTAACCTAAATTGATTGGTTGTTGGATCTGACTGGACCTACCATGTATGTTCTTGTCATTTAGTTGCAGGTTTTCCAAACTGACCCAAATTATGGGCTAACTTTATGGAGAAGAACTTCAGGGAAGAAATATAAATTATAATTTCACAATGATGTTATTTGTCCCGAGGTCTTTGAAAATTTTAAAAAAAACATACTTAGAACACTCACATTAATTTTTAAATTATTTATACATATATATATATTATTAAGTCGTGTGGAAAATATTTTAAGCAAATTGGAAATCAGAGAATAAAATAAACATGCTGAGAAACTTTATACTACAAGACCTTTCAATACCCTAAGTTTTAACTAGGCAGGACACATTCAAACCCTCAAGTGTCTGGGTGACTTCAGGTTCCCTCTGGCACGCATTGGGCTTTCTCAATATCCACTTAGCCACGGAGAGTTTCAGCGCAAGATCTCAGCAGTCAGTAGGAGCTGGACTAAAGACTACTGAAAGAAACGTGTGAAAGGCAAAATTAGCACAGAATGATTGAGATACTAAAATATATTTCTGTCACATAACAGGCACTCTTCATTGACAGGATTGGGTTGTTTTTGTTTGTTTTGTTTCAGGAACTATTTTCCCCTCTAGACTCTCCTAAAGGAAGCACTATAAAATTAGAATTGTGAATCAGGAAAAAGCTAGTATCTGCCATGTCCGGTTTGGCTCAGTGGATAGAGCGTCGGCCTACAGACTGAAGGGTCCTGGGTTTGATTCCAGTCAAGGGCATGTACCTTGGTTGTGGGCACATCCCCAGTAGGGGGTGTGCAGGAGGCAGCTGGTCGATGTTTCTCTCTCATCGATGTTTCTAACTCTCTATCCCCCCCTCTCTCTTCCTCGCTGTAAAAAAATCAATAAGATATATTTTTTAAAAAAAGCTAGAATCTACAATTTGATTTTGGGGCAAGTTAGTTATCTTTCCTGGGTTTTATTCTATCGTTAGTTAAAAACGTGGTTTTCAACTAACGATAGAATAAAGTTTAAGTCCTCTACATGTCCTTATCCTCCTCTCTATATTCAGTTGATACCACACTAATGTAATTGACCATACTACCTTACTTGTGTTTTGCAAAGTGCTCCTAACCCATCTTCCTGGCTGCAGATTTATTGCTTGTAGTCTATTTCCTTCACTGAAGCCAGAGTACATGTTGATCAAATTGTATCCTACTACTCACTTATGCTGGGATAGCTCTGCACTGGGTCAGGGATGAATCCCAATTTCTTACCTTAAAGTGTATGGTTACCATAACCTTTCCTTCTTCAGCTCCATTTCTCATCTCCTTCCCTTTGCTTTCTCTCTGGGCTTTCCCGCTTCCTCTGGCTAAGTTTTGACCAACTCTGCGGTCTCAACCTCAGTTTTTTTTTGCTTGCTTGCGACAGACTTCCTTGACTTCAAACTGAATCGGGCTTCTCTCCTAACAAATTTCTACAATGCCCTTCACCTCCCCTCGTATCTCATTCTCCCCATTTTATTGTAACAACTTGCTTAGGTTCTGATTTTCTGGAAGTTTTATTAGAGTCAAGGCATGTCTGTATCATTCACTGTCACTCCATACTTAGCTCAGGGCTTGGCATCCAGAAAGCATTCAGTATTTTTGGTTGAAGATACAAACAAATGAATAGATAAATTATATGACTTCCATTCAGGCATAAAGCATGTGGACTGATTTGTATTATTTACTCATTGCTAAAAGCAAAAGTACTCCTTTCTCATCTTTCAGACCAAAGAATTAATAGTAAGATTTTGATAATGCCTTACTTTTTTTCCCCAAAAAGATTCCTTCTGACTTATAGGATCTGAATTTTAAAAAAACACACATATGACTTGAACATTGCATCAAACCAAGTGTAATCAGTGCCTGTTACAAAGTTTTAGATGTAATGGCATATTAATCTGATGGAAAAAAATGATGGTTGATAATAGATCGCAGATTTCTTGAAGATATCAGCAAGTATTAAAAACATTTTAAACTAATTTTAACAATTACTTAAAGGGTGTAATACAGTTGACTAATTACATTTACCAAACAGCCAGTCAATAAATTCACAGTTTGCATAAACCATCTGATTTCTTTAAAATGCCAAATGTTTCTAATTTTTGAAGTTGGGTAACGGGGCTCCATTAAACTGTTGTCTCTACTTTTCATATGTTTTAAAAATTCTAGAATAAAAAGTTAAACAATATATGACCAAAATTTAAATTAAGAAATGTAGGAAATTTGAAAACTAAAATAATCTTTGTCATATTTTTATTGGTCCTAAAATTTGTATTTTCATATGGGCACACAAAATTTTGCAAGGAATCACTTATATTTGATGGTCTTTTAATTTGAGGTCAACTAGGTAAGGCTAGATTAGAACACAGCATATATATTGTGATATTCTCCAGTACTTTGACAATGGAACAAGGCTGTCAAAATGCCATCAATCTGAAATACATTAATTTTTACTGTGTGACTCCAAAAGTGGTTGGGACACTGTTTAAGTGCTCAACTCACTGCTAGCATGTGGCTTGCCTGCTGGTGAGAATTTGGCACTCAAAATATAATTACTTTAGCTTTTAGCAATACATTCCTTTCATTTATTTTTACAGAAGAAAAATGTCAACACCAAGAGATTACACATATAATGCATTGAAATCTATGGCATATTTTGCATTGCTGCTTAGAAGATAACGCAAACAAAATGCATGCATTAACTTGACTTGTGACTTGCTGAATGAGAAAAAAAATGTGTTCTTATCCATAATACATATGAGAGTGTTTGTGTAAGATATGCACAGCCTAAGTAACATCTCTCTCTGACCAATAACTTTACTTCCCATAATAGCTGCTTGCTTGAGGCATATATCAAGAAAAATATGCTTCCTGGATCAATTTAGATATGGTAAAACAACTTTGCACACACATTACTATGAGGAAGGAACTCAGCCTGCATAAACCATATAGCATAGTAGAATGATTATCGTGCTGCAATGCTAAGTTGGTGAAGAAACATTTATGGAGGAGCCCTTGTTGGTAGTGCACAATCCCAGATGCTGCCTTGGGTACCAACATTAATAAAAGAAACAGGCATTGCCCTTTGGCACCTTTTAATCTATTTCAGAGATGTCACACATAAACTAAATTAATAGCCCCCATAAAACAAAATAGATTTAAGTAGAAATATAGTAACTTACTGCACTAAATCCATGCTTCTACTATAGTATAGCATTGGTATATGTGCAGGAAAAATTGGTTTGAGAGTCAAGGATAATTAACCAAAAATTATGTTTTTTAAATTCACTTTGCTTCTGTGAAAGTAAGGTTTTAGCTTTTCACACATGAAATAGTAAGGACACGGTAGAGACTAGGAATAAGAGATAATGGGGTCATCTAGTGGAAAAGGTATGCAAATAACTATGAGATACTAATAAAAAATATCAATATGTAAAATAAAGCAAATTAAATGATTTTTTAATAAGTATTATGCTAAAATGGATTATATATAGAAGGGACCTTAGATTACATACATTCGATTTTATTATTTCTTTGTGTTATTGTCACTTATAAGTTATCTTTCTAACTTCTACATACACAAACATACCCAACAGATATTTGAAACAGGTTAAATCCCTGAACAATAAAAATATCTCTTATCACATGTGTATTTATTATGGGCTGAATTTGTCCTTCCAAAAAAATTTGTATGTTGAAACCCTAATCCACAGTACCTCAGTATGTGACTGTATTTGAATAGAGGTCCTATAAAGAAGTAGTTACATTAAAATGAGGTCATTAGGGTGGACCTAAATTCAATATGACTGGTAATTTCATAAGAAGAAAAAATTGGGGCACAGACATGACAGAGGAAAGATGATGTGAAGATACAGAGAAGACAGCTATCTGCAAATCAAGGAGAAAGGTCTGAACAGGTTCCCCATGATGACTCTGAGGGCAACAGCCTGCCAACACTTTGATCTCAGACTTCTATCCTCTAGAAATGGGAGAAAAGGCATTTCTGTTGTTTAAGCCACCCAGTCTGGAGTACATTGTCATGGCCGCCCCCACGAACTAATTCAGTAATTAAAACATATTATTTAATAAAATATACATATCAAAACAACCGGGACACATTGGAAAATGTTTGATTGATAGTAGTACTAGTACATCAGACTTTTCTATCTTATATACCTTTATTCATATTGCTTAGCTCAGCACTATAGAATAAATTGAAAATGAACCATCTACGCATGTTCATTTTGCTGATATAGTGATTCAACTAAGTACTGAAGAGTACTTAGTTTCTTAGACATACTGTATCAATAATTAACAAAAAGTTCAGTGCAGGATGGAGTCCAGCATTGGGCTACTTGAGAGTTGTAGTAAGTCACTAACTGACTGAAGTATACTACAAGCACTAAGAAATGTTTATGTTTTCTACAATAAATAGATATTTGCTCCTAAAGACTTGATTGTACAGTCTTTAAATACTAAATACTTTTTATTTCATGCTCTTAGAGAAAACTGAATTTCTGTAGGTAAATTCAGCTTACTTTATTGGATTCTTAAAATTACCGTATTTGATTACAGGTGAAGATCCAAAAGAGCTTGGAGGCCATGTTTACTGGAGAGATTTTAACCTTCTATTTATATTTATTGTAAATGATTATTTTTTAAATCAGATGGGACATCTGCAAATTTTTAGGCACTAATTTTCAAAGACCATGAAACCCTCTGGGTGACTTTTTCATTTCCTTAACAGATAGTTTAGTTTTAAACTATATACTTTCCCTTGGCAGAACGAGAGATGAAAAGCCTGCTATAAAATTGATTTGGCATCTACATAAAAGAAAGCTTTGTAAGAAGTAGGATTAACCAGAAAGCTTTCTTCACAAGCATATGTCCAAACATTAAAATGTCACTCAAATCTGAGGAGCATTCCTTGCCCAAACATCCCCAGCAAAATCATATTTACACTCTTGTCACATTTTAAAAAGAAAAACGGCATGTTTTTGCTTATGGCATTTTTTTTCAAGATTGCAAGTCCCTCAAATTGTATGTTGGGCATACGCATTTTAACATAGTACAACATGTAGATTTCAAAAAATTTTTTTTAAAATAAATGTTGGCTGTTGAACAAATAAATAACCAGGAGCATAACTTCATAATGTTTATAAAAATGAAAAAATGGTGAAATACTTGTTCACATATATTTAGTCTTATTCCTTATCTACAAGATACTAAATATTTTATTTGACTAGGTAACTTGTTTAAAATTAATTTGTATAATTAACTAGTGGCCCAGTGCATGAAATTTGTGCACATTAAAAGGGAATTAATTAGAGGAAATATTTTAACATTGCTATTTGCCCTTTCTCTATAATAGAAGTATCAGAGATGAAAGAAAATTAGTAAAATGTGTATGAAAATCTCCCTCCTGTAAGAGTCTGGGGTGTGCTGCAGGACCCAGAGTCATGTCCCCGCCCACCCGCACGCAACTCAAATTCGAGTGAGACCCAGAACCGGCCGGCCCCACCCCCGTCAAGCTCTACAGGGCAGGGAGTGTAGCTTCAGGTCTCCCGGCCCAGCACCAGGTGGGGGGGGTGCAGCCTCAGGTCCCCAGTCTCCTGTTTCTGTGGTACCATAGTTACATTCCCTTTTATTGCCTTGTCATTTTATTTAATTATATATTTTAAAAACAAAAATAAATTATCTGCTATGAATTGCATTTGCCTTCATTAACATTGTTTTCTTATATTTTCAATTTACATTTCTATCTTTTCCACAACAATGAATCTTAAAGTCATCATCATGCACAGTATAGATTCAGTCTCCTAAAGATTGTTATCAGTTATAATATGGCTATTCTGATAATCTTATAGAAATATTAGAATCTTAATATTCCTTGGGCAGTGTTAGATAAAAATTATTTGGGAAGGAATCATGTATCTTGAACAAATAATCTTCCATAAACATATGCATATGCTTACATTAATTTATAAATGAATGTTTATTCGACAAGTGATATATACAACATGTTCCATATGTCTGTATGTATCTATCTATATATCTTTTTTGATGGTTTTTCCATTTTAAAAACTTTTTTTATGCATTCTCATATCTCTGGCTAAGACCATACAATATTACAATTAATTATAAAGTGAAAAATTCAGTTGTCTGGTGCCTCATTTGGCATACAATATTAACACAATATAGATGTGTTTCCATTTCATTAGACTTAATTGGTCTATATTTTAGCACTATGTACTCAATGTTTTTTGTTTTGTTTTTGAAATTTCAGCTTAACTGATTAGGATGTTTAGTATATGTAGTATAAGTAGCTTTCTCTGTTTTTAAGATATCTAATTTCTGCCCAGAATTTTTTTAAATCAACTAAAATGGAAATTCAGTATGTTTTTCTTTATCACAAGCCATGTCAGCAATACTTTGTTCTTTCTAACAGTCATATAATCACAAGATGTACAAATTAATTTATCCAGTTCTATGAAAGCAGCAGATTCTGTGACTGCCTGCACAGTCTCTGGCTGTTAATCATGGAACTGTTCATCCAGCAGCAGCTGAGACTGGCTGATGAATAGATCCACACATTTTTAGAACTATTTTCTAGAAAGCTGAGATTCTGCTTTCTAAATGTAAACTAGATAGTATGTAACCATGACAGCATTTTAGAAGTCATGATAAGGGTATATAACATATAGAAAATTGTTTTTACCTATAGTGATGGGATAAGATAGATGATTTCATTAATAGAGTACAAAAAAGAGTTACTACAGCTTGATGACAAAAATTGTGATTTACTATGTGCAGCTCAAATGGGATGCCCTAAGAGATCATATCAAGGGTGAGATATTTAACATCAGGATATGTTGGAAGTATTAGGTAAAGAGGATAAAGCTCGACAAGACAAGAAAGAAAGGAAGAAAGAAAGAAGAAAGAAAGAACAAAGAAAGAAAGAAGAAAGAAAGAAAGAAAGAAAGAAAGAAAGAAAGAAAGAAAGAAAGAAAGAAAGAAAGAAAGAAAGAAAATGGTAAGCAAGTCTCAGTTCTTATTTTCCTCCAATATATAATTCAACATATTGATATTACAGTAAAAAAAGAATACCTTGACAAATAAGGGAATGTAGCTTGAATAACACATAAGTTACTCTTTGGGCCCTAAGGGAAAATACATAAGTCCATCTTTTTAATCTGCTGTCACAATTCAAAGAAGAGAAAACCAAAACTATGTTAGTATTGGCACCAGCATTGAGAGTGTAGACCCTAGAACCTCTTTAGAGAGAAAACAAATTAGTATAACTTCATGAAATCTAATCAACCTAAAATGATGGTTAGATATACGTAGAAGAGAACAAACAAGATGCCAATATCTTCCCAAGAGAAAGTTATATGAATAATATAAAAACCTACATTTTCTACACCTCTAAGATTTGATCTAGCTCATAGCCTATCTTTTCTACCTTTCTTCCTGCTACTTAGCCTTTTGTCCACCAAGATTTCCAAACACAAAAGCTTTCTGGACTGGTGCTTGCTGGTAGCTCTGCCCGAAGAAGACTCCCTCAGATCTCTGTATGACAGGCCAATTAGGTCTCCACAGAGAAAGTTTTCTGACCCGTCCTTCATTCCCCACCTTCTGCACACTATGATAACATTACTCTGTTTAAATTTGTCCTTATCAGGCTTACAACTCTAAAATAGCCCTTATATTGGCTTCTTAGTTTATTGTCTATTTCCTTCCATGAACATAGGGACATCATACGTTTTGCCCACCTCGGTTGCCCATGCCAAGAACAATGCTCTGTAGCAGGTACTCAATAAAAATGTGATGAATGAATAGACCTAAGAATGAATTCACTACAAACATGAATATCATTTTCCCCCTAATTTTAAGTATCTTAAGAGCAATTAGAGTAAGTTGTTTACTTAAAAAAAAAAACTTAGAAAGGTCTTTTCAATATGTAAATTTTATTGATTTCAGAGATGAAGGGAGAGGGAGAGAAAGATAGAAACATCAATGATGAGAGAGAATCATTGATTGGTCGCCTCTGCAGGCCCCACACTAGGGATCAAGCCCTCAACCCGGGCAAGTGCTATGACTGGCTGTGGAACTGTGACCTCCTGGCTCATAGATCAACATTCAACCACTGAGCCATGCCAGCCGGGCAAGTTGTTTACTTTTTAAAAGTAACAGGAACATACTTTACTAGCCCTGGAGATATTGCAAATATATTCTCACTAGTAGTAAAAATTAAATTTCATCACAAAGTGTAATCAGGGAGTGTACGGGACTCTGAATGCCTACATGCATGAAAATATGATTTTTCAATCAATTGCATACCACAGGTTGAAGCGCAGTGAACAATAGTCCTTAGATATTACATTGCACATCATTTCATTATTCAGGCTTTGAATTCAAGAGGAGGGATGGCTTAGATGTGTAATCCTGTTCCTGTACTTTAGTGAAAGGCTACTCTCTTAAAGAGAAAAATGGTCACAAAGCCAGCACTTCCTTAAGAAAGGGTTTTCATAAGCACTGCTACCCATTCATTCAGTCAGAAGATGAGAAGGCAGAATAATGTTTAGATTCTTCCTACAAAGGACTCCTACAGAGACACAAAAGTAGTGGAAGGGTATTCATGATATTTCCTCCCTCCACCAACTGTGTCTGATTCAAGTGGGCCCCAAACTCTCTCCCCAGCTGCAAAGGCCATTTTCTTTAGTTTGAAAGTTAATTCCAGGCACAGCTGGAACTCAAAGCAAGAAGTAAACATTGCACATAAAAAAAAAGTTTCCTCAAATCTGATCTTGTACTTTTGTAGTTGTTACGACGACAAAAAGTAATATTCCTCAAGCCTAGAGGAGCCTCATTATTTCGTTTCGCTTGCAAGCTTTAAAGCAGTGGTCTGAGGAATAATTCTAGGACTGTGTGTTAATTCATGCATAAGCATCAGCTATCAAGGTGGAGTCCCAACTGTGCCAGAGAATGGTGTGTCATTTTACAAATACACTGAGCCTTCCAGGCATACAGGATAAAATATGGTGAGACCTCACCAAGATAAGAAGCTTACTTGATGTGTCGCCATTTTTTCAGCCATGAACACACTTGAGGGTAACTTTCTCCTGTCAGGCTCAAGTTAAAGATCACAGCTGTGGATTTGGATTTTAGTAAGTTCCATGAATTACTTACTTTATACTCCTAAAATGTAGGAGGGAGAACAGGAAAAAATGCATATAAATACTGCTCTAAAATTAATATTCTCTAAAATCCTCAAAGGGTAATTTCCATTGATTGCTTTTTCAGAGGAAGCGATTCTGTTTGCTTCCTATGATATTCCTCAAAAACTCTGATAAAGTTGTTTATGTGGTAAATATGTATGGAGCAGACTCCAAGCAATGCCTATCTCTTCTCTTTCAATGCTTTATGAGACAATTAGGCTTATGTAGTACTGTTACTTTTAGAAAGTATTTTATAATTTTCTCTTGTCTATCATATTAACACAGTTTAGTGTGTGCCTGACCATCATCTCCTTACTATAAAAATTACCACAAACTTAGTGGGGTAAAAGAGCACAAATGTATTCACTAGCAGTTCTCGAGGTCAGAAGTCTAGTATGAGTTTAACTGATTGAAAATTAAGGTTAACAGGTGTCAGCAGGGCTAGTTTGTAAGCTGTTTCTTGTCTCTCCAGTTCTGGAAGCTGTTAGCATTCTCGGTCTTATGGCTTCTTCATTCTAATCTCTGCCTTCTTGGTCACATTGTCTTCTCATCTCTGACCTCCTGCTTCCATCTTGGACTCTATCGGGTTCATCCAGGACAATCCAGGATGGTGCCCCCATAACAAGATCTTTAATAAAATCTACAAGAACTTTTTACCATGTCTGGTGACATAGTCACAGGTTCTGTGCCATATGGTGTGGACATATTTCAGGGGAGTGCTTTTCAGTCTACCAAAGCTGGTAGACTACAAACATAAAAATATTTTACCAACTAAATCAGCAATACTGGGAAGATCGGGCTATAATTATTAATTATCACTCTGAAAATATATTACTGGGATAAACTAATATCCCGTTTCATCAATAAAATTATCAGTACACAAATACTCTTTTATCAGGATTCTTGAATAATACTCATCAAAATTCAAAATGTTGATACAAATGCTAAATAGTTAATGAGATAAATTCTAATTTTTAACATAAAAATATTTTTTATTTCTTTGTGAAAGGCCTTTGGGAAGAATTGGATTCTTGAAACTTTTTATAGTTTTATCATGTTAAGTTTTCATTAATATTCAAAATTCAACATGTATAGTCTTCCTCAAGGAAGTTATAGTACACAAGTAAGTGAGTTTTCATGGAAGGAAAATATGAAGTCGCAGGTTTGCAGATAGTCAGTACGATTATATTGTTTCTCTTTTCTAAAGTAGATTTGAAAAGAGAATCCTAGAACGATGTTCATGTTAATAATAACATAACATAAAGTGGACATAGCGATTAAACTTTTTGTCAGCACTGAAAAGTATGTGTAGATTGAGTTATAATCATATTTCTACAACTAAACTTGTAGGCACTACCTTTAGGTGGTTATTCACAGGATTTTTGAGTGATGTGATTGGATTAGATTGCTGTCTTCCCATTAGATTTATTTACCCACAGACCTCTATTGAGCTCTTTGTATTACTCATGAAAATGAAAACAAACCCCAAATTGTTACATAGTACTGACATGCAATTTACACATACTAAGTTTTCATAGTCATGATCTCTTATTTTAGGTATGTATGTGTGTTTGTAAATATAGATATTTAAAAGTTATTGTCCTTATATTTGTTTTCAAACACTAATTGTTTTAAGGTACCTTGGCTTTATTTTTTCCTAACACTCCTCAACTATGAAGTGATTTTTTTATACTGGTCATTTTATGTCCTCCTAATTAGAATATAAGGTCTGGAAAAGCAATGACATTGTGGCTTGTTTCATCTTCTTGCCCCAACTTCTAAAACAGTACGTAGCATATAGTGGACACTGAATAAATATAGCTTTTAACAATGAATTTATATTGCATCCACAAGCTCTCCTTCTTTTACTAAGCATGGAGAGCTTAGCCAGCAAAACTGCTGAATGAGCTTTGGAAAACATATTATTGCATAGGGTCATAAATTGTTTTTGAAAAGCAGAGAATGCCTATCACTTCTTTCCTTGCAGTTGTCACTACAATTGTTTTATAATAGGTAGAGCTATATTACCATATTTGTATCTAGAACATAAAAATATATGAATATATTATATCAAGAAATGTAATTTCCACAACCTTCAACCTACTCTATTAATGTCATTATGTAAATTTTGTTATCAATTTTTCTTTTACTTATGTTATCAGAACAAAGGCAGATAATTATCCATTCATCAAATTAGAATTAGAACATGACTCCTCTATCCTTCCTACCTTCACCAATAAAGAAAAAAAAAAGTTGAAAAAAGTGAGTCTGTCTGAAAGATTTGATTAAGAGCTCAATGACAGACACATTTATGAGAGTAAAGTGTAGCAAGACTCTAGGAGATATGTAAGTATCAGAAATAATGAAGAAACAAACAAAATGAGCATGAAAAGTAATGTAAGTTCACCAATAATAATTCTGTTCAATAAATAAAAAGTTATAGTAAACAGCATGCTTGATATTTACTAGGCAATATCTAACTTGGCTCGTTAAAATAGCTGCAAATACTACCTTTAACTTAATTGAATGAGAGCTCATGAAAGTGCAGCAGACAGAGAGACTTACCCCAGAGGCATACGAGCTCCCTCTGGCTTCAGAGAAAGTGACCACCCTCTCAGTGACTTGAGAAAGAACCAGATTTGCATTCGGTCACTCTAGTTCAAGGTTATGATGGCTAAATAGGCAGACAGCCCTGCAATTTCAGTGGGATGATGCCCACATCTTGACAATAGCTCAGCTACTTCCCTCAAATTGAAAGAGAAGCAATTAACCATGGAAATCAATCTATTTTTCTGTAAGTGAATTTGAATCATCCTTCTTTCCTGTCTCTTTATTTAAAAGCAATGATCTATTATGACTCTGAAAAAAGAAACAAAATCATATTAGTGCTTAGATAATGTTACAATTTAACTTCTTCTTTAGGAAATTATCTGAGCACTGAGAAACAACAATGGTTAAGGATTTGGGACTTTTTAAGGCTTTTCATTTATTCTGCACTAATAAAAGGGCCAGGGATAAACCTATCTAAACAGTGCCAGAAAGGAAAACTCAATAAATAAAGAAGCAGAAAATTAAATTTTAGATTATTCACAAAACAAATTACAATTATCTCCTGAATGTCATGTACAAAAGTTGAAACATTAACTTTAGACGTTTCACCTCCCCTCCATGAATCCCAATTTTATTAAGTTTTCAATAGTAGATGAGAGTTTCACATTTGATAAGTTTTCAAAAATTATCTCAGGAAACACTGTGGTTCCCTCAGTGTCAAACAGAGGCATGAGTGAGCACTCACACTGCGCATATAAAGCAAATTGATGTTATTTTAAAATACAACTTGGTTCAGTGCTACTTGCAAAAGATACAGTTTTCATTTACCAGACATTAAATATAGGTCTTTAGGAAATAAGGCATACTTATCTCTTAATATCACAACTTACACATTCAGCTAGAGAGAAAAATTTCTTATGATGGGAGAAATCCTGAAGAGTATCTGACACTTGTAGATGCCTTTATTAATTTGGTGCTTACTAGTATGTAACACAAATAAAGGTCTTTTATATATATATATATATATATATATATATATATATATATATATAGCCCATGATCAAAGGCTGTTAAATCGCATTGTTTACCCATATCTTCAGAAAAAAAATCACTTCTACCTTAGTGGTAAACAACCTGCTTCCTTATTTATAATGGTCTGGCCCTCTAGCAATTTCAGCGGGAAATTATAGCTAATTTGCCTACAAACGTCAGGTGGTCATAATAATCTGGACACTCAGTGTATCTGCTGCAACTGTGAAAACTTCCAGATGTCATTTTTGTTAGGTCTTCCACAAGCCCTGATTACAATTTTTGTCCATCTAGGTAACTGTTGTTTGTTTGTTTGTTTTATTGATTTGAGAGAGAAGGGAGAGGAAGAGATAGAAACATCAACGATGAAAGAAAATCACTGAGCAGGCAACTGGGCATGTGCACTGCCCTGGAATCCAACCATGACCTCCTGGTTCATAAGTCAACACTCAACCCTGAGCCATGCTGCCCAGGCAGGTAACTGCTTTTATTAAAATCTTTCTCTTCATTTCACAAGGAACTAAGAACACATTCAAAAGGACAGTCTCAGGATGGTATCAATGTTTGGAGATGAGATGAAGTGAAAGTAAAGGAGATGATAACAAATGATAGATTCTTCTCTAGACATGTCCAAGTAATTAAACAAGTGGATTTGAAATTGTATTTAAAGAACACACAACAAATACATACCAAAGTATGAGTGTGTGTGGTAAGTTCTCATCAGCAGTTTAGTCATAAATTCTAATACTAAATGCAGTCATTATTGATTAAAAATAAATTTTAGTGGTTAACAGTTGTTGTTTTTTTAAATGTATATTTTTAATGATTTCAGAGAGGAAGTGAGAGGGAAAGAGAGAGAGAAACATCAATGATGAGAGAGAATCATTGATCAGCTGCCTCCTGCATGCCCCCCACTGGGGATCGAGCCCACAACCCAGGCATGTGCCCTTGACCGTAATCGAACCCGGGACCCTTCAGTCCGCAGGCTGACAGTCTATCCACTGAGCCAAACCAGCTAGGGCAACAGTTGTTTTATCACAACTTATTTTTTTGTCAAACCAAATCTTTTTTTGAAAAATCTGATTAATTAAAGTGGCAGATAATAAATATCCCTGCTTGAAAGAGACAGAGGGCCAGTAGTCAAATATTTTTTCCGAAGATAATAGAACAAGTTGAAAGCAGATGTAAAGTGTAACAAAATGTTATATGCTTTAAATGCTGGATCAAATTACTACATTGTAAAGAAATGACCTGGATGCATGCATCATAATTTATAAAAATTAAGATAATCATGACAAAATAATTTATTAGCTTTCTTTTTATATGGATGATAATAAGATATATGAAGTGTGATGTCTCATGTCGTGGATTTCTGAAGATCTTGGGAGTCAGCAGAAAGTTCAAAGTAATTAGGAAACATTATCCTTATAAAGGGTGCCTTAGACTCTCCGCATTTGGGCTACTGCCAGCGATGGACCATGCCTAAAGAGTCTTCATATCCCTCAAAAACCCTCAGGATTCCTAAAGCAGAACTGGAGTTAGGTCTGTCCTCCATAATCACCTGGCAAATGATACATTTCATCAAGTGCATCAATATGTATCTGTTTCAGAAAGAGATGGTCTCATTCCACTCTTTCTCACCCACAAATCCCAAATTTAAGAATATGGGACAATAACAACTTCAAATGAGTTCATTTCTACTCAAGGTCTATTTCATTTAACAAAGAAAATTCATGTAAAATAACACAATCATCACCAAGTATTATAAGTACTATATATGAAAAATTAGATTATAATTACTGAAATATCTGCCTTCACGATTTCAGCCAATACATATGTTTTTGTGGTTTATTTGGGTGGTAAATTTATACTCAGAGACTGATTCTGTCTTTGCCAGCAATTAATTTAGCACAGATTTGCTTTGGGAATCATAATAATTTCACAAGCCGATAGCATACAGGTTAACATCTCTAAATAAGCCAATAAAGAAATAACATACCCCAAAGCAAGATAGGTTAATTACATTATTGTTTCAGACAAGAGTCAATAAAACGAATAGAGTCCAAAGTTAACAGATGCGTATCTTTTTATATGAGTAGGCACTTGGGAAGCACTTTTCTAGGGAACTAAGATGCCAGTGTTGGCCAGAAGACTCACCTTTTTCACTGGCCTTTGTGTAGTCCCTCCCCACCGCCCACCAAAAAGTTGCCTTGAGCTAGGAAGGTGCTTATGCCCCAAAGGTCTTGGAAGAATGTTTAGGTTAGGAAAAAGTTGCCATGCCCAAACCAAAACTTTGGAATGGTTCTTACAAATTCTCAGTTTTTATAGTCTAAATGTCTTCTTGCCATAGTTGCTTCTCCACATATTCTTACTGACAAGCCCCAGGAAGCGCCCCTCAGCAGCTGGCTTGCTGAAGTGCTTATCCATGACATCAGAGGAGATGATGACATTTGACACAGCATACGTCATTTCTATGTCAAAATAATTTTACTTCTAAAAGCAACTTTATTTGTGTTATAAACAAATGAATTAAAAGAATTTTTATTTAAGTAATTAAACAAGTGGATTTGAAATCATATTAAACCAACACACAACATATACATACCAAAGTATAAAAAGTCAATCTCTGACTTAAAAACCACATACTGGTCATGATTTAATCGAAATTATATATTTCACTGCCAGGAGAGAGAGAGAGAGAGAGAGAGAGAGAGAGAGAGAGAGAGAGAGAGAGTATTTTACTCTGAAAGTCTATTTTCACAAATGTTTTCTTTTAGTTATTCTATGAAATAAAATATTAAGTCTGAGTTGGTACCACATTTTGTACTTAGCCACATTTATTTCAGACTTTTTGAGCTCTTGCATTTATAAAAGTCATATTTTCTCACATATTTCAGAAAGTGTGTGGAAATTCACAAATAAGAATGCTTGATACTTGGGTTTTACTATTTAAAGTGTCTGTTTCTCTAAAAAAAAAAGTTACGAAGAAAACATCAGATATTTCAGCTGGAAAAGAAATGAAAACTTTCTGCCTCACATTATTCACAGCCAATCCAAATAGGCTACTGTGGCATTCATAAATCCCTCCGAATTAAGTCAAACATGCATAAAATCAGGCTTCCTTTGTGGTAAAAATTTCCTCCAGCTGAGCCCAAGAAGGAAAGAAAAAGTTATCCAAATACCTATTATTAAACCGAGGATGACTTTCAAAAGTAAATGCCATACCTCTGCTGGAGTCTTCCTGACAATTTCCTAATTTTAATAAATTGCTTGTGAGAATTGTTATCAACCTTGTTTCCAGTGAGAAATGAAGAACATGGCTGCAAATATAATTGTATTAACTTACAGTACTGTCATTGTGTTTGATGTTTTAAAGGAGATTCTCTTCGTTACATTAGGACTCAGGTAACTCACTTTGAGTAAACAAATGGCATACCTTCTCAAAAAAGCCTTGATGTTTTCTTGGGAGAAAAAACTACAATGTATTATGCTTCCATGAATATGTTTTGCCAAGATGATGTTTATCCCCCAAAACATTTAAAAGATAAGCACTATTGTAAAGGTCTCTAGGATATGATCATTTAAGAGAAAGTCTCGAGCCGCATGCGGCTCTTTGGCCCCTTGAGTGTGGCTCTTCCTAAGCCTTAGGAGTACCCTAATTAAGTTAATAACAATGTACCTACCTATATAGTTTAAGTTTAAAAAATTTGGCTCTCAAAAGAAATTTCAATCGTTGTACTTTTAAAAGATAAGCACTATTGTAAAGGTCTCTAGGATATGATCATTTAAGAGAAAGTAATCTTTTAATTTTAAATTAGATTTAGTATGAGAAAAGAAAGACTATTCTTTTTCTTTTTTCTTTTTTTTTTTGCTTTGAGTGTATTTCCAGTATTTATTTTCTTCCCAAACCTGCTCCTCCCCGGTTTTTGCCCTCTAAGTAAACAGCACCTTCATTTTTCACATTGCTTAGATTTACTAGTCACATGATGCAGTCATCCTGGACTCTTCTTTCATAAACCATTTACAACCCACCATTGGAGGAACAGCTAAAATCCCACTGTAGCTGGAAAGAGTGTGTCACCAGAAGAGTCCAGGTGATGAGATCAGAGGGGAGCAAATCGTGTAAGATCTTATAGACCAGGAGAAGGGCTTTGAATTGTCTTGAGCAACATGAAAAGCTACTGGAAGATTTTGAACAGAGAGAAATGACTTTAATTATTTATTTATTTTTTTAATTTAAATTCTTTATTGTTTAAAGCATTACATAAGTCTCCTTTTCCCCCCCATTGACTTCTCCCTGGCCACCCCCACCCCCAGCACATGCCCTCATCCCCCACCCCTATCTGTGTCCATTGGTTATGCTCATATGCATGCATACAAGTTCTTTGTTTGATCTCTACCCCTTCACCCCCCATCTTCCCTCATAGGTTGGACATACTGTTTGATGCTTCTATGATACTGGTTCTATTTTTGTTCATCAGTTTATGTTGTTCATTATATTCCACAAATGAGTGAGATCATGTGATATTTATCTTTCTCTGACTGGCTTATTTCGCTTAGCCTAATGCTCTCCAGGTCCATCCATGCTGTTGCAAATGGTAAGAATTCCTTCTTTTTTACAGCATTGTGTAGTTGTACCACAGTTTTCTAACCCACTCATTTGGGTTTGGACACTTAGGCTGTTTCCAAATCTTAGCTATTGTAAATTGTGCTGCTATAAACACCAATCAGAAAGGATATAATGACTTTATTTTTTATTTAAAAGGATCACTATGGCTGCTGCATGAAGAACAGACTGTAGCAGGGGAAGGGTAGGAGAGAACCACCTCAGTAAAAGGCTACTGTTATAGTCCATGAGAACACATGATGGGAACCTGGATCAATTAGAAGTGCCCGGATTCTGGTTATACTTAGGAGTGGGGACAAAATCAATCACAATGTCACAAACAATAAAATATACAGTGTTTATGTTGAGGATTTACAGAACACATCCAACTCCAAACATGTTGGCCTATGTACCTTCTGATAATTTCAGACAATGTGAGCTCTTATTGAATACTTAATCCCAGTCTCATCCATTTTTACTTCAGCCATAGTCAGGTTAATTTGAAAAAGTACATATATTTTTTTCAATACAAAAAACTGTCATCCTTTTTAAGAGGTAGCACTTTGCTAAAAGTTAGCAACAGGTCTTTCTAAAAGATTTAAATTATATTTTACATTTTGGTAACTTTTTTTCCACCTTGTGTGTAGCAGTCTTTTAATATGTAATTAAGCTTTAGGAATGGGATGTCCTATAGCATAACAATCAAAATGATTATTGCAATACTTGTTAATATTACCAAGATGATATACTAACCTTATAGGTTAGAGGTTCAGATTTTACATAATGTTGTAAACTCCATGTGGAGTATGCAATGAAGTGGATTTACTCACAGGTGGAGGAATATCCTGCCAACACTACAATTCCTTTTATATAAATTTTCTTCAGGGTCTAAAACGCTACTTGCACACATAGGTAAGTTATGTGAAGCCCGCAAATAAAAACTATATAAATCTACAAATGGAAATACAGACTTGAACCATACAAAAAAAAGTTGTTGAATTAGTGTAAAAATTCCTTTACTTCAGATAAAGATTCATTAGGCTCATCTGCCAAGAAATAGATATTAAGATACTCTCCCAAATTTCAGAATTCTAATGAGTTCATTTAAAATACAATGCTACTGCTATGGCCGGTTTGGCTCAGTGGATAGAGCATTGGCCTGTGGACTGAAGGGTCCCAGGTTCGATTTCAGTCAAGGGCATGTACCTTGGTTGCGGGCACATCCCCAGTGAGGGGTGTGCAGGAGGCGACTGATTGAAGTTTCTCTCTCATCGGTGTTTCTAACTCTCTATCCCTCTCCTTTCCTCTCTGTGAAAAATCAATAAAAAAAGAATGATTTAAAAAATAAAATAAAATACAATGCTACCTAGAGATTTTCCTCTTTGACCTATGCAAGTAAAGGATCCAATAATATGATTAAATGATGGTATATTGAACAATTAACATATGCATTGTCTTGAGCAAGAAACAAAGATAATAACTACTAAATCTGTCTTCTGGAAGTTTGTTACATAAGGTTGGAGAAAACTGCATAAATCACTCTGATATAGTAAACACTTTTAAGTGGTGAATAGAGATTTAGACAAAGACGGCTAAATTATAATTATAACCTTTAAGATACTTTGATGATATAGAGAAATATAGAAGTAATGGATTAATTTAGAACTGAACCTGTGAAGTAGTGATAAGAAGTCATATCATAGGGGGAATCAAGGCTATGATATAGGTTGTATTCAGAAAACAAAAGGTCTTGTGTCACCAAGGCTGAAAGTTAACCCTCAGTTATTAGAGAAGGTATTAGAGGAGGTTGGGGACTGCTTGCTTGTAATTGACACAGAGCTTCCTCAACATAAACATTGTTTATGAGGAGGTTCTGGGAAAGTAGGCAGAGTAAAGGTATATTTCAGTGTTTGGAACTCCTTCTGAAGAGATTGGGGAACACTCAGAGTTTTATTAAACAGGGCAATGCCATAACCACCCATGTAGTTTAGAGCCAAGGTCTTGATAAAGCAGATTAGAAGATTTAGAGAATTAGAGACAAGAAGTTCACTTATAAAAGAACTGAAATCATTTTGAGGTACCTGGAGGCAGGGCAGTGGCACTAGTAGCAGAATACTCAGAAAGTAACACCTTGTGCCACTAACTGCTCTATGGAAATAACAGAGCTGGGCTGTTGAAGAGAAGGGTAAGTTCAAGTTAAGAAACATTGAGAATGTAGAGCAGATAGGCTTTGGGAAATTTAGGTCTAAAGATTAGGAAGTTTGCAATGCTACAGACAATAGATTTGCTTCTCCAAAGTACATAAATGGTCGCTAAAAATCATAGCTGTATACTCATTGTTTTGACTGGGATGGGACAGAGTTGTTCAGATAAAATGCCAAAGAAGAAAATTTGAGGAACATATTTAAGGCACAAAATCAGAGCCAGCTAGCCAGCTACATAGATCGCTTATTTCACAGAATCCAAAAGAGGAGACTATTTACAATTGCACAGGGTCACACCACCTCATTTATGTTTTGATGAAATTTAAACTTCATTTTTGCCCTGGCCTTGTTCAGTGGTTAGAGCACCAGCCTATGGAACGAAGGGTTATGGGTTTGATTCCCAGTCAAGGGCACGTGGTTGCAAGATCAATCCCTAACCCCAGTCCTGGTGTGTGTGGAAGGCAACTTCAGTGGAGCCTTGACTTACAAGTTTAATTCGTTCCGTGATGGAGCTCATAACTCAAATTACTCGTATGTCAAATCAAAAAGTGAACGAGTGAGACACGTGATGCTGGGTTAACATTGTGGCATTCACTGTGACGTTCATTGCGCCAACTAGCAGTGGGTATCTGAAGCTGGCTCGTAACTCAAATTTTAGCTCGCAACTGAAAGCAAAAAATCAGCGGAGAGACGGCTCGTATCTCGAAAAACTCCTTAGTCGGGACACTCGTAAGTCAAGGCCCCACTGTAATCAACCTGTCTCTCTCATATTGATGTTTCCCTCTCTCTCCCCCTCTTTTCCACTCTCTCTTAAATAATCAAGGGAAAAATATCCTTGGGTGAGGATTAAAAAAAGAAAAAAATTAAACTGCATTTTGGGGGCTATTTTGCTACTATGATGTGGTCATTAGATCATTAATATAGCATTAGCAACCCAGAATTTAAAGAGAAAGACATTTAGATAAGAAGAACAGGTCTACAGTAATAGTACAGAGTGTAAAAGGTCTTTAAGGGATACTAAAAAAGTGCATTAAAATGCATTGCCTCTGCCTCTGTGAGCCCAAATCCAGAATTGTGCATGATAGCATATTCTGAAATATGTTTTCACAGCCCTGTCTCTCACCAGACAGACAAAAGCTGGCATATCCACTAACCCCCAATATGATATATCTGGGATTGGTTACAAGCATCAGTATCCTGCTCTTGCTCCTTTAAAGAGCAGTACTGAAAAAGCAACAGGGAGAGGCCCTGTCCTGTAGAGGCACAGCCATCAAAGATGAGCTGCAGGGCTAGGTGAGAAGTTATCAGAAATCCAGGAGGATGTGCCTATTAAACTGATCACTCTTGGTTGGTGTAACGAAAGCCTATCTGGAGTAGCTGAATGTTGTGTTAATTCTGCTGTTTGTTTATCCTATCTAATAATAGACAAACATGGTAACTGACCATACCTTCGCTATGCCTCCCATTGGCTAATCAGTGTGATATGCAAATTAACCACCAACAAAGATGGCAACTAATTTTCATACTGCAGCAGGGCGGGACAGCGGAATCGCCAGTGCAAGAGCCTCCATCCAGGCCCCCGTGTTCGACCCCAGAAGCCGCAGGTCTGCTGCCAGTGATTGGATCTGATCCCAGCCGCAGGCCAGCCCCAGAAGCCCCAGAAGCCACCCAGAAGCTGCCCAGAAGCCGGTGATCGGGGGGAGATGGGGGTCCCCTGCCCAGGCCTGACGCTTCTGATGGAGGCGTCAGGCCTGGGCAAGGGGCTGATCTGGCGATTGGAGAGTGATGGGGGTCGATGCCTCTGGCCAATGCGTCAGGTCTGGGTGAGGGCGGAGCCGGTGATCTGGGGGAGATGGGGGTCCCCTGCCCAGGCCTGACACCTCTAGCAGAGGCGTCAGGCCTGGGCAAGGGGCCGATCCGACGATTGGAGGGTGATGGAGGTCGACACCTCTGGCCGAGGTGTCAGGCCTGGGCTGGGGGGAGGAGCCGGTGATGGGGGAAGATGGGGGTCCCCTGCCCAGGCCTGACGCCTGGGCCAGAGGAATCAGGCCTGGGCCAGGGGGGCCAAGCCGGCGATTGGTGTGAAATACAGAGGAAACACCTTTTCTGACCGCTCATTGGCTAAGCTCCCTGTATGCCATTGGTAATATTCTTAGTAACTTGGGTAATAAGAATCCAAAAAGGTGATCTAGGGTTTTTCACCACACTCCTGTCAAAAAAAAAACAATGAAGGTACGCTGCTGGAGGGCTAAGAAATTCATATCCTGCCATAGCTGGTTTGGCTCAGTGGATAATGCCTTGGCCTGCTGATGGCAGGGTCTGGGTTCAATTCTGACCAAGGGCATGTACCTAGGTTGCAGGCTCCTCCCTGGCCAGGACGCAGGTCAGGGCTCATGCAGGAGGCAACCAATCAAAGTGTTCCTCTCACTTTGATGTTTCTCTCTGTCTTTCCCTTTCTCTTCCACATTCTCTAAAAATTAATGGAAACATATCCTCAGGTGAGGATAAAAAAATAATAAAGAAATTATTATTATATGAAAGACACATCTTGAAAATGCCTAAAGAAAGTTGTCAGTTTTTCATGGTGAAGGGACTGGAGTCCGTGTTGACGAAAAGACCTTGCTGGCTGCGGTGACTGGCAGTGGCTACAGCAGTGGGGTGATGGGGCTGGTGCCTTCCCCTGATCATCCCGGTTACCTCCCACAAAGGGAGGCCAGACTGCGGCTTAGGCCCGCTCCCCTAGGGGAGCAGGGAGCGGGCCTAAGTCATCACTAGGACATCCCCTGAGGGCTCCCAGTATGTGAGAGGGGGCACGCTGGGCTGAGGGACACTCCCCCCCAGTGCATGAATTTCATGCACCGGGCCCCTAGTTGTTGAATAAAAATAAAAGCATTGAGTAAATAAAAAGAAAACATAAAACAATCCTTTAAATTCTATAGAGTTTTCTACAGCAACTTAAAATACTTAACTTTCCTTAATTACATATTTGTGTTCTGCATTACCTGTTCAACATTTACCATGCTAACATAAAACAACAACTAATAAATTAGACTAAATTTTTTCTTAATGGGATGATCAACTAAGCTTCTACTATTTTATTTCTTTTTTGAATATAAAATGACAATAATAGTGTATCTACACTTCTGTCAAATTTCATGGATGTTATTTATTCTTTAACTCCTTTCAAGCTGGCTTTTACCACCACCATTCCAATTTTGAATGACCCTTTAAACAGTAATCATCAGCAACTTGCCATATGCAAATTCCTTTTGTCTCTAAACATCTTCCCTAAAATATACAAAATATTTTGTACATTTTATGACCACCTCCTTCAAAAGTTACTTGGGCACTATGCTCTCCTGCTTCTTCCATTATCTCTATACAGAATCATTCCACTCAAGCTTCTATCTCCTCCACAACCATTTTTCTTATCATAGTTCTAAGACAGAGTTATACATAGATGTTTAAAGAAAGACATCTTTAGGTCCTGTCCATTAAAAGGCGATGGTGTAATATGGGTTGAGATACTAGTATATATGGAAGCCACTACTAGTATATTTTAGGACAGTCATTCTCAACCCTAGCTGCATGTTAGAACCAATTTGGTAACTTTATTTTTATTTTTTTCATTGAGTATATCGGGGTAACATTGGTCAATAAAATTATATAGGTTGCAGGTGTACAATCCTATAATACATAATCTGTATATTGTATTGTGTGTTCACTACACCATGCCAAGTCTCCTTCCATCACCATTTATCCCCCCTTTATCCTCTTCTACCTCCCCATCCCTCTTTCCCTCTGGTAATCACCATATTGTTGTCTATATATATGAGTTTAGTGTTTTTTGGTTAATCCTTTTACCTTTTTCACCCGGCCGGTAACCCCCTTCCCTCTGACATCTGTCAGTCTGTTCTCTGTATCTATAAGTAGTTTTAAAATGACCAATTCCTGACCCGACTCAAGATAGATTGTAAAGCTCATCTGTGAGGCATGTGGACATTTCATATTTTTGAAAAGCTCTCCATATGTTTCAAATGTGCAGTCAGAGTTGAGAACCAGTGATTTTAAGGGGTAAGATTCTAACGTAAAATCATATACTGATTGTTATGTGTTAATTGGGGTTAATATCTCTTCCTGGAGGCACAAGGTAACACTTTAGAAAGTGACTAAACCTTGAAGTCTCTGTTTAATTCAAGAAAGGATAGGATTAAAAAAATAAGTTTATTTTGAGTTTGGCAAGGATTCATAATTATAATCTTTAAGATACTTTAATGATGTAAAAAAATATAGAAGTAATGGATTAATTTAGAACTGAACCTGTGAAATAGTGAGCAGAGATGCCCCCTGAGAATGAGTGGGGGTGGGAAGTGTGAAGAGAAGGATTTTCCTGATCTCCAAATATTTCCAAATCCTCAGTCCCAACATGCATGCTGACCTTATTTTAACAAGGCAGTATGCTTTAGTGACTAGAATCAAGCTAAAAAACACGAATACAGAACCCACACACATGTCTTGGATTCAGTCTTAGCTCTACTTATTTGCTATGTGATTTTAGGCAACTTAATTCACGTGCTTGTTCTGAATTTTATTATCTGTGAAATCAAAACGACTGTACCTAAGATCATTACCATGCCTGAATAAGATAATCCATATAAAATTACTTGTACATATTAGAAACTCAATATAGAGTTATCTTTTGGGTCATTTGTTTCCCACTAGAAAGTAATCACTTTGCCGATTTAATTCCCTAGTGATTTTGTGTGTGTTTTTTGGTAGCATAAACTGTACATTTCCATCTCCTCAATTTTATGTATTTTATTTCCACCTCCTTCTTCTCTAAATGACCTTCTTCTAATCACCGCATAAGAGTTTTTTTTTGTATCTCCAAAGACCCAAATGCAGTGTTACCTTCCCTGATTGTGCTAAAATTTCTGGTTTTGATAAAGGTAGACATACAAATTCAAAAAACGTTATTTTTCTCATAGTACCCATTTGGTAAATTTCCTTAATGAATAAAATGTTAACTTGATGTACTCATGCTTGACTATCCTAAAACTACCAAATAGGTGTGTATAAAACTATGGACTGTAAAATATTTGGTTAAAATATTTCATAAAAGATAAAATAATACTACATAATTTTGCTGCAGCAGCTCACAAGGGGAAATAAAAACAACAAAAAAAAAGTGAACAATGACCATACATCATCAAACTCACCACAGTAAATATAACTCATCATTTTTTTCATTTTAAAGTTCAGATTTATTTTAAAAGGGGCAGCAAAGGAAATTGGATTTAAAACATGCCTTCACAACCCACTCACCCAATATTGTAAACTCTAACTGACTAATTAGGTCCACTTGCTTTATGAGGCATGGCATAATTTTAATAGCATATCCAGAAAAAAAAACAAGAGAAGTTGAAAAATATTTTTTAGTTAAGAAACTTGGCAACCTGTCTCACTGCTACTGAGAATATATTTTAGTATCTTTTCTGAACATGAAAGTCTGGAAAGACAAAAAGAATTAAGATGCATACAAAAGGTTTTCAAAACAAAGCTTTAAATAATTTGCATATCAGCGCAGCAATGAAAGCATATCCTTGACTGCTAATTTAAATAATCAAACATATACAGCATGATAAAAAAGGAATGGTGAACCCTAAGGGACATATAATGCAGCATAAAATTTAAAGGAGGTTGACCTGACTGACATTAAATTTGATTAACAAGAAGCTTCTCTCTAAAGAGCACCTGCCTTTCAATCCTACCTAACAACTTACAGGTCAAATAAATTCACTATAGTATTAATAAGTAGAAGGCGTCCATGACAGGGAGAATCCACCATCGCTCAAACAGTCCCCAAGCCCATCTATTTATTTTAATTGAATTAAAACCTAAAAGACTATGATCAATGTGCAGATTTCATACCATTGGTATTTAATGTTAAATTACTAAGTATTTTACTTAGCGTTAAAATTAGTATAAATTTTGTTGGTGATGGGATGTTACAGATGTTGGGCAAATCAATGAATGAGATGAGGATGAGATTTAGATTCTAATTCAGTCTCTTTTTTAATCTTTAGAAATATAGATAATAGAACATTCTATTCTACATGTATTCTCAAAGCAATATTTAAAATTTTAAAATACATATATTTTATTTAAAATATACATTATATAGATATACAATCATAAGGTATACATAGATTTCTAAAAATGTTCATTTTCTCACATAGTAATGTAATACCCATTTTATAAATTTTTATTGCATATATGCTAAATATCTTATTTATTCTTCTCTATCCTAAAACCATAGAATACATGTGTGTAAAACAATGGACTGTGGAATATTTGTATAATTAAAGATTTCAAAGAAGACATACATATACATAATATTTATTATGAGATATAAGTAATACATATATATATACATAATCTGTATTATGTATTTTATATTATTAGCGTATACAGTGTGTGGTAAAAGGTTTAATGTTGTTAATACATGAAACAGAGTTTATTCTTATATTATTATTTATTAATCATTGTATTATTGTCCATGCAAACAATTGTAAACCCAGGATCTTCTCACCCTGTATTATGCACACGACTAGAGGCCCGGTGCATGAAATTTGTGCATGGGGGTCCCTCAGCCCATACTGCACCCTCTTGCAATCTGGGACCTCTTGGGGGATGTCCAACTGCCAGATCAGTCCTAAACCAGCAGTCGGACATCCCTCTCGCAATCCGGGACTGCTGACTCCTAACTGCTTGCCTGCCTGCCTGATCGCCCCTAACCACCTCTGCCTTGGCCCCCGCCACCACAGCTTTGTCTGGAAGGTTGTTCGGATGTCCAGTCTAATTAGTATATTATGCTTTTATTATTATAGATGTATAATACATAATACACACACACTGTACAGTGTGTGTACGAGAGAGAGAGAGAGAGAGAGATAGATAGAGAGAGAGAGAGAGAGAGAGAGATAAAGAGAGACAGAGACCTTGTATAGAATCTGAGTCACCAGTTTGAGAATCATTATTTCAACCACAGATGATATTGGCATAGGGGAGAAAGAATGGGGTTTGGGCTGTCTGTATCAGTATGGAAATGTTCTCTGCTATGGGCCCAGCGAATCTTCACTTCGAGCATTGTGTGGCGACACCAGAACACATGGGAGCTCAGAGAAGGGGCGAGGTGTTGGGAAGAGCACAGTTAGCACTGCCTGAGAACACATGGCAGAGAATTCGGGAACACCCAGGAGAACTAAGCGGAGTAGGGGGAAGGCCATGGAAGAGGGCGTTGAAGCCCATTAGTTATGATGATCAGGAATACTGAGCTGCCAAAATCTGTAAGTTATTTTTAACCATCGACTGATGTGTGCAGGAAACATATGAATTGCTTTAGCGACCAAGTCCCTAAAGGAATATGTGAAAATCCTGGATGGGACTGCATTAAAGTAAAACTGCTTCAAACAGAAAAAAACAACAACAACATCTGGATTGGATTAGAACAGACACTATTCCCTGAGCTACTTGGATGAAGAATTAACATCATTATCTTAGTGATGAGAACCTTGAAATCAATATTACAACGCAGAACCCACCTGCTTTGTGTTCCCTGCGAGTTGGTCTAAATTATATAAATATAGTAAGCCTTCCAAAGTCCGTTTTCTTTCCTTCCTTCCTCCCTCCCTCCCTCCCTCCCTCCCTCCCTTCCTTCCTTCCTTCCTTCCTTCCTTCCTTCCTTCCTTCCTTCTTCCCTTCCTTTTTCTTGCTTACTTCTTTTTTTGTTTTGTTCCTGTTTCTTTGCTTGTTTTAATAATGTAAAAATGTTTTAGTCCACATACTTCCACAGTTAAGATAGTTTTGCCTCTGTGGACTATACTTTAACAAATTGATGTGTAAAATGTGTAAAATAAAACTTATCCATAAGCTGTTTCTACTTTGATTCTTTTACAGATTTCACCAAATTTAAATTTAGCCAGTAAGTTTCATTAAAAAAATTTATCTACACTTTGAAATGGCGATGTTAGAATAAAAAATAAATATAAAATATTATTTAAGCTCTCATAATTTAATTAGTTCAGATTCTCTCTTGCTTTTCTAAATATAAATTTAAATATTTGTTTTGTTTGCAAGCTTTGTTTTCATTAATGGGGATTATATAATATTAAAATGTATATAGTCATCTTTTGGCATATCCTCTATGGAATAATAATTAAGTTTTAGAGAAGGTTAATTACAAAAAATATCCTGGTATTGAGGTCATTCCCAAAGACTTGTGAGACTTCATATTTAAAGTTGATTTTGATATCATACCTCTTGTACACCAAGAGGGTACAAACACATTACTCATATGATGAAGCTTTCTGGTCATTTTAACACCAAGAAGATAAATAACCATACACATATTTATTTAATTTTTATTATCTTGTATATGCTATTTAGGTTTCTATATATTATTTTATATTTTTTATTTTATTTTTTCTATCACCATTTATCTCCCCTATACCCTCTTCCCCCTGCAATCACTTTTATATATTTATGTTTACATTTATAATATATGCATTATATAATTATAAAGTATAAATGTAATAATTGTAATATAATTATAATATTTGTTCAATAATGTTATATAATATGTTATTATATTATATATTATTTCTAGCATATTAATTTTGGCTTTGACCCAAGGAAGACACATTATGTCCATCAGTTACTAAGATTGTTCACTTGTTTTGTTGTTTTCTTTTATTTTTTTATCTTTGGAGTTCAAAGTCTTCCACAGAATCTTGTATGTCCAGGGGCCGTCACCAATATTTCATCTGAGGACTTCCTGCAATCAACTTTAAAATTATTTAAGATGGCATAGGCAGTAATCAACCAAAGAACAAATTGCCCCCCAAAATTGTATGTTCTTACACATGTTACAGCACATGTATAATTGAATGTTGAACCTGCAAATGTCCATCATATAGAACCTTCTTTCTGACCACTCCCTCTACAACTTGCTTTTGGCTTTGTACTGAGGTTGCTCACTGTATTGCTGACACTTGTAACCAAATTTATGCAGATCCCATAAAACATTTTTAAGCATTACTACTATTCCTCAAAAATATCATGACAAAGTTCTCTAAAGTTTCCTGATGTTGCTTGACTCAATCCTGCTTTCAGGGCCTGATTTTTGTACAAGTTGCTTATTCAGAAAGATACCCCAGGAAGAGTGTTATAGGGACTAGGAAGACCTAAGCAGGAAGGAGTAAACTCTACATATGGTTGCATTATCAAACTACATTCTGCTCTGGGTACTTGGGCTTCATTCTACCAGGAATGACTGAACTGTCCACTTGAGAATAAATATAGTGAGGCCAAAAGGCTGGAAGGTGGGACAATTGGCCATTTCATGCAATCCCTTTACTCTAGAAACTTCTTTGGAAAGAAAAGTTTGTATATGCAGACTTACTGTCATGACTCAACACATTCTGTTGATAGCTACCTCTGCTTAGTAGAAGACATTGCTGATATTTCATCTATGATTCTTTTATCAATAACAAGTATCTTTTTACTTCAGGGGTAAGATAAGTTTTATCTCCAACAGATAAAATGTATGTTAAAAAAAGTAGAACATGTTAAAAATGTGATGTGATCTGGGAATAGTGTCTTTATCACAACGGGGGACTTGAATTGCAGTCCTTACGCAGCACAACATACCACAAGTTCTTGATTCTTATCCTAATTCTGTTTTGATTCTATTTGTTGCCTCATAGGGACAGTTTGACAACTTTTTAAGGCTATTACAATGTCAAAACTGTAGCTTTCTAGAATACATCTGTCTTTGATCCTACCCCATAATAACACAACTGGGACCTCTTTTGAATGTTACTGACAGTTTGAGATATCTGGCATATTATTTTGGAAATGTCTGCTAATTTGTGTCACCAAAATTACTGATTTGAGACTGAAGATTTTCCCACAGGCATGCATAATTAACTTTTTATCAATTACTTATTGAATTTGTAGATTGAACTTGTTTTTCCTAACACATTCTGAGCCATACTATTGACAATTAATCTATTCCCTTTAAAATGTATCACAGTGGTATAGAAACATTGTGGTTTAAGAATAATATATCTTTGACTTTAATTTTCAGAGTTAGCAAAATAAAGTTTTACATAAAAGATTGATATTGAGTTTAGATCATTTATATCAATTTATATTTGCCTGCTATATCTAGGCAATAAGTTAAGACATGATAACTTAAATTAAATGTTAAATAACATTTTCTTTCTTAAATAGATATTATTTTAAACTTATTTGTATATGTGAATCTTCTAGGTAGGATCTTCACAAATGGCTTTATGAGCATATTGACTGAATGTTAGACTTGTGTTGAAACCTAGCCTTCTCTTTCTTGACACAAGGTATATCATTATAAAAAAAATAGATCTTTATTGATTTTAGAGAGAGAGGAAGGGAGAGGGACAGAGAGATAGAAACATTGATAAGCTGCCTCTTGCATGCCTCCTACTGGGGGTTGAGCCTGCAACTCAGGTATGTGCCCCAACCAGGAATCATGGGTTCATGGGTTGATGCTCAACCATTGAGACACACCAGCCAGGCAAGGCATAGCAATTTTTGATACATTAGTCTATCAAACAATCTGAATGTCATGATATAGCCTACACCACATGGGATTTGTGAGGATCAAATAAGGTATTACTTTCAAAGTATGCAACAAAAATGATAATGACTATAATACTTTTAATATGCCATTTAAGCTATTGTGGAATAAAAAAAATTAGACACAGTATCAGGGTTTTAAGCTAATGCACTGATAGCTAGATAATTCTGTCCAAACGTCAATGAAAGGAAGATGAGTATAAATAACTTCAATAAGATATAGATTAAATGCTAAGGGTAGTTCAAAGTAGAGAGTTAGAGCTTCCACGTAGCTCAATGCCTCTATGATGCTATGTCGGATTAGATCAGGGAATAGTTACAGCATGCTGGGAGGAAGCATGACACTGTGTTTTTAGGAAATGATTCATGAAGTTGATTATATTATAGTAAGATATTAAAATATAGAAATAATTTGAGCTCTTCTTTTTTTCCAAAGTTCCCAAAATTTTGTAGGGAAAATGGGCTGTTTGATGCAATTTTACAAGGTATAGACATAGATAAAAATATAGACATTGAAAAAGATATTGATATAATTTAGATATACATATTTTATCATACTGTATACTCTTTGAATTCTATGATATACATTTATATCATAATTTCATAAGTTTTAAAACAGATAGCATTTTTAAATGTGTGCATTGATAACATAACAACAAAACAAAGTTGAAGAGGTACTGCCTCTATGGCTCTATGATAATATAATATGTTATTTTCTGGAACTAGAAAAATATGTGTATCTGCTATAAGTATTTATTTTTATGTTACTGCTTTCAGTCTCAATACTTGAACATTTTTAAAGCACCTTTTGTCAGAAAATATTTTGAAAATTAATCAGCATTAATGTTAATTATGTGGAAAATAAAATTAATTTCCAATATGTCAGTAATTTTCTAGTCACTTTCTATAGTGAATCAGTATTAACACCACATTTAAAGCATTTAATAATAATATAAATTGGTAATAATTTTGAAGCTATATTATTTTTGTGCTCTTTGTGCCATTTTATATACTGTTTAATAAATAGTAAGCTTGATAAAATTGTAGATACATGTTACATATTTTGAAATAAAAGATATATTAATTGGGAACATATGTCATAAATATGTGGTTCCATAAGTGGTACATTTTCTCATGAGTCCTGGGTTGCAAAAACTACAGCATTATTTGATGTATTTTGTTAGCTTCTATTGCAATTTAGTACATTCAGTCCATATCCTTTGAAAAAAATTGAATTTTCAACTGAAACTTTCTTGTGGAGTTAGAAAATAAAACAATTCTATAGTCCAAGACAGTCAAACTTATAGTCTGGCTCGATCCCAGCACCTAAAATTGTGTCATCTAATTATAAAAGAATTTTTTTTCTTTCTTACATGATTCTCTTGTCTTTTTCTGGTGAAACAAAAATAATGTTCCTTCTATTTTTCTTCCAGTAATAAAACATATTCCTCAAGGAAATTAAAATGATTTGCAATTGCTACATGCAAAACTAAAATTACACTAGAAATGTTCTCATCTTGGTTTTATTCAGTCAACTTTCTTCAGTAAAGATATCCATATTTGAAGAATGGGATAGCCAACCATTTTATTCTTAAAATAATCAAGTCTTTGGAATGTGTCCTTATCTCAAAAAGTGAACAATATAAATTTATAAAAGCAAGTTTAAAAACAAAAGTAAAATTACATCGACAGCTCATTAAAACCCATTAAGCACCACAGGATTCATTAAGTAACAACTAATGACCCAATAATTAGTATCTTGGTCTATGCTAATTATATAACCTTAAACAAAATGGAAAGGAAGAAGAATTATACCAATCTCGCCATGGACATGTCCATATTAGTATTCATATTGTATATGATCATCACTACTGTCAATTTTGTTATGATCTTAACATAAAACACTTCATTTACTTTAGCAAACTGTAAATGTATGTATGCACTTATGTAAGAAAGAAATTATATCAACATACATTTGGGGAAATTAAAATTTGATATACAAGTCAGTATAAGCTCCAAAAATATAGCCACTCATCAAATTTTCACAAGATATAGACCAGACACTGAGTGTCTAAAATAGTTTTTAATTATTTAAAAACTTAAGAATCAAACTTTATTCTTTTAAAAATAATCATTTCTAAATTCGTTATCAAACGTTATCAAACAAAAAGCAATGCCATATTTATAGGTCCCTCTCTCTCTCTCTCTCTCTCTATATATATATATATATATATATAGTTTTTTTACCTGTGCCCAGGCCACCCAAGAAAAATAACATCAGATTTTTACTTCAGACTTTTTACATACACAGTGTGGTGTGCTTTCCTAAATGTCTACAAGTAAAGAGAAAACTAATGTCTTTCCTCTGATTCTCGAAAATAGTCTAAATTAAAATGAGGTATTTTACATGATAAACAGAAGATTAAAAACATTAAATACATTTAACATTTCACTGGTGGCTTTATATGAATGAAGTCATTTCAGGTCATCCTGATGACAGAGTGACTGAAGGTTTTAGCTAAAGGTTTCTTCCTCTGCTAGCTTCATAGTGAATAATGACTTTGCTCAGGTTGCCTAGGCAATTATCTAGCATTTTGGCTTATTGACTGTGAACTGGTCAAAAAGCCAATTTAATAAACTACAAAAATGCCTTTGGCTAAATTATGGCCTTCGATGAAGGCAGTGAGAACTACTCAAGTGTATCTGATAACAGCCCTTGGTTCACAGAGCTTCCTTCATTCCCAGTCCAAGGCACATGCCCTCTGGTCAGGAGCTTCAGGACAGTCAAAAACAAAACCTTCACTTCAAAAAAGGTTGATATTTAGAGTAAGGGTGAAAGCATTGCAAGTACAATTATTTTTTTAGCCTTAAAAAAATAAACTAAAGAAGCCATTTAAAAACAAGCCATTTTTTTCAGCACACAATTACATAATGGTACATAATATTATCTATCTATCTATCTCTACATATATCTACATATATATATAATATATCTATCAATATAATCTATACATACATATATCTATATGTATATATCTATATCTACCTATATATCTATCTATTTCTATATCTATATATCTATATATCTATAATTTTACTAAAGTAAATCTGCTAGGTTTAGATGCTTTTCTGAGTCTTTACTGTATAAAAATACACTCCTATTAGTAGTATCTTAAAATGGCAATGATTTGTAACCTCAACATTTATCACATTTCTGGGTGTTTCCGTGCCGTTTTCACTTGACCTTACACATGCAGTTGCAAGGCGACTGGGCTGAAACCCAATGTGCCTTTCTCTATCTGGCAGTCAGAGTAGGCAATTGCCTGGCAGTCTTTGGTTCTCTTCCACGTGGCCTCTCATCCTCCAGGAGGCTAGCCCTGTTTTCTCCACTGGCTGTCTAAGGGTAGGGTTCCAAGAAAGGGCATGTGAAAAACTGCAAAGCTTCTTGATCCACGGGCTCTGTCATGTTCTGTGGGTAATTACACAGTTATTTGTCCAGGCCAGATTCAAGGAAAAGAGAAATGCATCTCATCTTTCATGGAAGGAGCAGAAAAATTCCCTTGTAATTGTACCCACTTTGAAAATATCATTGTCTGCCTAAATTTTCTCATAAACTAAGAGATAAACACACCTAATATTGTCCCAAGTATTAGTCCCATTTCCACAATGCTCACAATATTGACTGATATCCATTATGTCTTGGAAATATTTCACTTAATTGCAGAACGTTTGAGGCTTTGGGATATATAAGTATATTATTTGAATATAAAAACTGAAGAATGATTCTTATATTGGCATTTGATCTTCCTGTAGCACTTCAAACAAGGCAATCATTTAGTTAGTTAATTCATTATGTCATGAACACTGACTGTGGCCACAAATAAATGAAAATGCATACGGACATCAGTAGTTATTTAGTAGCCTCATTATCAAAGTTGTATGTTACCGAATGTGATTAAGGTTCCTGATGCTAAAAATTCATAATATGACAACGTAAAGAGTGATTGATATATTTGTCATTTATGATTTATTTATTTATTTATTTACTTACTTACTTACTTATTATACCTTTGCTCTATTCTTCCCAACGCATCATCTGCAATATAACATTTTACTATATCTAAGTTGCTTGTCCAGAAAAACAGCAGATTTACTTTAGTTAAAATTGGTCCAATTGAAAACAATCATTCTAGAAAGTCAGTAAATAGTATGCATTGCTCTTTTGACTTGCTATATTTGATTGGCTTGCATGAATTTTTCCAGGCTATTGCTGTAGGGAGATCATTAATGAGTAACTTATCAAAGAAATTGAAGGGAGTCCAAGGCCCTTAGAGGAAGGCCAGCAAGAGTCATCTACAAGTTTATAGAAGATCTGAGGAGGTATAAATACAGTTTTATCTGGTGCATTGAAAAAGGTAGAGGTGGTACTTATCTCAGAATATGCTAAAGCAGTATGATCCTTTGAGGTTAGGCAGATTTGGGGGGGAAATTATGTTTTGCAATATAAGATAATGTGTGTGTGTGGGTGTGTGTGTGTGTGTGTGTGTGTGTGTCAATCTGGTTGACTCTCTTATTAGTCATCTTCCAATATTTAAAATTGGTTATTGCACACATGCACACATACACACACTAGCTCATGTCTTTGGCAAATGTTTGGTGAATGCACTTCCCTCCCTTGTTTTCCCTCTCATTCTTTTCTTACTTTGCTTTCTCCCTCCCCATGGTACGTTCTTTAGCATTTTCTTTACATTTTTATGCTGGGTCTCCCAAACTTGTAGTACGGAGGTATTGACAATTTGGGACAGATAATTTTTTTTGTTTTATGGGGGTCTTTCCTGTGCATTATGGGACGTTTAGCAGCATCCTTGGTCTCTGCCTATTAGATACCAGTAGCACCCATTTCCAGTTAGAGCAAACAAACATGTGTCCAGATGTTGTCAAACGTCCCAAAATTTTCTAAATCTGAGAATAACTGCTTTATGGCTCAGTGTTAGTTGCTTCACCAAGTGATAAAATAAAGTCGTCTTCATGGCAAAACAAACAAACAAACAAACGAAGGTAAGTAGAACATGGAGCAGAGAAAGGTTGGTGTACAGTTATCTTACTACTTGGAATGTATAGCTGAAGGTTATTTTTTATGTTTAGACAAAGAAACAATGGAAGACATAAAGCATCGCCTTGCCTCAATACAATCAGTGCCTTCCTCCATTCTGACTTTGGGTGGAAAATACTAAGAATGTGCACAAACCAAGGAAAGTCAATCAAATACACAACTGTTGATTGTTCTCAGGAAAGAGAAAGAGAGAGCCTTTGAAAAATAGTAGAGCAAAAACACACACAAATGAATATGGTATTTACCCTTTATCCTTCCTGCTTACCCTATGGCATCCTTCTATACCAAAGTTACCAGCACAACTCAAAAATCAACAAAGCATCCTAAGGGCCATGTGATTCTGAGAATGTTTCTGCTCTCTCAACAAGATCCATTAAATTTCACTTCACTTCAGAAGTCATTTGTGGCAACATTTACACCTACAAATATTTGTTAAATATGTATTAGACACCATTGGAATATGTAAACTACAAATTTATTCTCTTTAGTCACTTTCTGAGATATCCCTATACATTTTGAATAAAATATATCCTAGTTGTTTTTTTTTATGAAAAACCTTTACATTATGTCCCTTCCGTAGGAAAGACAGATTGTCTAACTTCACCAAACATTGTATGAGAAATTTCATTCCATGTATTAAAGGTCCTGCATAAATCAATGGGAAATATACATCTAGCTCAAAAGAATTAAATCATCTCACACAGTGAAGAGTGGATGTATTGAGATTTATGTTTAGGTTATAAAATTCAAATTTCCTTATTTAATTTGAGGATTGGTAATTAAGACTTTATACAGTTAAACACACAATGTGTGTGTTTGTATGTAGTGTGCATACATTTATACGTATATATTTTTATATATTATTACTGTTCAAACTTAATGAAAAAAGCAAATCTATCTATATATATATAAAAGCCAAGTGACCAGAACACTGGAATCACCAGAATGACTGGAACGACTGGTCACTATAATGCGCAATGCCGCCAGCCAACCATCTGGGGGCGGGGCCAGCCAGCCAAATGCCCGATGGGCCCCCCATCCCAATTGGGGGCAGGCCGGCTGGCCAACCTCCCACATCCCCTCTTCCCTGCTAGCCCGGCCCACCCCATTGGGGTGAGCCAGCTGGACCCCACCTGTGCATGAATTAATGCACCGGGCCTCTAGTACTTAATAAAGTTACATAAATTTAGAATGCTTAACAAATATTGCAGTTTATTTGGAACTTTTCTCAGAATTAAATGAAAATGATTTCCCACCACTGTTTTGAAATACAGGGAAAATAAGATAATATCATTAGATGTGCTACTGCTGGGAGGCACATAGAGAACAGGAAAGCTTTCTTGGAGAACAGCATCCTAATTGAAATAGCCAAATAATAAATTATGGGTACACAATTAATAAGTTGTCATTTTTCTTTTCTGATACAACACCTCTTATATTAAAACTGCACAAACAGAATATTAAATGTAATAAATAGATTGCCTTTACAGTTGAAAAAAAAGTCTATATAGTTTTGCACTGTGGGTTTTTTGGGGTTTTTTTGTTTTGTTTTGTTTTTTAATGAACAGTGTAGCATTAGTGATCCTATCATTATCTCCACAGAACAGGTAAACAGATTGATGGAGGGTGATTTTTTTAAAAAAAGAAAAAAAACTTTTCTCAAACTTTTCTGGCAATGGTGGACTGAATAAGTCTTATATTTTCTACTGAATGCACCTGCCTTTTTCCACCAAAGAATTTTATATGTAGTGGTATAAAGCATTGTTTCACATTATTTCCTTCACTACAAGATACAAATTTCAGGTTTGATGCACATAGAATGATGACATATATTTGCTGAGATTTATATTCATTTAAAAATGTATCTGTCAACATCTGAGAATCATTTTGACTGTATATCAGGCTTGAGAGTTTGTATCATCTTTCATATAAAAAAGCCCATGGCAATATAAGACATCTAACATTTTATTAGGTTGAATACATTATGCTACCTCCCTTTGCTTCTGAAGTCTTAGATGATTTTTTAAAGCTTGTGTGTGTGTGTGTGTGTGTGTGTGTAATATCGATAGAAGAAAAATGAAGTAAGCAAAATTAAATTAAAGTATACTATAATTATCTAATTAGAGTAGATGATAAATTCATTTTTATTTGTAAAAAGTTGCAGCAATCATTAAGACTTGGTGTTTAATAGATTATCCTTATTTAAGATTATAGTAATTATGCCCTGGTTGGTGTTTCTTAGTGGTTAGAGCATCAACCATGCACCAAAGATTTGCAGATTCAATTCCTGGTCAAGGGTACTCTCTAGGTCACAGGTTCCTTCTAGCCCAGTCAGGGCAAGTGTGGAAGACAACTAAACAATTTGTCTCTCTCCTCTCTCTCTCTCTCTCTCTCTCTCTCTCTCTCTCTCTCTCTCCTCTTTTTCTCTTTCCCTCTCTATCGCTAACCCTTGGCATTTGTTAATTGGTTGATGATAGTCATTCTGACAAGTGTGAGGTGATATCTCATTGTCATTTTGATTTGCATTTCTCAGAGAAAAAAATGGCAGCCGAGTAAATCATTTTACTTTAAAACAAGCAAGTACAACACATTGAAGGGTGTATTATCATTGTTCCTATTTAACAGAGGATAGAAATAAAGTTCAAGAATTCAAGCAACTTTCCTAAAGTAATAAAACAACGAAGTGGGGATGCAGAATTTTAAACTCAGAATGATATCACATCCCAAACTCATAATTATGGTTCTACTAGAGGCCCAATGCACGAAATTTGTGACCAAAAGGCAGGGGGTCCCTCAGCCCAGCCTGAACTCTCTCCAATCCAGGACTCCTTGGGAGATAACCTGAAGTTGGACATCCTCTCTCAATCCAGGACCACTGGCTCCTAACCGCTCACCTACCTGCCTTCCTGATCACCCCTAACTGCCTCTGTCTGCCTTTCTGATCACCCCTAACCACTCTCCCCTGCAGGCCTGATTGCCCCTAACTCCCCTCCTATGCCAGCCTGATTGCCCCTAACTGCTTCCCTGCTGGCCTGATCATCCCTAACCGCCTCTGCCTCAGCCACCACAACCGTGGCTTTGTCCAGAAGGAGGACTGGACGACCAGAAGATGTCTGATCTGTCCATTCTAATTAGCATATTACCCTTTTATTAGTATAGATAACTGTCTGTAGTTAGTTTCCCAGTGTGTGTCTAAAATTATACTCTAATTCCATTGTTGTTTACTAATAAGTCAAGGTCATATTATACATTGTATTATTTACTTATTGAATGTATGTATAAACCCTTGATAAAAATACTATGCTGCATAAATTTCTTAACTCAGGTTGATACAGGATGACAACCTTCTCTGAACTGATAAGTACTTAGTAAAAATCCTGTGCATTTGCTTTCCTATAGTTCCATCTCATTTGTCATTCTTTTTTCATCTCAATTATTTTTCTCTAACATACCCAATTTTTACCTTGATAATGGCTTTCTTTGTCAGTGCATTTACACCATGCAGTGCATAAAATTTTATAATGAGTATGAAAATTTAAGAAGTTAAATATCTACTTAGGGGCATATATGAATTTATTTATATATAGTATATATATGAATATGTGTATATACATATATACACACATATTCACAAACTGCTATGACAGCTAAAATTACTGGGGGGTTTGACAGGGAGTTAGAAACATGCAGCAGACCTAATAAAGAACAGTTAAATACACCTAGAACAAGGAATGGCATTATGGAAGAAGTAAGATGGTAGGAATTTAGACAGACAAAAACTGGATTGAAGGTTAATGAGGCATATTTAGCAGCCCAGAAAAATGCAGAAGGTCATGACAAGAGATCGAGTGTTGAGAGAAGGACTTTTGAAAATAGAATAGGCTAGGTGACAAACAATTGGAAGTAAGGGACCTCTAAAAATTCAATTCTAGCCCAATTGATCAAGTATAGGTGGCAAGACAGAAATGAGTTAATCTGAAAGTCTTTAGATAGGTTTGGGGAAAATGATGTGTTTTATTTTTACCCAAATTGAATTTAGGTTGAAGAAACAGACAAGAGAGACGCTAAGTGATGGAGATATGTGTTTGTTATTCACCTACACGGGTTGCATTTAAAGCCATAGGAATGGACTAGAATGCTCAACAAATTACACTAGGTAAGGTGATCAAAAGGATATTTAGGGAAGAATATATAAGAAGTAAATAAGATATTACCAGTAGGGGATATATAGTTAAAATTTCAGATCTTATAATGATGTATTATCATAGGGGATAGGGAGAAAAACATTTCAATAAGAAAAGATGGTCCATGGCACCACATACAAATGATCTAGAAAGATGAGACTAAAGGGGAAATATAAGATTTTTGTGATTAGGTTGTTGGTAATGTTTGAGGGTATTTTCAATACAATTATAGGGCCAAATGCTGGAAGTATAGTGTTGGGTATCCTATGGGTTTAGGGTTTAAACCCAGCTGTTTGGCAACTGCCAGAGACAACCAGTTTTGAGTTAGGGCTTAGAATTTGCATTGCAAATAACCACCTGGTAATGATAGTTACCATTTGCCATTGCTTACACATTACACATAATAGATTGCCTTGGAAAGGCCAAGTATTCAACAGTTAGGCAGCTAAAACTCTGTCTGAATTTTTGTGCCAAGGGAAATAATGTGCCCATGTTTTCAATATGATTTTAAATTATAGAAATCTTCTTCCTATCAAATTTTTAAATATTTTTAACCTTAAACTTAAACATTTTTGAGAAATTTTCCAAATGTCTGTTAATGCCCTTTAATAAGAAATGTTGCTCTTAATCATTCAAGATAGGCTTTTCTTGCTAATCATCCTCTTGCCAAGAAATCCAAACACAATTAATTTTCCCTGAAAATCTCCCTCTCTGCTTTTACTTGTCAAATTTAACTCTGAAATGATTAACAGATGCCAATTATGGAAGTTCTTCCCAGATGAAATTTTGGATGCATTTAAAAATAAATGAGAAGAATTACTTCTCAACTTAGTAAAAACAAATACTGACACTTGTTTTCACATCTTTCATTAATTTAAGAGTCTTTTCATTAAGGATAGTAAGTAATGAAGCCAGTTCAGAGGACTGTGTAAGCCAAACACTGATCCATCCAATAGCCCATTTTATATTTTGATGATGTGATTGAACTTAAAAGTGAAAAAAAAGGAATATCTTGAGCTTTCATACCTCAGGATTTTACTGATAAATCTACAGGAGGTTGAGTGCTCCTCTGAAGCATTGATTCAAAACAACGTAGGTAATGAATAAAAAGGTCTAATCCAAAATGCTTATTTTCTCAATACCTATACCAAAGGCCTTTTCTGATTATCTTTAATAATCCCTTTATGTTAATTAACAGTACTTAGTCAGTTAATAATATGTACAATGAATCCAAAGAAGCCTAGCAGGATGCTGTAAGCAAGCTATTTTAAAGAAATGTAATAGTCTTCAATATTTTTGCTCTAAGAAGATTATTGGAGATTCTGTCATATATGATTTCCCTAGCAAGTTTAAGTAAATTTTATTCAGAGAGATGATAAACTCATATGTGTCAAACAGCCCCACTGAGAAACAAAGGAGATTTCCAGAATTCAACTTTATTATTACTTGGCTAGTGCTAGGAAAAGAAAAAATATATTAAAATGTTCTTTTATTTTATGACAATGTCAAACAATATGAAGAAAAACAATTTGATAGTTGACTGATAGAATCATATAGAAAGAACAAACTAAAACAGAACTTTAAAAATCAGAATTTTGATTATTTATATTTAGTTGTTGTCTTAATACAATGTTTAAAGACAAGAAGAAATAAGTTATGTTAATTTAGAACTAGGAGAAATACTTTTATATAAAATACTAGCTTTTTAGGTGAAAACATTGATTTATATAAATATAACTTATAAAGATATTAGTTAATTTATACAGATTATCAATTGGGAGGCCCAGAGAGCATTTAATTAACTTGACCTACTAATTTACTAGTTTTTTCCATAAAAATTTATTAGAATATTTCAGTTTTGGAAAGTTAAAAAAATACTGATTTATTTAACAAATATGTATTGAGGATTTTTAATATATAGGCACTTTGATATATGCAGAAGAGAAAATCAGGGTAAATGATTTTAGAGTAGTCTGGAGAAAAGACAACAGGAAGAAAGCAGGATAGAGTATAGTAAAACAACAATATAGCACATTGGGAGTGTAGAAAAAGAAAAGGTCTTCTTTTGAAAAACTAGACGTTATGGTTTCTCTGCACTTTCCCAAGAATACTTTCTTAAAGATTCCTCTCTCACTTACTGATTTTCTTCCTTGTTTTGGTCTTTGCAGATCTGTTCTATCAGTCAGGGCGTGGCTATGAAAGCAAAAATCAAAAGAGCAGCCTTGGGGCATGTAAGGCAACCCAAGTTTATTGACTACTCTAAGATGCTATTAAATAAAAGGAGAAGGTGATGTTTGGGAATCCAGAAGCTACCTTCACCAGTGGAAGATAGAGGATGGCCTTAGGGGGACCTGACCACAAACTTATGAGATGACACCAAACCCTGTAGAGAAGGGCAGACATTTCTGATTCTCTCTTTTTCTTATTCCCTGGCCTGGGAAAATAAAATCAATTAATGTCATTTGTGACAACTAAACCCAGGGAGAGATGAAGTCTGGAGGCAATTAGCAAAAAACCAAAAGCGTTTATATGATATCATTTAAGAGTGGGGGTGGGGGAGTGGGATGTTAGGCAAGATGGATAGCTCATTGCCAGAATGAGGAGAAGGAGAAAAAAAAAAACCAGCCAGATATTCTCATAAATTCTAGGAAAAAAAAAGTCACAACAGTATAAAAGGGGAACCTTGACCTTGACACCTATAGAAGGAAAACCTTGACACCTATAGAAGGAAAAAGTCTAAAATCCTTAAACCCCCACCAGGTGGGGCACTCAAAAAAACTGAGTTGCCTGTTTGTGCTTTATGCCAAGTGTCTTTCTTCTTTCCTTCCTCCCTCCCTTCCTTCCTTCCTTCCTTCCTTCCTTCCTTCCTTCCTTCCTTCCTTCCTTCATCTTTCCCTTTCTTTCTTTCTTTCTTTCTTTCTTTCTTTCTTTCTTTCTTTCTTTCTTTCTTTCTTTCTTTCTTTCTTTCTTCTTTTTTTTTTGAGTTTTTATTGATTTCAGAGAGGAAGGGAGAGGGAAAGATAGAAACATCAGTGATGAGAGAAAATAATTGATTGGCTGCCAATTGCATGACCCACACTGGGGATTGAGCCCACAATCCTGGGCATGTGCCCTGACTGGTAATCGAACTGTGACCTCCTTGTTCATAGGTCAATGCTCAACTACTGAGCCACACCAGCTGGGCCAAGTGTATTCTTAATAAATGTGCTTTACTTTGTTTCAACACTGCTTTCTGTCACTCCTCTGAATTCTTTCTCATGACCATGACAAGAGCTGAGAAGGGGAGAGCTCTCTTGGACTTGGGTGGATCTCTGATAACAGTAGTACATTTATGTTTAATTGTAGTTCCTTTCCTTTTCTCCCTATGAAAAATTTTACTTCAGCTATATTGCTCTTCCATTCCTAGACTCTCTTCTAGGACAATAAGGGACAATGATCAAGAGAGCAGAGTCTCCAGCATCACATGGTCTATTTGTTTCTTTCGAAAACATATGTATAATCAAGTCAGGGCCACATGACCTTAGTTTGAAGCTTGTGTCTGGGCTTCATCATCAGAACTTCAACTGCTAGAACCTTGTCTGGTACATGATGAGGACTAAGGAATTTTTGTTTAATATATAAGCATGTTTATTATTATTATTATCATCATCCAGTTCACAAATGTCCAACCACACAGTGGTTGGCAGAAGTAGGTTTACAGTTTGAGTATGTGAAACACAAAGTTTATTCTTGTATTATAATTTATTAATTATTGTATTATTTTCCATATGAGCAACTGTAAACCTACTTTTGTTCACTCCTGTATATATTCAAATTAAAAAAGTCATGTATCTCAGTCAATTTTAATACAATTTTTGAAGTTGAGGAAGATAATTTTTATACTAATTAATATAATACAAAATTATCACAAAACAAAGTATTATGTAATTGTCAAGTTGAATTTTAATTTAAATTTTTATAATGTGGATAATTTATTAGTTCTAGTATTTATTTAGTAAAACAACTCAAACCATGTGATACCATATTTTGTGGAATGGTCATATGAACAAAATATATACTTCCTAAGTAAGTTTGTGTGCACATTTATTTATTTTCATGTCCATCCATATATGTCCATACACATTGACACATGTTTTTTCCTACTCATTATATATATATACTGGAGGTCCAGTGCACAAAATTCGTGCACTCAGGAGGGTCCCTCAGCCCAACCTGCACCCTCTCGCAGTGTGGGAGCCATCAGTTGGACATCCTTAGTGCTGCCGTGGAGGCAAGAGAGTCTCCCTCCACCGCCGCTGCACTTGCCAGCCATGAGCCTGGCTTCTGGCTGAGCGGCGCTCCCCCTATAGGAGCACACTGACCACCAAGGGGCAGCTCCTGCATTAAGCGTCTGCCCCCTGGTGGTCAATGCGCATCATAGTGACCAGTCTTCCACAGTTCGGTCAATTTGCATATTAGCCTTTTATTATATAGGATATTACAATACATTATACTTTTTATAATCAAGCAGATGCTTAAAGTATATATTATTCAGTAAGAAAGCATTGATATTAGATGCACAAATTATTCTTATTTTAGAAAACACTTAGTAATATTATGTGCTATTTGTGATCTTTTTCTTTAACCTTGTCTTTTAGAGTTGGTGTATGTTACTTTCAGGAAATTCCACAAATTTTTATTAGTGATAATTCTACTCTAGGTAGATTTTGAGCACATAGTCTCAGGCAATTTTCAAAAAATTTTGGCCCCGACTGGTTTGGCTCAGTGGATAGAGAATCGGCTTGTAGACCGAAGGGTCTCATGTTTGATTCTAGTCAAGGCAAGTACCTTGGTTGCAGGTTCTTCCCTGGCCTGGGCCCTGGTAGGGGCTCATGCAGGAGGCAACCAATTGATGTGTTTTTCTCACATCAATGTCTCTCTCTGTCTTTCCCTTTCTCTTCTACTCTCTCTACAAACCAAAGGAAGAATATTCTCAGGTAAGGATTAACAATTTTTTTTGTCATGATTTGCTATAAAATGTTGTTAACATTCGCAGTGTGCATCTGTAATGTGAACATAATGTTTATTTGATGATGCATAGAACTTCAAATATAAGCAGGTATTATCACTGTAGTTGTATTTTTAAAACATAATTCTGTTGACAATTACCAAAAAAGTATATTTGAAAATAATGATATTTTACACTAGATAATAGGAGCCATGGTAATTTTTTTTTTTTGCTGATAATTGCTTCATGTTGCTCTTTATGGATATTTTTGCTCCTGATGAGAGAGAAAGAGGTCTTAACAGCTGGTGATTTATTATAATAAGATAATGAATTCTTTTCATTTAAATGTATGTCCTCCTTGCCTCCATATATAAGCAAGGTGTTCCAGCCTAGAGTGTCAGATATAAATTCTTTGAAGTTTTGTGATTCTTTCTTTCTAAATGTTCCTTCTGGGCAAACATGAATGAACCTCATGTAGGAATCAGGTGTGAAATCTCTTCATAGGATCCCAAGGCCAAATTATATAAATGACATCCTCACAAGCTAAATGTATGCAGAAGACAATTTTGAAGCCTAAAGGCAAAGATTTATAAAGAATTTAACATAACAGGTTTATATGGGGTTGAAATTAATGGAAAAGTCCGGAATAATTAAATTTGAATTTTTTGCCACTACTCCTTCTTCTCATGAACTAATTTGGTAATTCAAGCAAACTCCTCACTTTCTTTATTCAACTTTCTCTTTATCAAACTATAATATTACAGGAATTCTGTGGGAGAGGGTATAAGATTTGTTTCTGTTTCCATATATATAATTTATTTTTTTAATCAATTAAGCATATTTTTATGTTTTCCAAAACATTACCATAAATATTTCTTTATTACTTATCTCACATTGGAACATTCTGGGATTAAAATAAAATTCCTAAAAATTACATTAGTTCATAAAGGGCATGACTATGTCTTTTCCCAGAGTTACAACACTATCCCCAGATAATGGTATCCTATATAATAAAAGTGTAGTATGCAAATGGGGAGTTCATCCGGGAGTTTGACCAGGGGGCGGGACCAGATGAGGGAAGGGAGGGAAGCCCCAGCAGGCAGCTAGCAGTCACTAGGGGCCCTACCAGTGTATGAATTTCATGCACTGGGCCTCTATTATTTTATATAAATGTCTACTTTTAAACTAAATGTTGTTCCAACAATTTCAGCAACTACATATTTTTTCCCCTCTCACGTTGAAGGAAAAGGAAACAAAAGAATATAATCAATATATTATGAATACAGAAAGAAATAGTCATGTTCTAAACATATGTACAAGAAAAGACTAGGTCAAAGAAGATAAACAGAAACTGTGCCATTTTAAGATTTTTTTTATACTTATACTGCAAAACAAAGGCTGTATGGTTATAGCAATAAAATATGAAGTAGTATTTAGAAAAAATGCCACATGCTTCCAAATAAATTTAAAATGCTTTAAAATTTAGATATACAAACATTAAGGTTTGCTTTATAGCACATTTTACAGTTATTCTAAAACCATGGATTTTATACTAGGTCATATGTTCACCAGCTTAAATAGCAAGGATGAGTGAAAACACTCCGCTAAGTTTGGACTCTACTCAAACCTAATGCATTTTCTATGTCAAATGCATTCAATGCTTTCAAGGATAGAGTGCAATTTATTTTCTGGAAAATATCTGAATTCCTGGTTTGAAGAAAAGACTATTAGAATTTTTTTTCAAAATATTTTGATGACTGTATAAATCAATCAACCAACATAGTATTTGATTTGAACTCTGATATTTCTATCTCTCTCTCCCTCTCCCTTCCTTCCTCTGAAATCAATAAACACTTTTTTTTATATAAAAATGACTCAAAACATTTCAACAATGAATTTAAGTTTGATGTTCTTGTTTTTCATTATTTCTAAAAATGTTTAGCTACCTATGTTTTACTACACACATCCTTTCTTTTCAACCTTCACCTCAATTTCACTATTATATTGGGAGAATAACTGATGTAATGAGGGTTTAAAATAAACAAAACAGTTGTGGTTGTTGAGAGTAATATCATGCTCCTTGCAGAGTGATAAATTTAGGTCTGGACAGAAAGGTAGACCAATCTGTGCAATGAAATTTTGGCCAGGGTCTAATCAAAATTGTCAAATGCTGATTTTCAAAAAGATCACTGTATTATCTATTGATCGGGAAAGCCGATTGATTTTATCCCTATAATACCAAAGAGAGTACCATGTTCATGGAATATTAGAGTCTCAGAATAGGAAATTCAGAATAGAGTTCATGCACTGAGTTGAGTAGTTTAAATCAGGCCTTTCAATAATGGGATCTAAGTAGGATGAGGCAAGATGTATGATTTAATATAGTACGATATAATAGATTGGTGCACAGAGTAAGGTGACTACCTTGAAACAAGACTGCATAATAAACAATGTTGATAAGTGTGTCTTTTTCTAAGTTAAGTGATTTATTGTCCTGAGAAAGAGGCCCTTTGCCCAAATGAAAAAAAAATGTCTTGAAGGGACAGTTTGAGGAATCTGTCCCAAACAAAGACATCATTGATTGATTTACAGTTATCTTTCTGGGCAAATAATTCCCTGAACAAAGCGTAAACTCCTGTCCAGTGGAGGCAACTTCTACATTCTGAGAATTAAGCTCTGTGAAGGCAAAATGGAGATTGAAATCATTCTGATGGCTGGAGGAGCAGTTTCTTACTCTGGAAGCTGTCATGAGGTGAGGCCTGTTCATTGTTCTGTGTTTTTGCCCTATTGTCAAGAGGTGGGGTGTCAGCCTAAGGTCAATATATAATGAAGTGTGGACACAGGAGAATCACACAGGAGAGCAAGAGCCCTGACAAAACCATGCCCTAAGCCCAGTGATGGCACTTGCATAAACCAATACCTTGACTTTATCATTGCTTTGGACATCTTACTTAAGGCATCTGGTATTTGCATCTGAGAGCATAGTGATTGAGAAATACACCAAACTATTGATCCTGGTTTCCTTTGGCAAGTAGAATTGAAAGAGTGGAGGAGTGAAGTATGTTTCCTTAAAAGTACTGGTTGTAAAGAATGTTGGGGAAATCTTTTAGAACATAATTTGAGGGAAATGAGGAACAAGCAAAACGTACTTTCAACAAATTATTCTGGTCACCTATTATGTGTCAGTTGTGGGTCTAGGTCAGCCGTGGGCAAACTATGGCCCGCGGGCCGGATCTGGCCCATTTGAAATGAATAAAACTAAAAAAAAAAAGACCGTACCCTTTTATGTAATGATGTTTACTTTGAATTTATATTAGTTCACACAAACACTCCATCCATGCTTTTGTTCCGGCCCTCTGGTCCAGTTTAAGAACCCATTGTGGCCCTCGAGTCAAAAAGTTTGCCCACCCCTGGTCTAGGTGCTGGCGGCATGTCTGAAAATACAACAGAAAAGAATCACTGCTCTTATAATTCTGCTTTATTTTTAAAGAATATATTCATATTAAGAAAGAAAATTCAAGGGATTATTACCAGTAGTTACCTATAAAGAGTGAGATCATGGCTGACTTTTCTTCTTTGTATTTTTACATATTTAAGAAAATGTCCATATTAAACCCATATGATTTATATTCATGAAATAATTGCTCTAAAATATACTAAATAAACGAAGAAGCGTTGAAAATTTGGAAGGAGGTCTCTTTGTCTTTAATCTCAATCTCTATAAATTTAAGAAGCATCAAAAGCCACCCAAAATACAACTAAATTAAGATACCAATTGGGAATTTCTAACCAATATCTCAGTTATTTCAACCTTGCCCAGTACATAACTCAAGGAGATGTAGGTGATTAAACAATTTAAAGTATGTCTTGAAAATTTATTAAAAGTGAACCACAACACTTTATAATCTTAATAAAGGCCAATATAAAATTTATTTGGCATATTATTTTATAACTAGAGGCCTGGTGCACGACATTCATGCACTCGGGGGAGGGGTCTCTCAGTCTGGCCTGTGCCCTCTCACAGTCCAGGACTCCTCAGGGGATGTCTGCCTGCTGGCTTAGGCCCGAACCCTCCAGACATCCCCCGAGGGGTCCTTAGCACTGCCACAGAGGCGGGAGAGGCTCCTGCCACCGCCGCAGTGCTCGCCAGCCATCAGCCAGTTGTTCTGACATTCAGTTGATTTGCATGTTAGCCTTTTATTATATAGGATTTTAAATATAAAACTTGCTTACCACAGAAAACTTAGGGTGCATATTAAAACAGATGTGAAAAAATTAATGCTATCACAACTCAGAGATAATAATCATAAGCTTTATTTATTTCCATTTTTATACCCTAGATATAATTATGCCTATATATGTAAATGTATAAAATAATTATAACAATGCATTTAAATTTACTATTTAAAATATTATTCTGTACATACTGTTATAAGTCTGCCTTTTAACCTATACTTTTATTACTCAAATTTTACTCTAATATGAATATTTTGCTTTGAAAGATTTCAAAAGAAATTAAGATTTTTTCATCTATATTTTCCCATGACTGAAGGTCATTTATTTTTTTAGAAATCTTTTATAAAGTTACTTTACTGAAATTTACTTAATATCTCAAATATTAGAACTAAAGCTTAATGTGCATTTATAGTAAAAATAAAAAACATGTAGCCATTATAAAGAAATGATTGCCTTTTCAAACAGTACACATAGTTTGTGAAAATAGTACGTAACTTGACAATTGTATATATATAAAACAGTAGAAGCAAAAGGTCAATAACTCCATTACACATCTAAAGTTTTAAATGGTTTTACTTTTTCATTGGTTACATGTCAATTTCAAGACAGCAAATACAATTTTTTTGACAAGTGACCTTATCCCTGTCAGTAAGTCATGTGTCTTTGAGCTATAAATCAAATATATATATATATATATATA